>NC_136955.1:27958467-28001150 GCF_032717465.1 Coenobita brevimanus
TCATTTGGCTTGTCATTCATTGTAGAGCCACATGAAAGCAGCACTGCATCGAATGAGTGGATGATGGGCGAGTGTATAAAATGCCGGAAGTGGAACCACCTTCCGAATCCAGACACATGTTCTACAAGGCAACGAATGAAATCTCCATTCTAGGAGATTTCAATGTTCACCACCACCTTTGGCTCTCCTCTTCTTTCACTGATCCACCTGGTGAACAAGCCTACATCTTTTCTATTCTTAATGACCTAGAGCAGTTTGTACAGCACCCTACCCGTATCCCTGACCGTCTTGGAGAGTGTTCCAACATACTTGACCTCTTCCTCACAACTAATCCTTCTGCTTACTCTGTTAATCTTTTCTCTCCGTTGGGCTCCTCCGATCACAACCTTATCATCTTAACCTGTCCTATCACTCCGGTACGGCCTGTGGACCCTCCAGGGAAACGTCGTCTGTGGCATTTTGGAGCCGCGGACTGGGAGGCCCTCAGGCAGTACTTCTTTGATTTTCCCTGGAATGATTATTGCTCCCATGGCCGTGAGCCATCTGAGTGTGCCTTGCGGATTACGGAGGTTGTTCTCTCGGGCATGGAAGCATACATTCCTTTTTCATATCCTTTGACTAAAGCAAGAAAGCCTTGGTTTAATCACGCTTGTTCTAATGCTGTCCGCAACAAGGAGAGGGCCTACAAAAGGTACCGGAGCCAACCCACCCCTGAATCACATCATCTTTACGTTTCTGCCCGGAATCGTGCTAAGTCTGTTCTTCGCTCTGCTTAAAATAATTTCATCCATACTAAATGCTCTCAACTTTCCAACTCGAATTCTTCCCGCTCCTTCTGGCACCTTGCCAAAAACCTTTCTAACAACTTTACCTCGTCATCCTTCCCTCCTCTTTTCTACTCTGATGGTTCTGTAGCTATTTCTTCTACTGATAAAGCAGATCTCTTCGCACAGAACTTCCTTCTCCAATTCCACCTTAGACGATTCCGGTGCTGTTCCTCCATCACTTCCCCCCTCTGACTTCCTCATGGCTGACATTAAAATTTCTTCAGCTGATGTATTTTCTGCCATCACTGGCCTCAGTACTAACAAGGCATATGGGCCTGATGGGGTCCCTCCTGTTGTTCTCAAGAACTGTGCTTCTGTGCTTACACCCTGCCTAGGCAAACTCTTTCGCCTTTGTCTGTCAACTTGTACCTTTCCTCCTTGCTGGAAGTTTGCTCTCATTCAGCCAGTCCCAAAGAAGGAGTGACCACTCCCAACCCTCCAACTATCGTCCAATTACTTTAATGTTCTGTATTTCAAAAGTTTTCGAGTCAATTCTCAATAGAAAAATTTTAATGCATCTTTCCGATTACAACCTTCTTTCCGATCGTCAGTATGGGTTCCGTCAGGGACGCTCCACTGGCGATCTTCTCACCTACCTTTCAGACTCCTGGTCATCCTCCTTTTGGGACTTTGGTGAAAGCTTTGCCATTGCACTTGACATCTCAAAGGCTTTCGATCGAGTCTGGCATAAATCTTTAATTTCCAAACTGCCCTCCTACGGTTTCTATCCTTCTATCTGTGCCTTCAACGCTAGCATCCTTTCTGGTCGTTCTATAGCCGCTGTTGTAGACGGCCATCGTTCTTCTCCTAGATCTATCAACAGTGGTGTTCCTCAGGGCTCTGTCCTATCACCAACTCTCTTCCTTTTATTCATCAATGATCTTCTAAGCTGTACATCTAACCCTATCCACTCATATGCTGATGACTCCACCCTTCACCTTTCCATTCGGTTCCTGCAACGCCCATCTCAACAATTACTTCAACAAACAAGGGATGAGGCTATGGCACACCTAATGTCTGACTTGGCTCGTATCTCTGACTGGAGTAAAAATAATATGGTTGTTTTTAATGCATCTAAGACTCAGTTCTTACACCTATCAACATGACAAAATCTTCCACAGGTATACCCACTAATACTTAATAATGTTCAGCTTAATCCTGCATCATCCTTGAACATGCTTGGGGTTTCATTTACTCGGGACTTATCTTGGAAATATCATATTACATCTCTTGTAAAATCTGCTTCCAAGAGATTGGGTGTGCTAAGCCGACTCCGCTCTTTCTTTACCCCTGCACAATTGTTGACTCTATACAGGGGTTTTATCCGCCCCTGTGTGGAGTACAACTCTCATGTGTGGGGAGGTTCCCCACATACAGCTCTTCTCAATAGGGTGGAGTCAAAGGCTTTTCGTCTCATTAACTCTCCTCCTCTTACTGACTCCCTTCAACCTCTGTCTCTTCGCCGCACTGTTGCATCTTTATCTCTTTTCTATCGCTACTTTAATGGTCACTGCTCCTCTGAACTGTCTGCTTGCATTCCTCCACCTCTACGACGGGCGCGTAGCACCCGTCTGGCAGCAAACTCTCATCCCTTTTCTGTCCAACTCTTGAATGCAAGAGTTGTCCGTTACTCCCAGTCTTTCATTTATGCAACAGGTCAACTCTGGAACTGTCTCCCTCTGTCTGTATTTCCTGCTGCCTATGGTCTCCAGTCTTTCAAATGTAGTGTGTCCAGGCATCTCAAAATGATCGGATCTTGAATTTGGCTCTCTATTGTATTTTGTTTTTCTCTTGGAGGGAACTGTTACTGCTGGCTCATGGCCTTTGGTTCCTTCTTCCTTGCATAAAAAACAAAAAAACAAAAAGGTGACTTTGATTCGGACGTGCTCTCTAGAAAATTAGCCTAAATTTGTGATTCTTTTCATATGTGTTACAGATTCAGGCAAATATATGCGTTTACATAGAAGAGGCAGAGTCTGAAAAATGCCATGTTGCCTCTTCACTTCCCTGAACCTTGCAATCACCAGGAAATCTTACCCAGCAGTACAGAGAATCTTCAGTAAGGAAGGAATAATTATACCCTTCTTTAAACCATTCTAGTCATGATATCTACGAAAATAGTAGTAGTAGTGGTAGTAGGAGTAGTAGTAGAAGTAGTAGTAGTAGTAGTAGTGGTGGTAGTAATAGTAGTAGTGATAGTAGTGGTGATAGAAGAATTAGTAATAGTTGTTGTTGATGTTTTTCTGTTGATGTTATTGTTGTCTTGTTGTTTGCGTTGTTCTTGTTATAATTGTAAGTTCATGTGGGATATGAACCCAGTGGACTGCTGGCTTAAGCTGTCCTCCTCCTGCACTCCACCATTCTTATTTTGGGGAGAAGAAGTTCAGTGACCTTCATGCAACCAGGCAGCTCCACAGCCTGGTTATATATCAGTGCCATCACATGAAGGCGTCCCTCTCCAGCATCGCAATAAAATAAGTCATCCTACGTGTATATACAGCTCTGTACACACTAGCGCGCAATGCCCGAGGGCACAAGCGAGCAGTTTGCCCTTTGACGGGCTCACCGCTTGTTCCCGCGGGCAAATGCGTAAATTGCCCTTGGAAATTTACTCATTTGCCCGCGGGAACAAGCGGTGAGCCCGTCAACAGGCAAACTGCTCGCTTGTGCCCGCGGGCATTGCCCGCTAGTGTGGACAGGGCTTTAGAGTTTATTTTTACCAGACAACAGCTGGCTTCACAAATAGGCAGCTCCGTACAAGGGCGTAAAATAAACGTGTTCTCTATAAGGGTGAGATACTCGGCACCCTTATATGAGGCTGGGTGTCTGGCAAAGAAGTGGGGCCCTATTTATCAAGGATCTTAACTCTTTCAGGCTCCTAGGATTCATTCTCAGCTGAATGAAGTAGACTAAAGGCCCGTCCAGACGATCGAGCAATGCCCGCGGGCACAAGCGAGCAGTTTGCCTGTTGACGAGCTCACCGCTTGTGCCCGCGGGCAAATGCGTAAATTGCCACGGGCAATTTACGCATTTGCCCGCGGTCATAAGCGGTGAGCCCGTCAACAGGCAAACTGCTTTCGCTTGTGCCCGCGGGCATTGCTCGATCGTCTGGACGGAGACTAACAGAGCTGTCTCGACCATTAACACTAACAGGTTCCTAGGACTCAGTATCAGATTAATGAAATAGTCTGTCGTTAGCTTGGCTGCAGTACTAGAGTTGTGCCGATAATGAGTGGTTTATTACACTATCATGCTTCTAGGACTTCCTCTCAGCTGAATAAAATCGTCTGGCGTTACCTGAAATAGAATTCTAAAATTGTCTAACCATGAGAGGGTTAATGGTGTCGGTATTAACACGCTCTGACTTCAAGGACTCGCTCTCAGCTGAATGAAATCGTCTGATGTTAGCTGAAATAGAGTACTTTACTTGGCACTGTGAACTCTCACGCTCCTATAACTCTCAGCTTAATAAAATCGTCTGGCGTTAATTTCAAGAAAATCCAAGAGAAGACGCACCCATGGCAGGCAAGAAGCACTAGTAATGGAACTGACTCTAATTTTCCTACGACCCACTCTTACCTGTACAAAAGTACCTTACATTAGCTAGATCAGAATGTAGAGTTGTCACAAGCATAAGAGAGTTAAAAAAGCATTCTTTAGCATATGAGTTACGAGTATTTACAGAACATTCTCATTTTATTAATCATTTCATTTAGATCACGAGTTTTTCACTTTCACGAGGCCACTTTCAGACGATTTTATTTATTTTGGTGACCAATTTTTATACCAAAGGGTTAAAGAAGACCATAACTTTACCCCCAAGTTCAAAAAATCCTCCCTAATCTAAAGAGTTCCTTAAAAAGAGCAAGATTTAGAAAAATTACTGGAATTACATGAAATTGTAGTGGCGGGTGGGGAGGGATCTTCAAAGTGTTCTCTGTGGATATGGATGGTTTAGGAATAATGATTTTAGTACAATGAAGCTTCATTTCAACTTTTACTCCAAAAACAACAGCAAAAATAAATATAAATAAAGTATGCCTTATTCTCCTGTACCTGGCATCTTACGAAACAGGTAAAAAAAAAAAAAAAGGATGGAAAAGCAGAATCGTGAAAGCGAGAAGGGAAGTGAATGTAGAAGGAAATAGGGGACCAGAGTATTGGTGAGAGAGAGAGAGAGAGAGAGAGAGAGAGAGAAGGTATGTAAGAAAGAGAGGAACCGTAGACTTGTGAGAGAGGAGAGGAAATAATAGACAAGAGTGAGAGAGAAACGACAGTGAGAGAAAGAAAGAGGAAGTGAGTGACTTAAGAGAGTGAGGGAGCAGGAAGGAGGGTAATAAAAGAGAATTGAAGACGACAGTGGAGGGAGTGAGACAGCAAGAGGAAAACAGATCATGATGGCGGTGTAAGACAAATATTGAGAGAGAGAGAGAGAGAGAGAGAGAGAGAGAGAGAGGGTGGGGGATAGGATGTTAATGAGAGAGAGGTGTTAGAGAGAACAAAGTAGCCTGGCAGCCGTTTTGTCATGGTTTTCCAATTTCGGGAAGGGAGGAAGACGTCGAGTATGACAAAGATAACAAGAGTGATGGTGATGATGCATTGCCATTATACCAGAGAGTGTGAGAAAGATACAAAATAGAAGAAAATGCATACCTCAATAGCAGAGAATTGTGAGAGGAGTGTCCAACGCAAAATACTGAACACTTCTCACACTTGTAATTCTTTCTGCCTGTCGTCCAACCCTTGATTGTCTTCAGGAATGCAGGGATCCGCGATTAGGCTATTCAGTCCTGGGATTTAATGTGAAAGTAACCATTTGTTTTTACTCCTGGATGGCAATGACATTATGTAAGCCATCAACCCAACCATTCTTCAAATGTCGAACCTTATGTACCACATCCAGTTGGAGTGCCTAACCCACTAAACCTGCAGGCAATCATGTGGTTAAATTATTGCTATCCAACGTAAGAAATTATTTCCTGAGCCACATGGGACCATTTGGCTGGTCATGTCACTCAGTGCAGATTCTTCTAGAGGCAATGCTAAAGAACAACAGATGAGTGGATGGCAGACGTTTCGAATTACTGCATATTATTGTCTAACAATATGTCGATTTATGTATGCATTTATCTATCAGTACAACTATCTATTTTTCAATCTATATTAAGACGCCTTAATTCTAGAAGTGAATCACCTCCATGTCAATCTGTCAGCCATCAGGATTCCCTCCCTCCAGCTGGCACTCCCCTCTCCCATATACCTTTCCACCCCATCCCTGTACATCATCCCTAGTCTGCTCCTTACCCTGCCTTCTCCACTTCACTCATATACACTCTTCTATTCAGTCTCTCATTTTCTTTCCTCAAGGGCAAGCCATATTTCAATCCTGTGAAATTAATCCCTTCAGTTCTATGATGTCTCATTCGTCTCTCTCTCTCTCTCTCTCTCTCTCTCTCTCTCTCTCTCTCAACCCTTCAATCCGATAACGCAAGTTATACTTATATTTTTATTTATCTCTCTTACCAGACGATTTTCCTTAGTATGTTAGCAGTGAAGGGGTTAAAAAAGCAGTACCTAACCTTATTACATTAAAAATTCTCTCCTGATCTAAATAAAGCCAGTGCATCACCCACGCCCACACCAGCAGACTGAGCAATCCTCTCAACACATAAGGCACTGTTAAGCGTGTATCAATATAAGGTGCTATTTACAGACTACGATATATAAAGAGATAAAAGTATGTCGTCTGTTTCAAAGGCTTAAGGGATGTTAAAAATAAATCACTAAAAGACAAGTATCAAGAAAGCTTCCGAGGTGATGACAACACGAACGAGGTCACGATTCTGTCTACCCCCTGACCTGATGTGACCTGAGATTTATTGATTCGTTTCTCCTTGGACGAAGATGCGGATTTCTCGATTTTTTCTTGACCTGACGCTTAAACTCCTTCAAGATGGTGGCTTTCCTATCCCCGCAAAGAAGGATGGGGGATTGTAAGGGCAGGGCAACGTAAGCCTGCAGTCCACCGCGTTCACGTTTCAGATGAGACTAAAACCTGAATAATAAAAGCTGATGACCTTCTCTCTCTCTCTCTCTCTCTAGTCTGCCATCCCAGTAGTCAACTTCTTTACATAGTTAGTCTCTCCATTACACCCATCAGTCAGAGAACGTCATTTTCCCTCTAATATTCGTACCCACTGACCATTATATAGAGCTTAGGAAATGATTAAAGAGCTGGCGGGAATTCATAGAGCTTTTTTTTTTTACTCTATCACCATCTGAATTAATGTTAGAGCTGGGGATGTTACATAGAGCTTTCTTTAATTACCACCATCTGAAAAAACTATAGAGCTGGAGGGGTTACACAGAGCTTTCCTTAACTCTATCACCATCTGAAATACTTTTATAGCGGAGGATACATATAAATTTCTCTAACTCTTTCACCATCTGAAATAATGTTAGAGCTGGGGGTGTTACATAGAGCTTTCTTTAACGCTATGACCATCTATAATAATGTTAGAGCTGGAGGGGTTACATAGAGCTTTCTTTAACTCTATCACTATCTTAAATAATTATAGAGCTGCCGCGATTATATAGAGCATTCTTTACTTCCATAATCATCAGAAATAATTATAGAGCTGGGGGTTACACAGAGCTTCATTTAACTCCATCATCATCTGAAATAATCATAGAATTTGGGGAATTAAACAGAGCTTTCTCTAACTCTATCACCATATGAAATAATTATACAGCTGGAGGGGGACTTTCTTTAACTCTATCACCATCTGAAATAATTTTAAAGCTGGCAGGATTACATAGAGCTTTCTTTAACTCTGTGACCATCTGATGTGGTTATAGAGCTGGAAGGGTTACACTGAGCTTTCTTGAACTCCATCACAACCTGAAATAATGTTAGGGTTGGTGGGGTTACATAGAGCTTTCTTGAACTCTGCCACCATCTCAAATTATTATAGAGCTGGGGGTTACATACCGGTAGAGCTTTCTTTAACTCAATCATCATCCGAAATAATTATAAGCTGGTGGGTTACATAGAGCTTTATTATATCCTCTCACTATCTGAGGCTCTCCTGTGCTGTGTAAAATTGTTTGCTAATGAAAATAATGAAATAAAATAATATATCTGAGATGAAAGAGTTAATATTTAGATATAGAAAAATAGATGGTCTTTGTGGATATATGGAAGAATCTCTCTCTCTCTCTCTCTCTCTCTCTCTCTCTCTTCGATCTTTTTCTCTCAAACGCAAGGACATGAGCCGAGATACACACTGAGCTTAATGAGAGATAAGGAGATTAGGCTCATTTGTTCTGCATTAATGTAGGAGACGGGGAGGGATAGTGAGAGAGAGAGAGAGAGAGAGAGAGAGAGAGAGAGAGAGAGAGAGAGAGAGAGGAGAGCGTAAGACAAAGAGAAAGATATAACAATAAAGGAAATGTGTAAACGAGAGAGAAGAGGTGAGAGGGCAATATAACGAGCATGGAGAGAGAGAGAGAGAGAGAGAGAGAGAGAGAGAGAGAGAGAGAGAGAGAAAGAGAGAGGCATAAACATCAGAGTAAGATAAATGTTGCAAAAGATTAGAGGAGGAGGGAGGAAAGAGAGAGAAAATGGAAGAGTCTGAATGATGAAGACAGAATGGACTGAAGGAAGGAAGGACGGAAGGAAAGGGAGAAACACAGAGAAAGACGAAAGATGGGTAACGAAGACTGTAATGATGGGAAGAAAGAAGGATGGTATGGAGAATGGATGATTGCTGATGGGAGGGAAAGGAGGCAGTAAAGAAAAGGCAGAAATGTATAGGAGGAAGATGGAAATGTGAGAAAGCTGTAGAAAAGGAAGGAGGGAATTGTGCATGGAAGGTAGAAAGGAAGGAAGACTGGATGAAAGAAGAAAGGGAGAAACGAAGAAATAAAGGAAGGAAGGGATGGAAAGAACGATTAGGGGGAGGAAGGAACTGACGATGGAAGACTTGAAAGTGAGAAAAGAGAGCAGTAATTGGAGAAACGAAGGATGGAAAGAAGGAAGGAAGGAAGGAACTAAAAACGGGATACAGAGCTGGAGATACTGAAATTACTAAAAGAGATAAGTGAAGAAGAATTAGATTTATATATGTATCTACAAAACGATAATCATTTTAGGCAGACATTCAGTTTCTTCTAAGTCTCAGTCTTCCCCTTCAACACGATCCGCAATAGTCTGTTACACCCATGTCTCGAATTTTACTGCTGGGCGAAAAGTGACAAGGAGAAAACAAACTGAGTCCACCAACCAGACCGGCCCCAGACCCGAACTAGGGGGGTTTCCTTTTGGTAGTTCCATATACCAAAATGGAGAGAATGGAGAATGAGAGATTGACTAGGAGAGTATGTGGGTAAGGTGGAAGGAGGGAGAGGATGAGAGAGATTAAGGATGAGATGGAAGGATGGAGTGGAATGTCTATGAATGCAGGGTTTGTGAGCTGGAGAGAGGGCAGCGTGACTGTAGAGGACAGAATGACATGGGGCTTTTCATTTGTGTCCACCCCTTCCGAAATTGAGGTCTCTGGCAATAGACACACACACACACAGATAGAGACATAAAGTGATAGACAGTTAGATAAATAGATCAGATACTTCCATCCATTCATCCATACAGACATACACAGACAGGTAGATATACAGATATACAGACAGCTGCCCCGGTTAACTGAGCAAGGGAAGACGAGATAAGAGGGAATGTAAGTGAACAAGACGAGAATAATGCGAGTGGAAAGGAAAACGAGAGAGCGAAATGGTAGTGAGGAGGAGGGAAGGGTTTGTAGACGAAGGGAATATTAAAATTTCTATCTCATAATATTCTTTCCCCGTTATATTTCTGCCATTTTCTGTTGGAGAGGGACGCCTTCAGACGGTGGCATACTTGTTATCTGTTTGCTCCGTTGCCCGGCTATATAATCGTCCCCCAGTTCACTCCTTATCCTCCTGAAAGACGGACGGTGGAGTGTAACAATAGGGCAGCTTAAGCCTGCGGTCCACCGTTTCACGTCCAGATAAGCCTCGGGCTGCTCCTCCTCCTCCTCCTCCTCCTCCTCCTCCTACTACTACTACTACTACTACTACTACGATTACTACTATTACTACTGCTACTTCTACTAACGCTAACACTACTACTTACTTACTACTACTATTACTGCTGGTACTGCTGTTACCACTCCCACCATTACCACTACTACTACTACTACTACTACGACGACGACGACGACGACTGTTACTACAAACACCACTATCATCACCACCACCACTTCTACTACTGCTGCTACAAGTTCTTCTATTACTATCACCAGCACCACCACCATAGTTATTACTCCACCACCATAGCTATTACTCCACCACCTCTACTACTACCTCTATTACTTCTCTACCAACCTTTAAGGCGATGTAATTCTTCTTAATACTATCATGCAGTACTGTACATGGGCTAATGAAGACTAGATAGATAGATAGATAGATAAATAGATAGATAGATAGATATAGATAGATAGGTAGATAGATAGATAGATAGATATAATGACGTTATCGGAGTGAAAGGGTTATTACCCTCGAGGGTCGTTACTCTACTCACCCTTAAATGTATCGTAGTTGTAGTAGTAGAGGTGGTGGTGGTGGTGGTAGCAGTGGCAGTAGTCAGTCAATCAATCATTCCTTTATTTCCTAGTACAGACTGAAACTTAAAATTGCTGTACATTAGTACAGAACCTACATAAATTACATACAGCTATGGTTTTCTGTATTCACAGTCATTTTCCATACACACTACAGTAGTAGTAACAGTACTTTTGCTCTAGACTGAGCCTCCGTAGCTGATTAGCTGGCAGAGGCAGCAGCAGTGGCAGTAGTTGCAGCTACTTAACACCATAATTTCTGCAATAACCATATTATCTTGACCCCTGTCTATATAGTAAAAAATGAGCTTCCAAGAGACATCAACTATTCTTTGACATATGAGTCTATATACTTATAAGTCTGACAGTATAAAAACACGATTAGGTTAGCTAATGATAAATAAGTAACAACAGACCAGTAATAAGATTAATGATTTCTAAAATTAATAGAAATACGTTTGAGCACTGTTATTTAAATGCAAGCTCTAAAGCTATTTTTGTTTATAAAAATACAGAATCCATTTTAAGAACACTAATTTTACTCTAACTTGGCCCAGAATTTCGCCCTTTGCAGTTTATTTCACGAAGCTCAATCGCAGAAAAAGACAGTGCTACGGCACTACATAACCGAAATGTAAGGTTTGTAGTGTTATTAGTGGAGCCAGTGACTCCTTCATGGTGGGAACAAATCGAGCTTTTAATTCCAGATAACGCCAGACGATTTTATTCAGCCTAGAGTGAACATGGAAGCCTGAGAATATTAATACCGGTAGTGTTAACCCTTTCATTTTAGGAACAACTCTCGTATTCCTTTCCAGATAACGCCAGAGCTTTATATACATTTCAAGTGGTGCTAGAGAGGGACGCCTTCATGTGGTGGCACCGATATAACCAGGCGGCTCAACTGCCTGGTTATACAAACATCCCTCAACTCTATCCCTATCCCTTAAAAGGATGATGATGGACTGATGATGGTAAGTTTAAGCTTTTAGTCCACTGGGTTTACATTGCAAGTGAAGCTGGGGCTACAACTACTGCTACTACTACTGCTATTTCTACTGCTACAACTACTACTACTGCTACTACTACTACTACTACTACTGCTGCTGCTGCTGCTGCTGTTGCTACAACTACTGTACTATTACAACTACTGCCAAGACTGTACTACTACTACTGTACTACCACTACTGTACTACTACTATTGTACTACCACTACTGCTACTACCACTACAACTACTTCTACTACTATTACTACTGCTACTACTACTACTACTACTACTACTACTTCAACCACCACTACTGCTGCTACGAAAAGTATCTAAATAAATTTTAAATTAGTTGTAAATACTTTTCTATTATTATTTATCTCATTGTAAACCTGAATATGGACTATGATGAATCACACACACACACACACACACACACACACACACACACACACACACACACACACACACACACACACACACACACACACACACAAATAACAGATGTTTAAAGCACTTGAAACAGCATACCCTAAATCATTAAAACCAATGACAGGTGCACCTCCCTACACCAGCAATCATGAACTGGCAGACATACACAATGTGCTGCTGAGGCATCACCTGGCCCTTACACACGGTATGCTAGGAGACTAATGGCCTCCAAAAATATGATTATAAACAAATATTATACTGTTCGGTATGAGATAACTTTGTTGCTTTATACCGTAAGTAATATCAGGAATAATTTGTTTTCCATTATTCACCTTATTAGTAAATCTAGTAAGGCTGCAATCTGATTGGTATATGTATACAAGTAGTTAAACCCAAGGCTCATCTGAAGGTAAACTCTGTGGATTGCAGGCTGAAGTTGCCCTTAATTAGCAGTCTGTCATCCTTCTTTCGAGGGATAGGGAGGGAGTTATGTACGTTTATATAGCCAAGTCGATCCACAGTCCTGTCATATCCGTCCCACCACGTGAAGGCGTCCCTCTCCAGCCCCATGAGTGGAAAGAAAAATGTAAACAAGCTAACTTATAAACGACGGGGTATTAAGATTGTTTGTAATTTCGGCCCCAAGAGGCGAGAGACTTTGAGGGACAGGAGGGAAAGTTTGAGAGAAAAAAGTGAAAGAAAAAAAAGTGGCTTGAGAGAGAACGAACGTAGAAGGGAAGAAGGATGTAAAAAAGAAGGGAGAAACAATGGAAGGAAGAAAGAGAGAAGAAGGAAAGTAAGCAGGGAGGAAGGAAGAGGGAGAGGAAGGAAAGCAGGCAAGGAGAAAGGAAGGAAGAGAAGGAGAAACGAAGGAAGGAAGAGAGAAGGGAAGGAAAGAAGGTAGGGATGAAGGAAAAAAGAGAGGTAGGAAGGAATGAGGCACGGTGGAAGGAAAGAAGAAAGGAAGGAAGGAAAGTAGGCCAGGAGAAAAGAAGGAAGAATAGGAGGAAAGAAAGTAGACAGGGAGAAAGGAAAGAAGAAAGGGAGGAAATAAAGTAGGCAGGGAGTAAGGAAGGATGAGAGCGAGGAAGGAAGGGTGAGAGAGAGGAAGGACCGTAGGCAGGAAAGAAGGAAGGAGAGGAAGATAAAAGGACGATAGAAAAATATGCAGGAATACACCAAAGAAGATATAAAGCAAAAAATAAAGCAACACGGAAACTAAAGCAGCAGCAAACTATGAAAAATGGAGGAAGGAAAATGGAAGGATGAATGAATGAATGAAGGAGGGAAGGAAAGATGGATGAAAATGCATGGATATCAATAACAAGACACCGACAAATTAATAAACAAACAAGCATTACACCAATTCATGGAAGAAGAAAAGAAAGGACGAATGGATGAAGGAAGGAAGAAGGAAAGGAAGGAAGGATGGAAGGAGGGAAGAAAGGAAGGAAGGAAGAATTGACATGAATGCCTTATGGATAAAAAAAGGGGGGGGAGGCATGAAGCAAACAAGAAAGTATGACAACTACCCAGGAAGGAAGGAAGGAAGGAAGGAAGGAAAGAAGGAGGAAGGGACAAAGGTTGGTGGATGAAAGAGGTTAAGGAAAGAGGGGTGGGAAAAAGAAAGTAAGGAAAGAAGGCTGGAAGGAAGAAGAAAGGAGGGAGGGAAAGAACAAGGAAGAATGGAGGGAAGAAAGTTAAGGAAAGAAGACTGAAAGGAGGACGGAAGAAAGGAAGGAGGGAAGAAAAAGAAGGAATAACTCAAAAAAAGAAAGAAAAAAGAAAATTAAAAAAGGAACAAAACATGACGCAGACATACAGGCACGTCAACATCGAAGGAAGGGAAGAGGGAAGGAAGAAAGGATGGAATGATATAAGGAAGGAGAGAAGAAAAGATGGAATGAATGTAGGAAGGAGGGAATGAATGAAGGAAGGAAGGATAGAAAGAACGAATGAAGGAAGGAAGGAATTGCTGCTGAATGAGACTAAGGCAGGAACAATGACAAACGCGACTTGGAAGCACTGACGGGGGAAATGGAAACCTTGGCACGACTGACTGACATTCATTTTCTCTCACACTCACCTTCACCTCTAGGACTTTGACCCCGCGAGAGTTCTGAGTCAAAATTTACCTAAAGAAAGGCTAAGTTGGCCCGAAAATATAGTATCCTTATAAGAAGCAGTTCCAGTGTGTGTGTGTGTGTGTGTGTGTGTGTGTGTGTGTGTGTGTGTGTGTGTGTGTGTGTACTGTACCTGATTCAATGTGTGATTATAACTGACACTGCAGGATAGGTGAATGTGTAGCCATGTGTGAAATAAATTTGTATCTACCAGATGGAGCCAGGATTCCATGGACTCGAATGGTGAAGGAATCGGAGTATGGCCCATTATGGTGGGTGCACTTTGGTTAGTATCTCACTCTGTCATTTTATTTATTTTTTTTTTTCTGGCTCTTTGGACCGCACCTCACACTGCCCGAGGACTAGAAAGGAGGTCTTGATGAAAATGAGGATGATGATAATTCGTTTCTCATCTCATCTTCAGGTGGGAAAAAAGGCCTGGATGATTAGGGTGAAGATGATGGTGATGCGATGGTGATATAAATGCGTATAATTATTCTAGCGGTGGTTTGGGGGAATGGGCGAAATCCATTCACGAGATGTAGTGGTATCTATAGGTGGATCTACACAGAGTGAGGGGCCAAATATTTTCTTGTAACCCAGGAGGCGGTAGCTGAAGCGGTTGAGAGCCAGCAGTCCTGATGGACCAAGGTTCGAATCCCCAGTGGGGCAGGGAACGGTTTAAGGATTTGAATTTCATAAAGCAGACTTTACTGATGTACCAGAAGACCCGCTGACATGTCATAAAAATACCCCCGCGAATACTAATACCCCAGTCCTGTATGAGACAGCCCTAACATGTATTCAGTATGGACGTTGGGTGTTAGCACCGAATTGGTGACATGTGGAGGTGTTTGGTTTGTTGGAGGATTACTGGTCCTTGAGAAAAGCTGTGAAGCCTATACCCAGAGTCGGACTCATAAAAAAAAAAAAAAAAAAAAAAAAAGCTGATTGGTTCATTGGGTGTAGGAGCTGCAGCCAGATATGGCCCATGAATGGTTTATATCCAACGGATGTTTGTGGTTTATAGCCCATGTATTGCTGCTCGTTGGCGGGTTACTGCTCACTCTCTGACTATCCTAGCCCCGGTCCTCACCCTGGGCAATACATAATTGGATGGTGGATGGATAGATGGATGGATGGAGGTACTTTTAAGTCTGACTAATACGATGAACTTCCCTGCTCCCTGACAGTGAACTAAGCTATACTTCCTTCTTTCTTTAACCTCGCCTAAAATTGTCATATATTCTTAGTGGATGTTGAGTTGTATCATTAATAAACTTTAGAATATGATGCTATCCACGGAGAAATTCTGTGGAATGGATGTAGAGTTGTAGTAATGTCTTTTGCCAGTGAGCTACGTAAAATAAGCAGATAAAGGGTGAAAATATAGGCCAAATTAATGTAAAAACAGTATAGTATAGTATAGTATAGCTATACCTGAATAGCATTGTTTTACTGATCGCTGGCGTCCAGGAGCTTCTTCGCTACGGCAAGGTAATATTTGTTAGGACAATATTAACTCTACAAATTACTCTCATAAACCTTTCAATGGACGTCAGAAAATCCTCATATTCCTTTTCTTATCTGATAACCTCCTTAGACGACCTAGACATTTTATCTCCTTTAATCAAGTGGCGTGTTGTTATTTTATTCCCTATATCACTGTACAATACTCGGTTTCACGTAGTCTGACGCACTGAATTAGCTAGCCGAGGACAGGTGGATTTGGTAACACTGCGTGATGTACTCGGGCGGTGATTGGTGGATTTCCGATGTGTTTGAACGTGCTCCAAATTGACTTTGTATTCGAACCAAGGCCCTCATTGATTTGTAAAAGACCGGAATATACAGATACAAATTAAAGCAATTATATCTTTAATGACATATATGTGCCTCTTAAATAACTAGAGATAAACCTGAACGACAACGATAACAAAAACTAAGTAAAGTCGCGACTGGACGCATACGGACAATAGTCAGCGACTGATTTATTTGCTTAAATTCATTTCATTATGCTTGATTTCGTTCACACTGCACGCGGTTTTATCACAGCAGCATAGTTCAGCTATTATTTTCTCATGTGGTTGCTTTTATCTTACTTTCCTTTCTTCCACCATTAACAAAAATTCGGTTCATTGTACACTGATGTAATCCATTACTTTCTCGGCCCTCTGTCGAGGGGACAGATAAATCATGCTTGAGGAGAGGGTGCATGGTGACCAGGGATAGGGTGTCCGTCTGTCTGTCTGTATGTCTGTCTCATGATAAGAAAATGTTAGGGAAAATCAAAAACCAAACTTATTCATGTAAGAAATAATTTTACTGAAACTGACTGGGAATACAAACAAATGCAGATTTTTGAAGCTACTGTTACCTATGAAGGTAATGAAAATCTGTATTACAGTATATATATTGAGAATAGCATGTTTTGACCCCAGTGAGGTGTGTGTGTGTGTGTGTGTGTGTGTGTGTGTGTGTGTGTGTGTGTGTACTCACACAAATCATAATTATTAGAAGCTAAGCGTATCCAGGGTAAGGTTGTATATAAGTAGATGAGGTTATGAAGGGCATGGTGTAGACTGTAGACTGTGACACTGTGTAGTAGTGGTAGGACCATAGGAAAAACATTCGTGCCTTCACAGGACCTCGGAACCACCTCGCTCGCTGTGTTCGTATGCGTCCAGTCTCGACTTTACTTAGTTTTTGTTATCATTGTCGTTCAGGTTTATCTCTAGTAATTTAAGAGGCACATATTATCATTAAAGATATCAATGCTTTAATTTGTAGCTGTATATTCCGGTCTTGTACAAATCAATGAGGGCCTTGGTTCGAATACAAAGTCAATTTGGAGCACGTTCAAACACATCGGAAATCCACCAATCACCGCCCGAGTACATCGCGCAGTGTTACCAAATCCACCTGTCCTCGGCTAGCTAATTCAGTGCGTCAGACTACGTGACACCGAGTATTGTCAATTTCATCCAACTTAGAACAGAGCTATAATAGAGAAAGAGTGAAGGCGGTAACAGCTCAATTAAAAAAAAAAAAAAAAAAAAAAAAAAATCTCTCCAAAGCAAATATCTCTCCAAAGCTAAAAGTCTTTCTAAAGCAAAAGGTCCCTCCAAAGCTAGAGATCTCTCTAAAGTGAAGGTCTCTCCAGATCTAAAATTCTCCCTAAAGCTAAAAGGCTCTTCAAGCCAAAAGTCTTTAGAAGCCAAAGTCTTTCCAAAGCTGAAAGACTTCCCAAGCTAAAGGTCTCTCCAAAGTTAAAGGTCTTTCTAAATCTAAAAGTCTCTCCAAGCTAAAAGTCTCTCCGAAGCCAAGTCTCAGAGCTGATTTTAATACCTGATAATACCAATAAAAAGAGTAAATAATTCGATATCAGAGAGAGAGAGAGAGAGAGAGAGAGAGAGAGAGAGAGAGATGGTAAATTGACCCAGGTGTTGCGTTCCTGTTCAGCTAATTAATTCCTTGCAGTCGAAGGGATATAAATTAACGGGTATACGCCCTTTAATTTCTTCAGATCAGTGATGCTTCTGTAACGTTAGGGCCAGACGTCATTAATAGTCTCTTTGGAGGATGTGTGTGTGTGTGTGTGTGTGTGTGTGTGTGTGTGTGTGTGTGTGTGTGTGTGTGCGTGTGTGTGTAAGAGAGAGAGAGAGAGAGAGAGAGAGAGAGAGAGAGAGATTTTATTCATCTTAAGAGACACGTCATATATTGAGGGACTTAATAAAAGCAATATCCACCCCCTCCAGTTCGTATTGTCTAGGGGGAATAAAATCGTCTTGAGAGAGAGATATAATAAAAATTGTCAAGGCACAGCAAACCCGTCCCCGGCAGTCATTTTATTGCTGACGTATATAAAGAACAGGATATCTAATAAAAAATATTATGAAAATTGACGATTTTATGTCCTTTTGAAATTTTAGGCCAACCCACATGACACTGACTTCCCTAGTGCTAACTGGGGGGGGGGGACCCCCCTGATGTAATGAGGCATGCTACAGTATGCAGATTTGAAAGATGCACCTTAAGGTTTTACTTTCATATCGATATGACGAATTTGAAAAGAGTCATGGCGAAAATGATTTATTTTTTTTACATTTCTTGGGCCTACTGCCCGGGCCTTGGCCCAATTTGGACCAAAATTTAATCATTGATCAGAAAGTCATAGCCTCTCGTCCCTGCAATTTTAGTTAAAATCGCACCAGTAGTTCTCGCTTCAAGATGTTAACAGACAAACGAACAAACAGAGAGACAGACAACCCGAGTGGAAACAATACCCGTCCCCGAGCCCTTCCGGGGCGGGGACAGGTAATAATAACGCGTCTTCTGCTTCGGTGGGTTCAGAATTTCAAAAGATGAAGGCGTCATCGCGCTGAAGTGGTTCATTCACGTAGATCCCTCATTGTTGTTGTTGTTGTTTCGTTGTTTTTGTTGTTGATGTTGTTGCTGTTGATGGTGATGGTGTTGTTGTTGAAGTTACTGTTTTTGTTTTTGATGGTGTTAATAATGACGACGATGTTAATGTTCTTGTTTTTGTTGTTGTTCTTGTTCTTGTTTATGTTGTAGCCCTAGGTTACTCTGAGCGTGAACCCAGTGTGCTGCAGGCTGAAATTCCCTTCTTTTACAGTCCACCATCTTTCATACGGTGGATAGGGAGGGAGTTGAGGGGCATTTGGATAACCAGGCATCTCCGCCGCCCGGTTATAAAATTGCTGCCACTGGTAGAAGGCGCTGCTCTTCGGTTCCAGATCCTTCATTAATCCTACTGAACATCCCTCAACATAATCTCCTTAGCGAATGATCCGTCTTCTGCTTAGCTCTCTGGTTCCTAAACTTCTGTAATGACGTCCAACTCTCTCACGCCTGGGATAACTCTAGTGTTCTCTCAAGTAAATAAAAACGATTTACAAAGACGAGAGAGCATCAGAGGAGCCTGAGAGTGGCGATACTGATTCATTAACCCTCTCATGATCGGGACAACTCTAGTATTTTATTGCAGATACCAACAAAGGAGATTATTCAGCCTATGAGCTCGAGTCTTTTAACCGTGATGTGTCCAGGCATCTCGAAATGAACGGACCTTGAATATGGCTATCTGTTATTTTTTTTATTTATTTTTTTCTTGAAGGAACAATCTTGCGGGCTTGTAGTTTTTGGTTCCTTCTTCCTTGCGTTTAACATGAGTATATAATATAGATAGACAGAGAGATAGATAGATAGATAGATGTAATAAATCATGGGAAAATGAACATGTAAACTCCTTCACTCCGATAACATTTCATTCGCTTCCATTTTATGATATCTTATTCTCTGCTGCCTTCAAGCCATTGTATTTCACATGCCAGAGACTGTACGAGTATTTGAAGAGTTAGATTTACGTTTCACATATTATCAGCAACTGATTCTCCCGAGGAGGAGTAAATAATAATATGACTTACCACGGAAAAACAAAACGCCATTGCAGTTCAATTAGTAATAATAATAATAATAATAATAATAATAATAAGGAAGAAGAAGAAGAATGAAGTGCTTTATCGTACATAAGAGATTCACTCCCTTACCTCCCTCATCAGTCTTACTTATCATCGCTCAGTATAATCTCCTTAAAACCTATCAACGTTCTCCTTAGCTGCACAGGTCTTAAGCCTCTCTAATGACGCCTTCTTATCTACCCTGTAACTGCGATGACGGCTTTATTTTTTCTGTAGCAGACTTTTTTTTTTTCTCGTATAAAATTTGGCTCTTAAGATGTCTGTTTAGTCTTCGTTAATTCCTTCATAAAAATCAGCTATAATATATTCTTGTTACTGCCAGACAATGTATTCAGCTTAAGAAATAACTCTTGGGTTGTAGAGAAACTTGATATTATTATTATTATTATTATTATTATTATTATTTTGCTCAGATATCCATCAAACGACTTTATCAAGATAGGAGGGACTAGTAATGATCGAAGGGGTAAATTAAGACTTCTAATCTCTGCAGTTCAAAACGTAGCTCATGAATTTAATAGAATCTAGATAATGCAAGAATGATTTATAAAACACCCCACAGTACCGTAGTTGGATTGGAGCGGTCGGTTTGCCTCGCCTGACATGGGAGCCGCAGTTTTTCTATACCTGTTCAAGCCATGTTTTACAATCCTTAAGGTCAGTTGATCCTTACGACCCAGGAGCACCAGTTTCTGTCGCTGGAGGTGTGTGTGTGTGTGTGTGTGTGTGTGTGTGTGTGTGTGAGAGAGAGAGAGAGAGAGAGAGAGAGAGAGAGAGAGAGAGAGAGAGAGAAGGAATAAGTCTCCCTTAATCAATGCTTCACGGATGGATATAGCTTAGGTGCAGAGATTTTTGGAGCGTAGAGTGGGAGGTTGCATGTGGAGTGTTGGACTGGCAGTGACTGTGGGCGAGAGAGTGTGCATATGTCATGAAGGAAATCTCAACAGGATGCGATGAGAACACATGAAAGGACATACACCTGCACTCTATTACATGTCCACATCTGCTGGAATTAAACACAGGTCAGGAGAATTGAAGAGGGGCGCACTGTACCGACCCGACTGTCAGAGGCTCCAAGGCATTGATGTCAAGGGATTTTGGATCGTATTTCAGTGTTGCAGAAAATTACGTGGTACCTCTTCCTTAGTGATTTATCCTTCATATTAAAGTACACTATAGTATCCCTTTCTAAGAAAATGATGCACACAATGATATTAAAGCGGTTCAAACAATACGAATCACTAATATGCAAAGTACGCCTCTATAGAAAAAGGATTACGAAGTCTCCAAAGGTAATACCACACACTAAAGACAGTAAGATGTGTGTGGTTTGTGTAACTTGGCAGGTTTTATACCGAACTCCTCATCCTTTTTCTAAGGCATCATGTGTGGGGATTGCATGTATGTTCATAATTTCAGTTTTTTTATTTTTTTATTATTATTTAATTCTGTCACAAGGAGATTTTGTTCAGCTTATGTAAGAGAGAGAGAGAGAGAGAGAGATTACTCTATCATGGTCAAAACATTTCAAGATTTTCCAGCTAACGCCATACGTACACAGTATATTCATTTCAGAATGTGACAGCAGAGTCCTAAAGTGTCATTATAGTCAGAGTTGTTTTAGTAGTAGTAGTGGTGGTGGTGGTAGTAGTATTAACAGCAGCAGTAATAGTAGTGGTAGTAGTAGCAGCAGCAGTAATAGTAGTAGTGGTAGTAGTAGTAGCAGTAGTAGTAGTAGTAGTAGTAATAGTAGTAGTAGTAGTAGTAGTAGTAGTAGCAGTAGCCTGAGGTTCTTCAGTAATGTGAACCCAGAGGACTGCAGGATGAAGTTGCTCTCCTCCTGCAGTCCACCATCCTCCCTCCTCCTATTGCCGGATAGAGAGGGGGATGAGGAACGTTTGTACACCCAGGCCTAAGATTGTCACGCCATACATAAGTATCTCAGTAGTAATAATAGAATAAGACGCCCTGGTGGTGAAGAGGCCAAAGTAAGAGTGAGGAGGAGGGCAGAAGAAGGAGAGAAGGTGATGTGTCTGTGGGGAAATCTGGGGACGAGAAGGAGAAAGAAAATGGGAGTGGGGTGAGAGAGAGAGGGAGAGAGAGAGGGGGGGAGGGGGAAAGCTTCCTATATGCACAAACCAATCAAATCTTAAAGGACTTGTTATTAATGGGAAGACTTGATCGTTAATGGCAGAAGTTGAAGAATGAGATATCAGACCAGGAGAGAGAGAGAGAGATTGAACACAGACTTGGACAAACAGAGAACCACTACCTAACCTTAAACAGAGACAGGGCAACCACCTCAGAGGCAAAGACATTGATGCGCAACCCCAACAAGCAGAGACAAAGACAGAGATCCACCCCTCAATAAACAAAGACAGAGATCCACTCCCCAACAAACAGAGACTGAGATGCACCCCTCAACAGACAGAGACAGATCCTCCACCCCAATAAACAAAAATAAAAGATAAAGCAGGTCCTCCACCCCGTCCGAAACAGGGAAATAGGCGGAGAAAGAGAGCTATCACGCCAGCTTGAGAAGAGACAAAGACAGGGAAAGAATGCCATCACCGCAACAAACAGAGACAATAAAGAAGTCACCACCCCAACAAACAAAAACAGAGACAGACAACCCTAACGAACAGAGAGACCCACCACCCCAACAGAGATAAAGACAGATCCATCATCCCAGTCTAAACAGAGACAGAGAGACATAGACACAGACATAGCCACCAATTCAGCTTAAACAGAGACAAAGAACAACAACCACCACTCAGACCAGAAGAGAGAGACAGACACACAGGGATCCACCAGCCCAACTTTACAGCAAGACACAGCAAAGGAATGTAAGGACAGAGAAAGACAAACAGCGCCTTACGTCAATCGTCTGTCCAAGGTTAAAACTCCAACATCTTCAAGCGAAATTCCTGAGGGAGCCAGGTTCTGAGACTTCCCCTTTTCCCTCCCCCACCCCTCACCCTCTCACTCTCGCCTGTAAGAAGTTTGTGTGATGGAGACTTTGATTTCACTCCGACGTCTTTTTCCTTCCTCTGTGTGTGTGTGTGTGTGTGTGTGTGTGTGTGTGTGTGTGTGTGTGTGTGTGTGTGTGTGTGTGTGTGTGTGTGTGTGTGTGTGTGTGTGTGTGTGTGTGTGTGTGTGTGTGTGTGTGTGTGTCCGATACAGTCAGAGCGTTTCCCGACTTGAAAGAAAAATGGCAAGAAGTGGATCTGGAGCAGCCGGCAAAATTCTCTTCGCCCTTATCCCCTCTCCCTCAATTTTCTTCCCTCCCCCACACATTCCCCACCCTTTCCTCCCGTCCTCCACCCACTTCCCACCCTTTTCTCCTCTGCCCCACTCACTCCCTCACCATCTTCTTCCCCCCCATCTTCTCTTTTACGCATTTGTCTTCCATCTTCTCCTCTCCCCCATTTTATCTTCTAAGCATTTGTCACCCCAACTTTTATTTTCTCTTCATTCCTCTCCCATACTCGTCCTTCTTTTCCATCACACTTTTCTCTCTTCCTCCTTCCGCCCATACTACTCACTCCCTTCGCTCCCCCACCTCCACCTCTCCTCCTCCTCCCCTTTTCTTCCCTACCCCTGCCCTCCCACTTCCGCCCGTTCTTCTTTCCTCCGTTTCTTTCTTTCTTCACTCCCTTCCCAACCACCTTATATCTCCCTTCCTTTTCTCTCTTCCCCTTACCAGTCTCCTCTCCTCGTGCCTTCTACTACCCTCTATCTCTCTCCTCCCGTTCACTTTTTCCTTTTCCCTCCTCCTTCTCGTCCCCTCCTTCCCTTTCCTTTCCTCCTCCATTTACCTCTTCCCTCAACCCATACCATTCCTAGTTTCCTCGTCTCCTCAGTCACTCATTCATTCCCTCTCTTTCCTCATCTTATTTCTATCCTCCACTCTTTTCTTCCACTCTTCCTTTCTCTCCTAACCCCATCCTCCTCTTCCACTCCACTCCAGTCCCCTTCCACCCTCAACCCCTCTTTTCCTGCCCCCTTATCTCTCTTCCTCTCCACTCCCCTTCCCACTCTTCCCCTACCCTCTTGGTTCTTTTCCCCTCTTTCTATGTCCCAATTTCCCCTCTTTTCCCCTAATCCCTACCCTCATTCTTTGCTACCGTTGATCAGTTTCACCACTCATTCGTAGCTCATTTGAATGCCATTGTGTTGTGTGTGTGTGTGTGTGTGTGTGTGTGTGTGTGTGTGTGTGTGTGTGTGTGTGTGTGTGTGTGTGTGTATGTGTGTGTGTGTGTATGTGTGTGTGTGTATGCGCCCTCGTCCAGACAACGTAACAAAGGTCCTATACAATATTTCATTATCACAAAATCTTTAGTCTATGCGTTCTTGACAGTTAGTTGCCGTGTGCCATTCGAAGAAGTGGATTATATATTTTTCTCACGTCAAAAGCAAGCATTTTCACACGCACCATTAAGAGACTTCAGTATTATACATAAACTTCAGTAACTGCGAAAATGAAATATGAGAGGAAGTATACAGAGCTTGATGCATATACTCGTAACAGTAAAAAATAATGCGCAAAAATTTTCTTCTCTTCCACTCAAATAATTCACACTTATTAACTTGGCCATATATATTCTCCTGCATATTAGAAGAGAATTATTTTTTACTTATATTCATTTCCTGGTAGACTGGGAAAAAAAAATCAGAGAAACATTAACACTCAAGGTCACTCTCAGCTGAATAAAATCGTCAGGCTTTATCAGAGTACTATATTTCTGTCAGTTTAACTTGGCCCAGATTTTCATCCATTTGGAGCTTTGTCCATGTAGCTGCGTGGCAGAAGGAGACAATTCTGTGCCTCTACATCCTTTCTGTGGCACTTCTTCGTGACTAGCATCATAGTCTAGTGTTAATCTCTTGCTACGGTAAGATGGAGGGGGTGGCAATTTTAGGCCAAGTTGAAGTGAACAGAGTATAGATTTTTCGACAATGATTGGGGTATTGGTGACGGTATAAACACTTAGGCTTCTGTAATTCTCTCTCTCTCTCTCTCTCTCTCTCTCTCTCTCTCTCTCTCTCTCTCTCAGCTGAATACAGGAGTCAGAGCGAATAAAATAATCCAAGGCTTGTATTCTCGTTCAGAAAGGCGACTCTCTTACGTTGTTTCCTCAGCAATTTATTTTTGGATCAGGTAGCTTAATATCATATCGTACTTTACCTATGTACAGTATGTCGATATTAGAATGATTTAAGCAACAATAAGGAGATAGTAAAGTTATATAAGCGATATAAATCGCTTAGGAAAAGGTGTTAGGGAGCTTCCTTACCCGACGAGAGTGTGGGCCCAATTAATACGGTCATGGGAGGAGAAAGAAGAAAAACGTATTAAAGTATCATAGTGTAGAGGGGAATATGAGGAGCATCCACAGTCGATCTGTTTGCCTCTCTCTCTCTCTCTCTCTCTCTCTCTCCTTCCGATATAGTCAGCCAATTTGCAGAAGGAAATAAGTATATGGAATTCACTAAAGATTCCATGGTTACCGTTCGAGTATTGTTTACTTTAATGGTTCTTGTCCTCATAATATTGTAAGTTTCATTGCTAACGTATAGACATAAATATACTGTTGTAAACATTCTGATGGTGGTTATTGTTTTGGTTCAAGCGCTCGTTCATCTCACCGCCCAAAATTACTTTGAAAGGAGGAAAAACAGGCGTGAAGGATGTATTGGCTTGTCTCTTAAAGCCTTCAATCTCCTAACTTTATTTGGCTTTAAGGAAATCATATGAACCAGATGGATTAGATTTGACCTACACTAACCATTTTATGACCACCCTGCTCTCCTGGGCTGCATAAAATAATCTCTTTGCGGCAGAAAGAAACAAATCTATCTATACACCTAGGTTGCTTCCCCCGAAGAAAGGGAGGTAGCCGAGACAGGACGACACACTCCCAATTTCCTCATTCTCACACTCCCATTTATTCGTATCTTAGCCCCAACAAATATATAAGTCAGTTAATGAAATAAAATAAAAAAACACTCAGAGAACGCATACCTCCGCCTGTGTACCAACATCCACTCATTTGATCATAACGTTTAACTAATTTTCCTCACAGTTCAGTAGTTTCTTCCTTTGATGGTCCACAGTTATTAGTCTACATTTGGTACTATTTTTCAGCAGTTTTTCCTGATGTTACAGATAGACAGACATAAAGTCTTTTGAAATTGAGGGATTCAGAGAGAGAGAGAGAGAGAGAGAGAGAGAGAGAGAGAGACAGACAGACAGACAGACAGACAGACAGACACAGACAGAGAGAGACAGAGACAGACAGACAGACAGAATGGCAAACAGACAGACAGACAGACAGAGAAGAAGACAGAGACAGATAAACAGAGACTGAGACAGAGACAGTGACTGAGGCAGAGACAAAGTCAGAGGCAGAGAAACAAACCAACCTAGCCAAAACCGTAACCTTAGTGGCAGTAATGACGTCGTGTGGGGGGAGCGCTAACAAAACGCATGGACTGAGGAAACAACAGGTACCATATTTATCTTCCATAAATCTAGCGTACAGTGAAAGACAGAGATCATGTCCTGGTTTTGTCCGATGATTATGTGTTACATGTGAATATTATGAGGGCTCTACCACAGCTGCATATTAGTGGCTGGCAAGCCAGACTTTCCTCAAGTTTCATATATAAACGAACCCAGGAAATTCCGAAGCCATTTGCGAGTATTGCTTCTACGGAGAGACGAAATGTGAACCATATTCAGTCAGGCGATGACTGCCTGGCCGTGACGCACTGCATAACGTCACAGACCTAGTATATTTATCTTGATATAAACAGGGCAAAACAACATGCGTCCAACTTATGGGAAGATGAGAGAGAGGACAAGATATACCCTTAATTAGGAAGAATGAATCCCAACAGAGTTCAAACATTCGGTATAAGTAGAATCGTAGAAAGGTGGATTAGGAGCTTTTGGGAGGAAGGCACAACGGACAGCAGTCATCTTTCAGGTTACCCTAGTGTTACCAGACCAGGAAATTATAACCACGATGGAGCGCAGCACCTGTCAGCAGTGCTTAAATATTCCTTAAGAGACGAATTGAACCTAGAGTGAAGCACACGAATAGCTGTGCGGAGACTTCGGTCTTCTGGGTTGTGTTCGGACTCCAGCTTGTAGGATTCATTTCGCCATTCAAAACAAAACTTTCCATTTTCATTATACACTGACTCTGTCCTCATGTGTAACAGCGTTGTTTAATGACAGATAATGAAAATTACAGCTAATAATTACCGATACCAATTTAGGCTAGGCAGTAGTTAATTAATAAAGAAGTAGAATCAAAATCCGGATATGTTTTTATATGAACTGCAGTGTTCCTAACATGATAATAAAAAAGAGAACAGATGAGAAAGTGTTCATGTATATATCAAGTAAAATTAGCAGTCGCAAAGGACATCTATATGGTTTAACTTCGCTTAGTTATGAAAAATATGCTCGCATCCACAGACTCGCCACCTGGAGCAAATGGCAACTCATGACAGTGTACCAACCGTCCGTATGACGCAAAGCAGAATGCACCAAATCTTTAACCTTTCAGGAGATATTTTCATCAAATTTCAGGACACGACTTTTTTGTTTGATTGTACACATCACTGAAATATCGAATCAGCCAAGACTCATTTTTCCACCTAATCCGACGGCTTTTCTTCTTCTTCTTATTCTTCTAGCTTCAGACGTTTTCATTTACCTTAGGATATATTTTCAGACTGGATAGGTTGGCTGTATCTTTCATTAATATCTTCTGTACCATGTGACTCTCCAAAATGGAATAAAATCTTTTGTTGACACCAAGAATAAACAGAAATTACAGTCTTGGACTGAATATGTAAAGACTCATTATCTTTCACCCATTCGTCATACAGTCTCTTTGTGCACCATCAGAAGCATGGGTGCCGGGGCTAAGCTGTTTAAACCCAGTAAGGAAGACGGGAGTGACCAGTTCCCTCTTCCTGAATGACATTATGTGAACAATAACAGTAACCACTCTTTCGGATGTAAACCCTTGTAGGCCATATTCTGTACGAGAGCCTAAACGCTCTAAACCACCAGGAGTATACAGTCTTTGGAATCACCCAACGTAGTAAATGATTTCGTTGGTTAAAGGAAACTATATGACATCAGTGCAATGTAACGTCATTTGAAAATAGTTCTACATCGAGTGAGTGGATGGAGGGGGCCCTTACCTACCGTTGTCTGTAGATACTTTTCAGACCAAGATTCAAAGAAGTAGATGAAATTTGTGTATAGAATAGCCTCCTTCGTGCGAATAGGAAGAATTTCGCCTACAAATTGCACAATAACCCGACATTTTCTCGACCTTGATCAGCACGGTAAGGTGTGTGGTGGCCTGGTTCGAACTGAGACGGCGCGGCGGTCCGTGTGATGTTATGAGCGGGCAGGTACCCATGTCCGACCCTTGCAACCTGACTTCCTGCTACTTTGGGTCTTGATTCTGAAAAAATAAATAAATAAATAAAAGATAAAGCCATCTTATCCGTTTAATTTTTGATTCGTCAGTGTATAGTACAGACTCCCCCAACCAATGCCGCATCCTTGCATAGTTAACTTGTTTTGCATTTTATTCTTGCTGCCTCCAGGGGAGACTTTTCGAAATAGAGAGGTTAGAAGTAAGATTAAGAGTTGTTAATTTTAAGTAGTCATAAATTACCATCACTCCAAGTTAAAGGCTGAGCTGTACCAAAAGATTATTATTAGAATATGGTGCTGGTCAATGGGGAAGGCGGTGGCTGAATTGGTAGAGAGGCGGCCTGCGGTCCTGATGGACCCAGGTTCGAATCCCGGCTGGGGCAGGGAACAGTTTAAGGATTAGAATCTCATATAAAGCAGACTTTCCTGATCTACCAGATGACCCGCCGACATGTAAAAATACCCCCGCTAATACCAATACACCAGTCCTATAGGAGACAGCCCTAGCATGTATTCAATATGGACGGTGGGTGTTAGCGCCGAAGTGGTGGCATGTGGAGGTGTAGGAGGACTACTGGGCCCTGGAATAGGCTACTGCCCCAGAGATATAGGCCCTGAAGCCTTTGCCCAGAATCGGGCACACACACACACACACACACACACACACAAAGGACACCGGACCCAGTGCCATCTTATTTTGGCGCTGAGTTACGAGAAATAACCTACAAAAAGACTAACTCTCCACCAGGTTAAAGTGAACGGAGTAATCTTCACACGTACATATACTTCTCAAGCTGAATAAAACCGTATATTTAAGCAGAGTAAAAACATCTAGAGGAAGCAAGAATTACCTGAAAACCCCACGTGACTGTAGGCGCCAAAACTGTGGACTCTGGCAAGCTTGTGAGCCACGGAATGAGGCCGTCAGTATAAACCATTCTCATCAGGCCCACCGCGCAGTGGAACAAATACCGGCTCGTTACATTATAAAAAGGAAGAGGCCGTGCAAATTACCACAATTACGCCTAGAAAAAGAGAATACTATAAAAGAGGGGTTGAATCTCATCCACCACCAGCCCTGCCTCCCCATTTTCTCTACCAGCCCCCTCCCTCCTTCTTCCTCGCAGTCCTCCCCCCCCCCTCCCTAGCGTCCCCGTTTTCTCTCTCCTTTCCTCCCTCCTTCCTTCTCTCATTCTTACCCTACCCCCTGCTTTGCCTCTTCCTCCTCCAGTGCTTTCCCCACCTCCCCTTCTCCTCATCCCTTTTTCCTGCCTAACCTATCTTCTTTACCTGTTCCCTCCCACTCCCCACCCCCTCCTCACCTCTGCCCCTCCTAAGCGTCTCCCCATTTCCCCTACCTGCCCTCTCTCTGCTTCCTCTCCATTTCCCTTTCCGTCGCCTCTTTCCCTCGAGTCTCCCTCATACCACCTACCCACACTGCCTCATTTCTCCTCGCCACTCTCACCATTCCCTCATCTTCCCCATCATCTCCATCCCTCCTCTCCCCTCCTCCCCCTATCCATTTGCCCATTTTCATCGTAATGAGAGAGGTGTAACTCCTTCAGTTCAACGAGGTACTGTGTCAGAATCGTTGTTATCACCAGAAAACTCTACTTTGCCTTAGAGAGACTACAAACTATCACTTAACTATAGCTTCGATTAACTCTTTTATTAATAGACTAATTTCTTATGAATGGAGGACACTAGTAATCTGTTATATTTTTTTTTTTTTTTGTGATTTATTTTTCCTTCCTCTGTTCTGTTATTTAAAAAAAAAATACTTTGAAAAAAAACAAAAGTCGCCTGATGGAAAAATAAAAAAAAAGTTAAAAAGGAGTGCATCGTGGTCGTGAATGTTTTCAAATCATCCTGCTCAAATGTTAGTAGGATTGGTAGCTGTGTGTAAGAGCCCCTCAGCTGTTCGTTACGAGTTTCCAAAAACTTCCCTGAAAGTTCTCATAATCCCCAGCACCAGGCGTTCCATCTACATTTTCTCGACTTTTTTTTTTTTTTTTTTTAAATCAAACTTAGCCGGTCCGTGATAAGTCAAGATTTAGGCAACGAAGGAGGGGTTGTGAACTGTGTGTGAGAATTCCAGCTCATTAGGCTACTCTTTGAACTGTCTTTGTGCTGGAGATGGTCGCCTTCGTGAAGTGACGCAGATACAACCGAGCGGGTTAACTCCCTGATTTAGCAAGAGTGTCTCAGCTGTCTCCCTGTCCCCCTAAAAGAGGGTGATGGGCTGTGGAAGAATGGCAACTTTTAGCCTGCAATCTACTGGGTTAGCGTTTAGATGAGTCTGGGGTTGCAACTACTGATACAGTACTATTACTACAACAAAAATAACAACAACAACAACAACAACTACTACTACTACTACTACTACTATTACTACTGCTACTACTACTACTATTACTACAACAACGGGCGTATCATTATCGCAGTGAGGGTGTTCATACCGGCTGCTGAAACCCTCGCTCGCTGAGTTCATCATCCTGCTTCGAAACCTATGAGCCTCAAAGGTCGACGGGAAGGGAGTCACGGGCCACGGGATGTATCAGTTTAGCATTAGCATTCATTGAGCTGAGGAGACATAAGATTATTTTGCCTTGAACTTCACCCATGTGGATTAAGAAAGCTATGATTGTCTAAGCATCGTGATTCAGTGATATGAGGAGGAATGTAATGTTTTTCGCCTGAACTTCACCCATTTGGAATAATAACGCCGTGATATCTTGGCACTGTGGTTCAGTGAGATGAAGAAGGAATACACTTCTGACTTGAACTTTGCCCAGTTGGAATCATAATGCTGTGATTGTTTAGCATCGTGATTCAGTGATTCCACCCTGAGCTTGACGCAGTTGGAATCGACTAGTCATCATGACTCAGAGGGATGAGGAAGAATTCGCGTATTTCACCCTGAACATCACCCAGCTGCATTGAGAATGGTGTAAGTAGTTGGTTACGATGACCAGGAGAACATGTGTGCGAGGGACGTAGCAAACGAGGTGAGTGAAATTTGCTAGAGATTGGGATTTATTACCTGAGCTGGAATTTAAGCAACTCAACCACCACTCATCTTGAGGTTAGTGTTGCGGACATTTAAATCATTTAGTATTATGGCATAATTTTTCTCTCATAACTGCCGCACAGGATGATATTATTTACCTTGTGTATATCCATGTGGTAGGTGGCGGCGACCATCATCCATTGACTTGATGCAGTGCTGCCTACTTCTTCATTCACTTTTATCATTCCTTTTCCGTGCCTGCCCTCCTCTCTTCCTATTTTCCCCATCTTTCGTCTTACTTTTTGATGCTTCTTTCCTTTTCAGGTGGCTTTACGTTGAGTGACAAGCGTAATGGTTTCCTGTAAGTCAGGAAACCATTTACAACTCTGGGTGGTAACCATATAACCAACCCATAAGTGTTCCCTACGTGTCAACAAGTCGAATGGCGGAGGGTTAGTGCCCCTACCCGTAAAACAACTAAAAGTCAAACGGCCCCTTCTTACGGGATTACGGAGTCTGGCCATAGTAGGTATCGGTTTATTACGAGAGATTTATAAAAAAGTAAAATCATCAAACTATTTTGTACTGGAGGTGATTAAGCGTACCGTATTATATTATCAATTCTTCAATGCACGACTTGTATAAGTAGCGTGCCAAAAGAGTACAGTACTTCCATTAAAGAAAAAAAAAATACTTGTTGAACGACAGCCTATATGATTATAAAATTCAGATTCGTACTTAGCACCGAGGAATGTTATATTTTATATATACCCGTAGTTCTCGTTTTTCATTTTGCTGTTGGTCATTTGGATGTTATACAGTATTAGCTAATAGCTTAGGTCCATAGATTTGATTTTATCTTTTTTATTTCCAGGAAACATCAGTTTTGTGGAAAATAACAATATCTCTCTTGTGATCTTAGAATTCATTTGCTTTTGACCCTCCTTTCTTGAGGAAATAATTCATATCACCTAAACAAATCAGACAGGACGTAAAAGAAACGAGACAACTAAGCTAGAGATTATAATCCTTAATCAAGCCTTATCTAACCACAGCAGATTGAACCTAACCCAGCCTCACCCTCATCTACCCTACAAACACATCTCCTAATGTGAAACAGACTGGAAGAATAGTATTGTCAAAAAAATCTCCACTTCATTCTTGCATAATCTTTGCCCAGTTTAGATATACAAAGTATAAAATAACCCCCACGAGAATAACCTGTAATAAGCGCAGTGAATTGTTGAGGAGGACATGTTAGATAGCGCGTTCGGCCTTGGGCTATCTTTTATCATTTCATAATTATTATGGTGAAACTGCAGGAGCGCTCCTATGTATATAATATACAGTTACTATTTATTCTCTAAACTAGGCTGTAATAATGATCACTGTGATAGTTTCAAAAGGTTTTACAAACAAACCGTGGCAAGCGGTGATCTGTCATGTCGGACTTTCAATCTGATTCAGCGTCAAAGTCAGTCCGTCACTTACTGTTCGTCCCCACCAACCTCACCTACTATGACTTACCCTAACCTAAAACAACAACCTAACCTAGCCTAATGAAATTCAACCCAACCTGACTTAATTTAGCGCATCCTAACTTACCGAAACGGTTTGGGACGAATGAAATTCGGGTCCAAATCGACCCATTGCCTTCAACTGAACGCCACAGCCGACGTCAACAAACTTTAGTGCTCTTTAGCAATAACATCAATGTTACTTCCGGAGAATCTGGATGTCGTAAATTAATTACTGTATAGAATCTTTAGTAACACATATGTTATTTCCGCAAATTTTGTCATAAATGAAGTATATGATTATGAAAGGTAATCCGTCAAAAAAAAATTTAATCATTTGTTAATGCGATTACTCATGCTGTTTGTCCATTGTTGTTATTATTATTATTATTATTTCATCGTCTGTGAATTTCAGCTTACCTTAGACTTTCCGAGAAGGGGGCTTAGATAACACCTTTCATTCTTGAGCATGAGAGTTCTAAGTTGGCCGCAATCGTAGTGTAGGAGATAAAGTAATCGAATAAAATAAAGCTCAGAGAATTAAACAGAGGAGAAAGCTGGCCAAATACTGCAATAAATACGGCCATAAGGAAAACACATTCCATAAATCCGACCGTAAGAGTAACAAGCTCTATAAATACGGTCATAAGAGTAACAAGCTCTATAAATACGGTCATAAGAGTAACAAGCTCTATAAATACGGTCATAAGAGTAACAAGCTCTATAAATACGGTCATAAGAGTAACAAGCTCTATAAATACGGTCATAAGAGTAACAAGCTCTATAAATACGGTCATAAGAGTAACAAGCTCTATAAATACGGTCATAAGAGTAACAAGCTCTATAAATACGGTCATAAGAGTAACAAGCTCTATAAATACGGTCATAAGAGTAACAAGCTCTATAAATACGGTCATAAGAGTAACAAGCTCTATAAATACGGTCATAAGAGTAACAAGCTCTATAAATACGGTCATAAGAGTAACAAGCTCTATAAATACGGTCATAAGAGTAACAAGCTCTATAAATACGGTCATAAGAGTAACAAGCTCTATAAATACGGTCATAAGAGTAACAAGCTCTATAAATACGGTCATAAGAGTAACAAGCTCTATAAATACGGTCATAAGAGTAACAAGCTCTATAAATACGGTCATAAGAGTAACAAGCTCTATAAATACGGTCATAAGAGTAACAAGCTCTATAAATACGGTCATAAGAGTAACAAGCTCTATAAATACGGTCATAAGAGTAACAAGCTCTATAAATACGGTCATAAGAGTAACAAGCTCTATAAAATACGGCCATAAGAGTAACAGGCTCTATAAATACGGCCATAAGAGTAACAAGTTTTATAAATTAGGTCATAAGAGTAACAAGCTCTGTAAATACGGCCATAAGAGTAACAAGCTCTATAAATACAGTCATAGGATTAATACGTCTATAAATACGGTCAGTGGTGGCTTCGTGTCAGAGGCCCATAACTCTCTTGGGACACGTCATTAGCGACACAACACTATCGCTGCCCCATAAGTCTTAGAGTATAGCACCAACAGACGCTTGAGTTTCGTAATTCTGTTTGGACCTGTGTGTGTGTGTGTGTGTGTGTGTGTGTGTGTGTGTGTGTGTGTGTGTGTGTGTGTGTGTGTGTGTGTGTGTGTGTGTGTGTGTGTGTGTGTGTGTGTGTGTGTGTGTGTGTGTGTGTGTGTGTCCGTCCATATCTTCTCACCAGTAGTAAAATAACATGTCCTTATTTTTGCACTATTTTCATTTTAAAAGCCCCACCCCCTATAATATCTAGCTCAAAGACAGACGCCACCGCTTACTGGATTTTGGCATCAGACTTCAGATAAATAGATAGCAGGGCAAATATGGCAACTGTCATAAATAACTGTTTTAATATAAAGCCAAATTACTTTACGGTATGATGAGTTTTACGTGAAAATAATTAACTTTTTTTTGGAGGGTACACATGCATTCCAAATATTACTTTTTAATGAGCTTTAAATTAAATGAAAAGCTCTCTATGATGCGAAAGCTGGGGAGAGAGAGAGAGAGAGAGAGAGAGAGAGAGAGAGAAGAGCTAAAGAAAAAAATAAAGAATGAAAGCCTGTATTAGCTTTACGCAGATACACAGGACCACAACGCCTTACGGTCCTCACAAAATGGTCAGTTCATTAGAATATCAAGAGCAATATTCTCTACTTATATTGGTTCTTTCCTGTTTAATGGTAAATCAAACAGAACTGTACAAACACCTTGCTGCTGAAGAGAGTGATATGGGTCGTATTAAGTGCTCTGTTTGGCCTATGTTCCTCGTCACAATCAATGGCTATACTGCTTCTACTTCAACTTGGCCTAGATTCTCGTCCTTATGAAACTTATTTTACGTAGCTCTGTGGCAGGAAAAGACGATACTACTGCCCTACATCCTGTCCATAATACTTTTCGTGACTAGCATCGTATTCTAGTGTTAATCTGTTCCTTAAACCCAGCATTCAAGATGGAGAGCGAGCAGTTTTAGGACAGGTTAGAGTAAAAATGGTATAGTTAACGATCATCGAATAGAAAACAGTCGTTCATGCTGGTCGATACACCCTGCTCATCCTGTCACCCTTTCACCCAACTCAATTATGGCCTTCCCTGACTGTCCTCACCCTTAGGAACTAGATGACAGGAACTAATAGAGTATCTTAATAGGATTCTACGATGGACACGTCGCCATAGCCCTTCACCTCTATTGAGACATATTAGGTCTTGTGGTACTGCATTTCCCCCTCTTTAATTTTTCGTTTTTTTTTTACTTTACTCCATTCCTTTATTTCTTACCCAGTTCGCTTAAGACGTGGTATTACTGTTTCTTTGGCCACTACCCCCCCCCTCTCTCTCTCTCTCTCTCTATTCTATTTGGAAGGGATTTATGGAATCAAACATGAAATCAAATAACCATCAAATTTCGAGATCCTATGTTTTTCAGTGTCCATTAATTATCATGGGAATTTGTACGAAACCAAGCCAACGTACTGTAAATGTGTGGATACCATTGTAAATTCCCTCGTTTATGTTGGCAATCTTGTTATTCTTTTGCATCTTTTTTCACGTCTTTGTTCAGCGCAGTTTGGGTGTGTGTTTGTTTAGTAGATGAAAGTGTAAAGATAGAATAAAAAGGAAGCAAATGGCCTTATACAGAAATAAATAAGGCGCAAGAAACTTTATGAATCCGTGCCCAAGTCCATGTGTGAGTAAGATGAAAGGAAAAACAAATGGCCTTATACTGAAAAAAATAATTCCTTAGAAACTTTATGAATGAGTTCCCAGGCTCATCACCTTATCATTAACCATCCAGTTATCGATCCAGCTTCCTTCTCTTCCCGTCTTCCTCCAGAAGGGCACAGGATTCAATACCCTAGGACAGAACTCTCTCTCTCTCTCTCTCTCTCTCTCTCTCTCTCTCTCTCTCTCTCTCTCTCTCTCTCTCTCTCGTGTGTGTGTGTGTGTGTGTGTGTGTGTGTGTTTGTATCCATAAACTGACACCATCACGAAAAATGTGCGTAAATGCGATTCTTTTCACTGGCACTGTCGCAATCACTCACTCACTCAAGGGTACACACAAATTATCCGACACTCAAGCGCCCACACTCAGCACGTCTCTCCCATGTCTCTCTCTCACTGTCATCCATTTTCAAAGCTGCACACACACACACACACACACACACACACACACACACACACACACACACACACACACAAGCTAAAACTAGGTGCTGGAAAACAGGTGACCACGAATCAGTCAAAAAAAAAAAAAAAGGAAGAGTTTTGTATTAGACTTCACAGTTCCAATATCGCTTGTCTCGGTGTCTGTCTGTCTTCGAATGTTCCATTCATCCAATTATCCATTCATTCATACATCCATTACCCGGCAAGTTAGATTACTTTCCTTGTCTCTGTCTTTTTATCTCCCAAGTTTTTCATCTGTCTGTCTACACATCAATCCGCCTATGTATCTGTCCTTCAGCAGGGATATTTGTTGATGTCACATGTGTTGGAGAAAACCTACAAGACTTAAAGGTTTTGTTTCCGGCACGTTAATTCATATATGGTTGTTTCTGTGTGTACCTGAGTTTACCTGTTGTTATGCCTATGTATATACCTTTCCCTGCCGCCCCATGCTTTTCCTGCCATCACATACTCTTTCTTCCACTCCGTACTTTATTTACTACCCAGTATTTTCCCCTGCCACTCCATACTTTCCCTGCCACTCCATACTTTCCCTGCTACTGCATACTTTTCCTACCACTAAATACTTTTCCTGCCACCCCATACTTTTCCTGCCACCCCATATTCTCCCTACCACCCAATACTTTCCCTGCTACCCCATACTTTCCCTACCACACCATATTTTCCCCACCATCCTATATTTTTCCTACCACCCCATACTTCCCTAACACCTCATACCTCCCTGACACCTCATACCTCCCTGACACCTCATACCTCCCTGACACCTCATACCTCCCTGACACCCCATACTTTCCCCTGTCACCCCATACCTCCCTGCCACCCCATAATTTCCCCTGCCACCCCATACGTTCCTTACCACCCCATACTTTTTATTTTGACATTTCTTTCTGCTATTCCATATTTTTTTCACACTAATTCCTGCTGAAGCATGTATGCCCCTTAGTATTTCATATTTTCCTTCCAGAACATTTTGTCCTCTGTTGCTGCTGCTCCTCTGTCTTTTGTTTTGATGATGGCATGTGTAGTTAATATTTTTTGGTCTCTGTGGCTCGCCCTTGGGAGGAAAAAATATGTCTGGCGTTTGCTGGATTGAAATGCTAATGTCCTCAGCATGAAAGGGGTATTAATGACAACATAAAAGGGTTTGCTGACAACATGAAGGGATTATTGGTAAAGGGTAATTAGTGACAACATAAAAGGGTTATTAGTGACAACATAAAAAGGTTATTAGTGCCAGCATAAATGGATTGTTGATGACAACATAAAATGGTTATTAGTGACAACATAAAAGGGTTATGAGTGACAACACAGAAGGGATTATAGTGACAATATAAAAGGATTATTAGTGACAACATAGATAGGCTAATGGTGACAACACAAAAAGAATACTGGTGACAACATAAAATGGTTATTGTGGTTATTGCTGATAACATTAAAGGGATATTTGGGTTATTGGTGACATCTTGATAGGGATGTTTGGGTTATTGGTGACATCATAAAAGGGACATTTAGGTTATTGGAGACATCATAAAAGGGATATTGGGGTTACTGGTGACAACATCAAATGGATATTGGGACTATTGGTGATAACATAAGAAGGTTATTGGGGTTATTGGTGACAACATAAAAGGGGTACTGGAGTATTACTGACAATATGAAAGGGATATTTAGGTTATTGGTGACATCATAAAGGGGATATTGAGGTTATTACTGACAAAATTAAAGGGATATTGGGGCTATTGGCGACAAGATAAATGGGGAATTGTAATTATTGCTGACAAGATAAATGGGAAATTGTGGTTATTGATGAACATTAAAGGTATTGGGGTTTTTGGTGACAACATAAACGTTCTCAGTCTCCTATAACTAAATCCCAGCTTGATGAAACAGTTTGATGAAATGGAATACTAGATTTACTCGACTGTGAAAAGGTTATTGATAAGTTTTACCCTTGCATAGCTTTAACGAGATCAGAGTGCTGGAGTTGTGTAAACGATGAGAAGATTAATACCGGCAGTTTTAAGACTCCCAGGCTGCTATGACTCTCTCTTGGCTGAAGGTAATTGTATGGCATTAGTTGAGATTAAATAAAATCTGTCCTGACGACGAGAGGGGTAGTTTAGTCTATTAAATTAATTTCAGTGATGGAAGCTTAATTAAAGATGCGATATATCTCTTTTAAAATTTTTTTTTTTTTTAATTTGTCGTAAGTGTTATTGCTCTTTTTTTGCTTGGAAATTTTGCCGCAATTTACTTTTTTTTTTTTTTTTAATACTGTTAGATTTATTACAGTCGTACGTTTTTTTTACCGGTAAATTTACGTTACAATTTATGGAAGCATTTTTATTCGTGGTATTTAGTTCCGGAGAAGGCTATTTTTTAAATTGCCCACTAACTGTCTTCAACTCTGCATTATCTTTACTATTAGGCATCTGTTAAACCTTTTCTTACAAGTATTTATTTTCTCTTACTATTTTCTGTACAACTGGACGACCTTACATGCCTTTGGAGGACATATTCTTGTGAAGGAGTGGATGAAATTGACATCTAACTCCATCAGTTCAAAAAGGATCTCATAAGCTGAAGAAAAGCATGAAGAGGGAGCACAAATAAGAGGAATGTCATTGTACTTAAAAGGGTTAGAATGAAGTTAATTGTCCGGTGGTAGTTACGAAGAATGAAAGAAAGAAAAAAGGAGAAGATAGTCAGACACACACACACACACACACACACACACGCACACACACACACATAGACAGAACGACGGAAAGACAGAAAGAACGAAAAATTAATGCAAGAAACACAGTAGATGCTGATAAATATCAGTACCAGTAAGGTACAACACACACAGGTTGAACTTTGACCTTGCCCTATGACCTTGACCTTTAAGTGATTGTTCTCAAAGTTGAATCCCTGCATCCTTGGCCTAATCTGAACCCGTCCATCATGTTTTACATTAATCTGATCATTTTTTAGCCGACCTTGCCATGTGACATAATTCCTAATGTAATATATTTAATTTATTTTGCATTTCCATTTTGAATTTTATCTAAAATTCAAATAGTTCTAAAAGCTATAGTTCAACTACCTGGGTGACTCTTAACACTGTCATCATGCTCGGTACAAATCACATCAATTCACTTCAGCTGAGTAGTGAGTGAGGCGGGAACGTCCGTGACCCAACCATATATTCCTCACCTGACCGCCGTGACTCCATCTCTCACTAGCCACTCAGCTGTTTTGCGGAAATACAGTAAATGGGTCTTTTGTGTTTGATTATTGTGAAATAAAAGTTATGCTTAAATATTATTTGTTTTTATTACTTACTCAACCTAATTATTGTTGTTATTAACTAACCTATCCTAACTTTTTAGAAAATAATTTCTTCCAAAAAGTAAACTCAAATTTAGAATCAGCTTAAAAAACTGTTTTAGCGACTAAACTTACATAGAACTAAGAGAATGTGCACCAAACACAACAGATTCGAAAAATCTCTCGTTATTGAACCAGGAAGACAAAGTCGATGGTCATTATTTTGTATGAAATGTATCTGTGTGGGTCTATGTCGAAAACCCAAATCTCAGAAGTATTGATTGTAGAAGGAAAAGTTATCAATGAAAGTTGTTTAGAGTCACAAATTGAGTACATACCAGCACTGGGAGTCATTCAGGATGGATTCATAATAGTCATGTTTTCATCTAACAGTATTATTACAGTTTACTTAGCTCATTAATGACGGGTAGTCTTGTGTATTTTCATTTTTACTTATCAAGTTTTGTACAAGCCACAGTTCCATGAAAAAGTTTTCATTGTACGAATATTTTTCATTCTGTGTTATAAACGCAGGATAATCTACTCTACTGTTATTATGTGAACTTAGATAAATGCTTCTACATAGCCATAACTCACAATTCAGGTTACCCGTACTAACTCTTTTGGTCGCCTAGGTGGTAAAGAATTATATATGTGGTCACAAAAGACAAAAATAACGGGGGATGGGTGAAACACTGAATTGGGGGTAAAGTTAAGGGTAGATAAACAGGTAAGTAAAACGCCAGGAAGATTAACACTTGCCGCACAATGACTTCTGCAGTTCATTTTTGAAATAGCCAGGCTATTTTGTTCTGCCCTTAAATGATCCCAGGCAGTCGGGATACATTTTCAGTTCAAAACACACCTAGCTTAGCAAAATCGCCAAAGGCGAAGAGGATAAAGTAAAATAGCTTATCGGACAGAAGAGATTAAATATATGGTACTGAGAGTCAATGAAAACGCACCACCTAATACAGTTGCAATAATCGTGTACAGTTGCTTGTTTCCAACATTTATTTGATTTGATATGATCATGGACTCATACGACAACCAGCTGAACAAAAACATTCGTTTTGTTCACCAAACAGTGTATTTGAGATAGGATTAATCAATTCAACCCATTCCACTTGCTGCCTATTGGTGGAAATGGAACATTTTACTTGTAGGACGAAGGTTAGGTCGTGTATAAGTGGAATAAGGTCTGTTAGTTCTTGAAAGACTGCCACCATGCCACATTTGTCATGCCTTGAACGTCATCGTGCCTTAGGGATGTTGGAGGGTGCCATGGCGTAACGTGAGGTAGCCTGTAGAATGGGTTGTCATCATTCAGTGACTGTCAAGCTTATCCAGGGGCATCATGAAACGGGCTCAGTTGACGACCGACAGCATCATGAAAGAGTACGTGTCACAACAGAACGTCAAGACCACCACATTCGGATGCTGCATCTCCTGGTCAGATTCCGTTCGACAGCACAAACAGCGCGGACGTCTGCGTGTTTGGAGGCGATGTAACGAATGTTATGCTAACTGTTGTGTGAGACAGGGTAATCGCTCGGGTGGACACGGCATCATGGCAAGGGCAGGCTTTGCAGTCGACCACAAAACACCTGCAGTGTTCATCGAAGACAGTATAACTGCTCGAGGATACGTCGACAACGTTCTCAGGTCCCATGTGATCCCGTCTCTACACGACCATCCAGGTGTAACAACGTTGCAACAAGATAACGCTGTCTACGTGCTGCTCTTGTCACAACTGAGCTTATGCAGGCTGAAAATATCAACATATTGCTGTAGTTTACATTCTCACCTGATTTAAACCCAAATGAACATGTGTGGGATTATCTTAAGAGAGCGTCTATCGTCGCGTGACTCCAAACCACAAAGCAGACAACTGATCCACTCAGTGCAAGAGGAGTGGGAGAGGCTTCCAAAGTACGCACTGAGTGAACTGGTGTCCAGTACGATGCGTAAGATTAAATCTTGCATGGCTGCGAATGGTGGCTACACCCCGTACTGACTGACACACATAGTATGGAATTGCCTGTCCATGGGTCAAGTAACGGATGCACAGATGACTGTTTATGTAACGAATTTCTTGACCTTATATTCTGTCGTAAACTTGTAGGAGATATTGATGGTCTCACTCTGTGAACTACATTTAGATATGTCGAAATTTACAAACAGTAAACCATAGGTAACCTAATGGTGCGTTTTCTTTGAGTCACAGTATAATTCAATATACACCAGACATCTTCAATATAATCACCTCAGTCAAGTACCATAAAACACCCTCAGATCTGACTCCACATGACCATCAACGGAAATGAAAAGGTCTTGGGATCTTAGGTAAAACAGACGGACTAAAAGATTTCCATTCTATCATCAGAAGGGCCCGGCCAAAACGATAGACCACTCCTACCACTCCTCGTCCATTTACCCGTCAGTGAAGCCTTGGTAGTTCTCAGTGGGGCTCCAATGTCCCTCCTCCATTACTATTACCCGACGACACATAAACGTGAACAGAAGACACAGGAGCAACAGACAAGAACATAAAAACTAATTGAACTAATGGACAAAAAAGGTAACTGAGTAGCAACCCAGAAGTGAAATGGAAGACGCAGAAAGACAAGATGAGAAATAAACTTTAGAGATTTCCTTGGGATTGTAAGGAACAGGTTAAGAGGCAAGAGTTCCAACCGGAGAAAGAGGAGAGAGGCCTTCATTCTTCAGTGGAAATTATTAAACTTCATAATAATGATGATGATGATGGTGATGATGACAATGATACTGACGATGATGATGATAATAATAAAGATGAACTTATTATGACAGGCACAGAATACAAAGCTCATTTTTACAGTTGGTACAAGTTAATCAAAACATTATAACTAACATTCCATACCTGTTGTACTGAGCAACTTTGACCTTTACAGCTTCAGTGGAATAATATGGACTGCCTTTCAACATCAACAGAAACATGATCAAAGAATAGCCACACACACAAAAAAAAAAAAAACACGGGTTTCATAATTTATTTGAAAACAATATTAAAGTAAGTGTAGGCGGAGAGAGAGAGAGAGAGAGAGAGAGAGAGAAATCATGCGTTTTTGC
>NC_136955.1:28001250-28011250 GCF_032717465.1 Coenobita brevimanus
GTAACTTTCTTACTTGGAAATGATATTGGTGGAAGTCAAGTATGTCCAGCTCCTCAGTTGTCTAGTGAGCCAGTGGCTGCGACCCAGGATTGTGATGTCCCTGATGTGTTCTCTGCATGTGCTGTCACTAGGGCTAAGTCTAAAGTTACTGGTGACTTAGAGGATAATGATGATGATGATGTTATCCTAGCTGACACTTTTCTTGCTAATTTGGACCACTCACCAGATGAGGCAGTACCCCGTAGTGTTGATAATTTGTCTCCTCAAGAGTTGGTTGAGTTGCAGGTTGCTGACCCTGAGTTGAAAGGTCTAGCTAACTCTGCTTGCAGTGAGGAAGAGTCAGCTGGTGCTTCTACTTGTTATTATATAAAGTCAGGAGTACTTATGAGGAAGTGGAGACCCCCAGCAGCATCAGCCGACTGTGAATGGGAGGTTGTACATCAAGTTGTCATCCCTTGTGTTTGTAGGCAGGATATCATTAGAGTGGCTCATGATTCCAGTTTGGCAGGACACCTTGGAGTGAGGAAGACTGTGGCACGCATTTTGAAACACTTCTACTGGCCAGGTATCTTCAGGGATGTTTCCTGGTATTGTAAGTCTTGTCACACCTGTCAAGTTGTGGGGAAGTGTAATCAGACCGAAAAGGTTGCACCTCTAGTTCCCATTCCTCCTTTTGAGGCGCCATTCACCCGTGTGTTGGTGGATATTGTGGGCCCTGTTCCTAAGACTTCTTCAGGATTTTCTTATGTGTTGACTCTGATTGAAATGGCTACTCGTTATCCTGAAGCCATTCCACTTAGAAATATCTCAGCAAAGAACGTGGTTAAGGAAATGCTAGGGTTCTTCACAAAGTTTGGTCTGCCCAAGGAGGTACAGTCAGACCGGGGAAGTAATTTCATGTCAAATGTTTTCAAGCAGTCTCTGAAAGAGTTGGGCATCACCCAGATCACGTCTTCAGTTTACCATCCCCAGACCCAAGGAGCGTTGGAGAGATATCATCAAACACTCAAATCGATGCTCAAGAAATACTGTTTGGAACATCAGAAAGACTGGGATAAAGGTCTTCCATTCGTTGTATTTGCCGCAAGAGAATCTCCAAATGAATCACTGGGCTTCTCACCTTTTGAACTACTGTTTGGCCATGAAGTAAGAGGACCCCTTAAGCTACTCAAGGAATGCTGGCTGTTGGAGGAAGATGACATCAACCTGCTGGAGTATGTGATGAAGTTCAAAGAACGGCTGTCCACTGCTTTACAGCTGGCGAGAGAGAATTTAGGAGCTGCTCAGAAGATGAAGACTTGGTATGATAAGAAGTCCAGGTTATGCCACTTTCAGCCAGGAGATCAGGTTTTGATTCTGCTATCGGTGCATGGGCAACCTCTTCAAGCCAAGTTTAGTGGTCCTTATTTCGTGGAGAAGAAACTCAGTGATGTCAACTATGTCATCGCCACACCAGACCGTAGAAAGAACAAGCAACTTTGTCACATCAACATGCTAAAGTTATATCACAGGCGGGACGAAAATAACCCAGTCTGTTCTGTAGCTGTTCTACCCGAGTCTGCGAGTGAAGTTCTCCCATGCAGCATGAGCCTGAGTGATAGTTTGGGGAAGAATCCTGATATCATGAATGATCTCCAGACTAAGCTTTCTCATCTAGCTCCCGAGGAAAGGCAGGAGTTTTTGGCATTACTGCAGGAGTACCCGCAAGTGTTCTGTGCTACTCCAGGAAGAACCACTGTGTTGATGCATGATGTCGATGTTGGAGACGCAAAGCCAATTAAACTGCCTCACTTACCGTGTAGAACCCAGTGAAGAAGTTCCTCTCATCTAGAAGGAGCTTGGCTACCTGTTGGACCACAAGATGATTGAGCCCTGTCAGAGCGAGAGGAGTTCTCCTGTCACTCTAGTCCCTAACCCAGGTGGGTCACAGCGGCTTTGCATTGACTACAGACGTGTTAATCAGATAACCAAAACAGACACTTACCCTCTCCCTCGCGTGGTAGATTGCATAGACAAGATCGGAAAGGCTAGGTACGTAAGTAAGTTTGATTTGTTAAAGGGATACTGGCAAGTACCTATGACTGAACGTGCTAGGGAGGTCTCATGTTTTGCAACACTAGGAAAGACTTTTGCATGTTCTGTAATGCCATATGGTTTGAAGAATGCACCAGCCACATTTCAGAAGCTCATGAATGTTGTAACAGAGGGTTTGGTAGGGTGTGTTGTTTATATTAATGATGTATTATTCTTCAGTGACAACTGGAAAGATCACCTATGCCATGTCAGTAAATTTCTTGAGCGTTTGGTTCAGGCTAATCTTGTAGCTAATTTATCAAAGTGTGAGTTTGGTCAAGCTAAAGTTCAGTACCTTGGGTACGTAATTGGTGTTGGACATGTTGGACCAGCAGGAGCTAAGGTTCAGGTTATAAGTGATCTTCCCAGACCTAAAAGTAGGAAAGAACTACAAAGATTTTTGGGAATGGTAGGTTATTACAGGAGATTTGTTCTTAACTTTTCAATTCTTGTATCACCACTTACAGACCTACTGAAAAAGGGAGTTTAATTTGTCTGGACCGATGACTGTGAATCCTCTTTCAGCAAACTTAAAGCTATCCTACTGAGTCAGCCAGTGCTCGCTACTCCAAATTTTGCTAAGCCTTTTAAGATGGGTGTTGACGCAAGTGAAACAGGAGCTGGGGCTGTTTGGTTCAAGAGGATGATCAGGGTATTGAACATCCTGTATCTTATTACAGTAAGAAGTTCACTCCAACTCAAAAGAACTACTCAACTATTGAGAAAGAGCTTTTGGCCTTGATTTTGGGTTTACAGCATTTTTCGTTTTATTTGTGTTCTGGTTTTGACCCCATAGTCATTTATACCGATCATAACCCACTGAAATTCCTTAGTAAGTTTAAAGATAAAAATCAGAGATTGACAAGATGGAGTCTACTTCTTCAGGAGTATTTATTAGACATACAACATGTCAAGGGGAAAGAAAATATTATTGCAGATTGCTTATCTAGACTTTAGGCAGATTGTTTTAGAGTAATAAGAAATTTCCTTTGTAAATTTCTTTTTCTTTGTGGGGAGGTGTTACATAGCCTATGATTTCATCATCCTTTGTGTAATTCTAACGTACAGTATGCTGCACGTTTGATCACGAGCGTGTTCTACCTCACCCCCCCCCTTCTCCCTTATTGTAGAGTAAGTCGTTCTTTCTGTTGTTCAGAGCAGGATTGTCAACTCTTTGTCCCCATGGCTTCATTTGCGCGTCTTTCTTACAAGTTGTATCAAGCTCTGCCGGCCCCTATATTATGAGCTCAGTCTCTGCATTAATGGCCACTTAGATCAACTCCTCATTTTGTTCACATCTCTGTCCTCCCCTGTACAGTTGTTATTATTGTGAGTGCTCAGGAAGTCTCCAACCATCTAGCAGCTGTGTAATTTGAGTATAACTGTTATTGCATTTTTTCTTGTACTGTGTAGCGTAAGGTGTTAATTCTTAGGCCTAGTAAGGTTTTTGTGATTCATGTGTTTTGGGTGTCAGCCCTTATTAAGAATATTTTTTATCTGTAATAATATATCTTGCATTCACTGAGTATTATCTGGTATTCTCATTTTATCAGGGCTGACTTAGAGAAATTTATTCTCGCTAATTTCATGTTAATAGAGGCTATTGCAGTTAACCATATATTTAACCTGTTTTTTGCCATTACATTATCCTTATGAGTCCTGAATCTTTAGTTGTTAGTTTGAGCATTAAACTTTAACTTATAATTTTACCTAACTCTTTTGTTTTGAACCTGGAACTTTGCGGGACAGTTTTCTCTGTTCCGTAACTATATATATATATATATATATATATATATATATATATATATATATATATATATATATATAATCCAATCCTACATTGCCCCATGAGGAGCGTAGGAGCCCGGGGCTAGGCAGTTGGTCCCGACATTTAAGATGAGAGTGACCAGCCTCACTCATCCCTGAGTGGCATTACAAGAGCAATCAACCCCAACCATCCCTTGGATATAAACCTTCACCGACTCAATCCGACTGGAGCGGAATAATTACCCACTGAACCACCAGGCGCCAAAATTTGGTTATATTGTTACCACCCAGCGTGGTAAATGATTTCCTGGTGCACAGGAAACCATTTGGCTTGTCACTCAGTGTAGAGTCACCCACAGGCTGAAGGAAGTGGAAAGAATGAAGGAATGAAAGACAGAAGAGGGAGTGTAAAGTCACCCGTAGGCAGAAGGACAAGATATATATATATATATATATATATATTGAGAGATAGATAGATAGATAGATATACACACAAACACACACACACACACACACCCACATATATATATATATATATATATATATATATATATATATATATATATATATATATATATATATATGGGGAGGCAGGTGGCTCAATCGGTAGAGAGGTGGCCTGCAGTCCTGACGGACCCAGGTTCGAATCCCGGCTGGGGCAGGGAACAGTTTAAGGGACCCAGGTTCGAATCCCGGCTGGGGCAGTGAACAGTTTAAGGGACCCAGGTTTGAATCCCGGCTGGGGCAGGGAAACAGTTTAAGGATTTGAATTTCATTAAATCAGCCTTTACTGATCTACCAGAAGACCCGCCGACATGTCGTAAAATACCCCCTGCTAATACCAATACACCAGTCCTGCATGAGACAGCCCTAGCATGTATTCAATATGGACGGTGGGTGTTAAGCGCCGAAGTGGTGACATGTAGAGGTGTATGGTATGTAGGAGGACTGCTGGGACTGCTGGGCCTTGATAGCAGGCTGTGAAGCCTATGCCATGAGTCGGACACATAAAAAAAAAAAAAATAGATATATATATATATATATATATATATATATATATATATATATAGAAAGAGATATATATATATATATATATATATATTCCTCAAGCAGGGAGAATTTTAAATCCATACGTCGATATTTTAATCAGAGTTAAATTGTATTATTTTACATAACTCAAGTAATCTAACTAAAGTTTAATGATATTAAATTAAATTGACCATTTTTAATCCTTTTGCAGCTTATTTCTCATAGGATAGTTGCAGAAAAAAGACAGTATATTGGTTATACATTCTTTTTGTAGCACATCCTCGAGACTTGCATCATATCTTCATCCATTTCTGTGACTTGGATTGAAGGTGGAAGGATGACAATTTTTGGCCAAGGTAAAGTGAATAGAGCAAGATGATGGCGAGCATTTTATTAATTTGTTAATAACAGAAGTATCTTTAGGCCGAATAAAATTATCTGGTTGTTGCAAGGAAAGCATAAGAATTACGACCACTGCTTGAGCGGTTTAAGAGGCAAGCAAAAAAGAGATAGAAACGAGAGAGAGAGAGAGAGAGAGAGAGAGAGAGAGAGAGAGAGAGAGAGATAAAAACCTCACTTCAGCAGCAGTTAATGAAGTGACTTACTTAAACCATTTTTCCAAAGTTAATCCTCTTTTTATTTATTCTGGATTGAACTGTACTGAATAGGCTACATGATGAGGCCTTTTGATAAATTTCCTAACATGACTTCGACTTTTACACCACTTCACTCTGGTGACGTAGTTTTTTTTCTTTTTATTTTATTTATTTATTTATTTATATTTTTTTGCTCCTTCACGTGTTTGTGCTGTTCAACGGTGTGTTTATAACATTGATGGAATTAGATATTTCCGCATCACATCTCTTAACTTCTAGAGATACTCCCAAACATAAATTTTTTGGTGCGACACAAATGAAATGAATATGTTATTTAGCTGAAAAAAAAAAAAAAAAAAAAATTCCCTATGAGGTCGTCCATTTTTTCCCTTCAAAATCGAACTATTTCAATCTGCCCCTTTACCTTTCTCCAAACTTTGGTCTAAACCGGGCCAAAACTGAGTTCACCTTTGCCTGTGACCTTGATCCTTAGAGGATTTCATAGAGGTTAAATCTCATGGCCGCGTTTTCGCGACATTTTCAAGTCAAGATCATTTTGATATTCATTTTTACTGATATTGAGTTTCAAGTTAGTGTTGTGAAAACTGGTCGGCAAAATTGTATTGCCTTTCAGAGCCATCTACTGTATAAACATTCGTTCGTGCGTCATATGGCTGCCTTGGGAGATTTTCTGCAAGTAGAGGAATTAAATGATATTGTTCGTCGTGTGACCGACCAGACGGGGCTTTTCCTTGAAATTTTGGAGTCAGATGAAAGAGCAGCTGTACCATTGTTGTTGAACACAAGGTAAAATTGCCAAAATCCTCAAGACCCTCACGTTGTGGTAGCATCAGGGAAAAGCAAAGAGTAAAATTGCTCTGGGACCTGCAGCGATGCTCTTGTTTCAAACAGTTTGCTGTAAATGTAACTAGCCATGTCAGGTAACGTTATATGGGACCACGTTAATGCCTCGATGGGCTTAAATGAAAAGTTTTTTACTAAAGTTGCTGGTAGATGACATCACCACAGGTATCAGCTGACAGCAAATTTGGGTTCTTCATTTCATATTAACTTATATGGGACCACATTTACGTCTCAATAGGCCACGAGCTCTTTCTTCTTCTCTCAAGAGTTTGGCTCGACTTCGGTAGCGCTGGGTTTGTTAACAAAATGGAAAGCCAATATCAGTCAAAATACCTCGGGAGGAACATTGACTAATCTTGACTAGTCATGCTCAAAATTCAAAATTGTCTTGACTTTTGGTGCTCGCGAAAACGGATACCAGCACAATAGTCAAATAGTCAAAATATCTTGACTTTTAAGGTCGCGAAAACGCGGCTGTTCTTTCTTTAGTGGCCTTAGCATGGTCCAAATAATACAAAACCAGACGGAGTTACAGGACTGATCATTTAACCTCAACGTATGACCTTGACCTTTTACGAATTGCCCTCAAAATTGAATTTATCCTTGGTTTACTCTGAAACCTTCCTCAGAGTTTAGTCTAAATAGGAATGAAACGACTTAAATTGACGTCGTTATGTGACGACTTTGAACTTTCCTTGAGCCACTGACATTTATTTCCAAAATAAAATTCTTTTATCATCGCCATACTCTGACCTCTTTCATTAAGTCTAGTGTAAATCGGATGAAAATTGTTTAAGTTGACCTTCCCACTTGACCTAAACCTTTGACGTATTGTTCTAAAGACCTGTCGATTAACCACTTGGCTGATCATCAATCTCTTCAGCATGTTCGATCCAAATCAGATCTAAATTATTTTTGATATTTTGTTCACTCAGACGAGTCATTTGGCCTTTAATAGATTGTTCTCAAAATTGACTCCCTTGGATCCTGCCTTACCCTCAACCCTTCCATTAGATTGATCTACTGTAAATAAGACAAAAACTGTTTAAAATGACAGTGGTAGACCAGCTTTTAACTTACCCTTATGACCCTGACTTGTTACCTATTGTTTTTATAAACAATAGGTTTGCTTCCTGATTAACGCTCTATCCTTCCGTTAAGTTTGGACAAATAAAATTAAAACTGAGTTTTTTGTTCATACACACACACACACACACACACACACACACACACACACACACACACACACACACACACACACACACACACACACACACACACACACACACACACACACACACACACACACACACACACACTCACGCGCGAGCGCTCCACGACTAATTCAATATCTCATACTCACTTCGCGAGTGAGGTTGTAATATTCATGCTGAAACAAAAATATGAAATATTATATGCCATAAAAAGTGGCTGCGTGATAGTATTGTGTCCAACTCTAACGTATGGAACTGAAACTTGGACCTTGTTGGAAGGACATAAGTCAAGAGTGAGAGCAGTGGAAATGAGTTATCTGAGAGGAGCATGTGGAGATACATGGAGAGACAGACTGACAAATGAGGAGGTGATGGAGCTTTGTGGTGTGGAAATGGATGTAATGGAAAGCATGAAGAGAAATACACTGAGGCGGTTAACCCATCTGGAGAAGATGGATAGCGAGAGACTAACTAGGAGAGTGTATGTGAGTGAGGTGGAGGGGAGAGTGGGAGAGGGAGACCGAGGATGAGATGGAGAGATGGAATGGAAAGGTATATGAGAGAGTGAGTGTAAGCTGGGGGAGGGCAGCGAAATGGCAGGGGACAGGGAGACATGCGGGAGATATGTCTGTGGCCACCCCTTGCGGGATTAAGGTGTCGGGCTATAGATAGACAAACATATACATTACACATTCTTGTCAATAGGCAGAGAGAGAGAGTGGCCTGCTGTGGGATACCATAGGTTTCCTAGCTGAAACATGTTCATTTATTTGTGTTCATTTACTTGTGTTTTTGGCCTTTTTTGTCATGTGTACAATATATTCTTCATTAATTTTATTTATCTTGATGCTCTAAGGACGATGTTCACATGACATATCAAGCATTACAGTACAGTGCTGAAGAGTGCATTGGTGGGGCTGCACGGGGCTGACAGGAGGAAGTTTTACGAGTATCTAGTGACACCTCTAGCTTCTGAGTGATTTAGAGACAGAGAAATATATGGGTCAGCCTCTGGAAGGATCCGGGAATGGCAGCCAATATTTATCATTTTGAAGGACCTCAGAGGGACGATATCGTTAAAGATCAATGAGTTATATTCCCTTAGTGTTAATCAGTAAGTGGTAGGTTCTCACTTTACACCTCTAGCAGTATTTACATGACAGAAAGCACCCCAGGCCACTCTTTGATCGATGGAGTAGTGATTTTATTCACGCTCTCCTTTGACCCGAAATGTCTATCAAACATGTTACCTAGGCTGAGATAAATCAATAAAAAGCACTCAGAGACGCATACCTCCCCAGTTCATCGCTATCACCCCTTTCATATTATATATGACATTAAGCTTCATCTTTAACCATGTTTCTCTAAAATCAATTCACTTGCACAACTGATAATTTTCAATCATTATGTCATATTTTGTGAAGTATCGTCTAATAGTTTTCGAAAATGTTGCCAACACACACACATACACACACAAACACACACACACAAAGAAAGAGAGGCAAATACAAAGACCGACAAAGCAACAGAAAACTAAAGCAAGCCAAAAACATAACCTCCTCGACGCAGATAACACACACACACACACACACACACACACACACACACACACACACACACACACACACACACACACACACACACACACACACACACACACACACACAAAACATAGGATGATTAAATGCTTTGCCGACTCCCCTCCCCTCCCCCCAGCAGGAGTACCCATGCCTCGCAACTTCCATCAGGGCGATTGAGTGAGTGGTCTCCCTTGGGTATTGGCCGTCGTCTTGTGAGCTCCTGAGAGGCACTTCACGAGCTGAGAGAGAGAGAGAGAGAGAGAGAGAGAGAGAGAGAGAGAGAGAGAGAGAGAGAGAGAGAGAGAGAGGATACAGTGATAACAGGGATAAAGTGATGGAAATATATAGTGTATGTATGTGTGTGTGTGTGTGTGTGTGTGTGTGTGTGTGTGTGTGTGTGTGTGTGTGTGTGTGTGTGTAAAATCAGAGTGGGTAAATCAGTGACAGAGGGAGCGAAAGGAATGGAGACGGCAAAAAAGCCAAAAATGTGCAAGAAGGAGAGAGAGAGAGAGAGAGAGAGAGAGAGAGAGAGAGAACTGGGGACACGAAGGAGTGAATGCAGTGATGGATATGGAGAAGTGGAAAGGAGAGAAACAGATAGAAAATGAATGCAAGAGTAAAAAGGATAGGGGCAGGGAGAGAGAGAGAGAGCAAGAGAGATGGGAAAATGGGGAAAGAACAGAAGCAGAAAAGGGACTTGGGGAGGAGGATGAAAGACGAGAGAGAGGGAGAGGTGACGATTGAGAAATCTTCCTTGAGTCGTCCTGGGAGCTTTTAAGAGAAAGAGAGAGAGAGAGAGAGAGAGAGAGAGAGAGAGAGAAACAGACAGACAGACAGACAGAGACAGACAGAGACAGACAGGCAGACAGACAGACAG
>NC_136955.1:28013750-28041273 GCF_032717465.1 Coenobita brevimanus
GATAGATCAAAGGTTCAAGATCTCAGGTGAAGTGCTGTTGTGTTCAGAGAATTAATTTTTGTGTTTTTGGTGGTTGTGGTGGTGGTGGTGCTGCTCTTGCTTAAGTTATTGTTGTTGTTGTTATTTTTGTGGTCAATGTTAATGTGTTTTTTTCTTGGTGGTGGTGTCGATGTTGTTGCTGCTGTTCCTGTTTTTGTTGTTTTTAATGTCATGGTTGTTTTTTTCAGATGATGGGGAGGGTATTTTTTTCGGAGGTGCTGATTTCTTTTGTTTTTACTGTTGTTGTTGTTGTTGTGGTTGTGGTGGTGGTGGTAGTGGTGGTGGTGGTGGCGATGTTGGAGGGTATTGTGCTGGCGATGGTGGTGGTTTTGTTCTCATGGTTGTTAATGTCGTGGAACTGATTCACCGGTCATATATATTTTTTAAAATTCTTAATTGTCTTTGTTACTGAGTCAGTACCGTGTTGCGTTGCAGTTGCGATGATGTTGGACGTTACACACACACACACACACACACACACACACACACACACACACACACACACACACACACATTTAGAGAGAGAGAGAGAGAGAGAGAGAGAATATCCTATGGGAACAACTTTACAGAGCGTCACATGAATAAAGCTTGTCGACATGTTTCCTCTTCCTAATTTCGGAAAAGGATTGCGACGGCAGGGGTGGACAGGAGAGCACTAGAGTTGCACAGTTATGTGGCGGGTCACTAGGGAGGCTGTGTTGCTGAAAATACAAGTGGAAATAACGGTGGGATCACTCTGAAGGTCGGACGTACACAAGGGACTGACAGGCAGTGCTCTCAGATTTGGTATAATTGAAATCCTAAGTGCACTTTCTACTTGTCCTTTTGTGTCATCATAGTGCTACGGCGCGTATTAACACACTGACTATTCTGTCTACATTAACTTGGCCTAAACTGCCATCACTCTGTCTTGAAGACATATTTGTAACAAGAGATTAAAAGTAAATTAAGATGCTAGTCACGATCAAGTGCCTTCGATAGCGTTTCTTCCCGTAATTTTGTCTTTTCCTGCCATAGGGTTAAGTGAAATAGTCAGTAGTATGATGTGTACTACTGTTATGCTAAGATAGATAATCTTCGTTTGAGGTTTTTATTGCTATGCAAAAGCATCTGCCGTTAGAAAAAAGGAAAAGGACAAAAAAATATTCTCCTTTGATGGTTCTGGGAAAAAGTTAAGCAACACTACTGTAAACTTTCCATTATATACAGTCCTTCTGGGTTACCATGAATATATTACTTGTGTGGCAATAGAAAAAATAATCCCCATCCATTGTTCTTTCCAGTAAGTGGGTAGGATGAAAAGGTGTGAAAAAAGACACGTAACAAAATATTAGACGAAAATAACCAGTTCGATGGAAGTCACTGTGCAGTCTCCTATTTGCAGAATGTGTTAACACCCATACCATAGGGATGAGGAGAACTAACCATGGCCAATAATCTAAATGTAGTTCTTACCTTCCGAACAGATTCATTAAAAGAGTTCTTTGCTAGCAAAGTTGGTCATAGTGCTGAGGATGATAACCGTGTCCAAACAAGCGCTCCTGTTCTGGTACCCCACAGAACCAGCCTGAACAGCAGTTCTGTTGCTTCTTCCACTTCCGCAACTAATGATACTTCTTCACTGGAATTCCAACCAGTGCAGAATGAAGTTAATGCAGTGAAGAAGAAGTCTATCACACCTGTGGTGAACAATAACAAAATGCACATCCTTGCAAATTTAGAAGGGGAGCCTCACAAGATGCAGATGGGAGGGCACTCCATTATCCGAATACAACTGGCCGGATATTGTGGGACATCCAGTAACAGAAACTGTTTCTGTATACGAGATGTTGGAGTTGACAAGGCGAACAAGGCCCTGATGAGGTTGCCAATACTTGGACAGTTAATGCACTCTTGTCACTGAAGTTATTGATCCAGCAGTACAAGACCAAGAGTAAGGACGTGTTATCAGGGGTACACCCAGGAGAAAGAAACTTATTCCAGTGCGTGGCCTCTGTCTGAATAGTCAGTTACGGCACTATGTTTAAAGGAGTTCGTGGAGTCTGTAAATACATGGAATAACTTTTATCAGCAGCAGGCATTCTTCGTATCAGATGGTCTTCGCTTATGCGTAGTTGGTTCATTGCACATAGGCTGACTCTTGAATACTGTTGTATGCTTTTTCTGGAGAAAAACACACTCAGCTAAAGTGCAGTTGCTTGCAAGTTGATGGAAACCATAATTAGAAGTAAGCCAGTTAAGCATTAAGAAAATAATCCATCAAAGACTAACAGCTTGGATTTCGGTTCAGTCGATCATGTCTTACCAGTCCCCTCAACTTTTTCAGCGATACTGATGTGTACGATAAAAGTAGACCAGTCAGGGAATCTGTCTCGATTCCCTGAAAACATCTGAAAACATCTGACAATAGCTCCCTAAAATCGACTTCAGGATTTTAAAGTTATGTTATCAGAGGCAATCTATGAAGATGGATAAATAGCTGGCTTATGGAACATGAAAAAAGAGTTATAATCAACGAGAAGGAATTGGACTCAATGAATGTTACAGATTAAGTGCCACAAAGTGCATTTTAGGTCCTATACAGTTTCCACCTCATATAAGAGATATATTTTTCTGTTTTAAAATATACAATTTCGCTGATGAGACAAAAATCCGTAATAGCAGATACCCCTGACCAAGGAATGAATATTCAAAAAGATCTGGGTAAACTGCTCAGTTGGGTTCAAATGTGGCAAATGGATTTTAATTCTGATAGATGCAGATTCTTAAATACTGGAATAAGAATAAAAAATACTGTTTGCTAATACTAACACTAGTCTCGTGATTACAAATATAACAGACATAAGAATAATAATAGCAACTTATTCAAAACCAAGCTAATAGCACACAGAAACAGAAAAAAATAATAATAACAATGAAAATACATACAGTGCCTTAGAGCACTATATTTCGAGTTATATTCTCGGATTTGGTCATTGTAATACAAGAATAACATTGATATATTAAAGACAGCATTGCGAACAGTAACAAAAATGACACCTGAATTAATAAACGAATCTGATGAGGAACGTTCAGATGAGCTGAAGCTATTTAAGTCATCACGGCCCATACTACGAGGAGATCTGGGTCAAGCATACAAGATTTTTAAAGCATATGAGAATATGGCAATCGATAAGCATATCAAAGTCCCGTATATACATCGAATTATAGAAGAGGTAAGTGTTTAAAGGTACTGGAAAACGCTTCCATTCAAATGAAACATTTATTTTTTCTTCGACAGTGTTGTAGAAAATGGAAAGCACTGTTGTGGAATGTAGTAGACACTGGTACAATAATAAGTTTTGAAATGCAATTGGATAAGTCCCAAGCTTTGAACCACCAACTAAACATATTCATGGCTGAATAATACGAAAATCTGTGTGATTGTTTTACTCTCTTTCATATCGTGGTGAATACAGAAGCAACGCAATGATACGAACTTAATGTTCCTCCCATCAGTCTTTAGCGTGAAATTTCCGTGGCAGTGAGTCAATGCTGCAGTGTTGTCCTTCTTACATTTTCCTGCTGGTCTCGGTAGAAGGGTTTGTTCATCGGGAGGGGGTGGAGGGGGCCTTGAGGGAGTCTTGTTGTTTTATTATCCTTATCTTCAACTTGTAGAAACGGATATCAGAGGCAAATTATTCTCTGTTTTGAATAGCACGAAAGCGATCATTAGGTTGATTGTGAGTTGGTTCCTTTGAAATACTTTGTGCCATACCACATAACAATCTCTCTCTCTCTCTCTCTCTCTCTCTCTCTCTCTCTCTCTCTCTCACACACACACACACACACACACACACACACACACACACACACACACACACACACACACACACACACGCACACACTTAACACCATATAATTACATCAAAGTCAGTCAGTGAATAATTAGTCGTAAAATACAACATTAATAACTGACGATAAAGGGTTCTACAAAGTCTCCAAAAGTGATTAAAAAAACGACTATGGTGCCTTTTTTAATCATATTCTTTGGGTCGTATTCCCATTCATTAATGTAGCCCTATTCTTAAGCGATTAATTTTGGTGATTACATCTTATAACACCTCTCGCACTTAAATCATTCTAATATCACCATACTCTGCACAAATAACGTACAAAACGATACTAGCCAGCCATATCCAAAACAAATCAGTAAGGAAGAGGTGTTAGGGAGCTTCCTTAACGGCCAAATAAGGGCCATTATACCACCAGACTTATCGATTTGGACGACTTAGGTATATTATAAAAAAAATATGTAATGTTTGTAAGGGATTAATCACTTTAGTACAACTGAAGTCCTTTTTACTGTTTATTCCTATTTTATGATGTTTTTATTAATCTTTGGAAAGACTTTTAATGTTGAAAAGTTTGATTAGGGTTATATTTCACATGACTATTTCAAAAAAGTCTCATTTGACTAATAATAGTAATGATAATAATCCATCCACCCAACATCCAATCCTACATTGCCCTGTGAGGAGCGTAGGAGCCAGGGGCTAGGCAGTTGGTCCTGACATTTAAAATGAGAGTGAATGATAATAATAATAATAATAATAATAATAATAATAATAAAAATAATAATAATAATAACCAAAAAGTACTCAGAGGGCACATACCCCCGCCAATGCCATTGCCATTAAAAAGGATCCGGTTCCGGAACCGACCCAGAACTTATTAATATCTTCCTTGGCACATGGCCCACCCTTCCAGGATATTTAATTGAAATTCACTTTTGGAGATATCGTCTGCACAAACAGACAGACAAAAGTAGGTGAAAACATAAGTTCCAACTTCGTTGGAGAAGGTAATAATAGTAAAAGAAAAATAATAATAATATTAAGGTAAAAAAGATTAAAAAAAAAAAAAAGAAGAAGAAGAAGGAGGAGGAGAAGGAAAAAAAGAACAAGAAGAAGAATCAGAAAAAAAAAATCGTATTAGAAAGAAAATACTTTTCTTATAAAAAGCATCACATAAATAACTCTTTCATATCAACACTTAAATCATAATAATAGTACAGACTCAGGGAACAGGTCTGCCGCGGTCTGAGAGATAATGCTGGAATGTAACTTGATACATCCACGGCAGTGTAATAAGACACCACTAATGGGGCTCATTCTCTCCCTGCCTGCAGTAGCCATAAAGACTCGCTCCCACACACACACACACACACACACACACACACACACACACACACAAGGCTAAAAATTCTCACCCACTCTCACCTATTTTCCGCGGAAGTTAATTAAGCATAAATTTTTAATAGCCGGGATCCAACGTGTGTGTGTGTGTGTGTGTGTGTGTGTGTGGGTGGGTGGGTGGGTGGGTGGGGATGTTTGTGTGTGGGTGAGACAGGGAGAGAGAGAGAGAGAGAGAGAGAGGGAGAGGTGTGTGTGTGTGTGTGTGTGTGTGTGTGTGTGTGTGTGTGTGTGCGTGTGAGAGAGAGGGAGAGAGAGAGAGGGAGGGGGTTCTCAAGGGGTGGGGTTGGAAAGAAGGAATTTTCTGTTGTATCTGGAGAATTTTTTTTTCTATTCTAGTGAGTGAGTTGGATAAAAGAGAGAAAAAGATAGAGTATCAGGAGAAATTGAAAGATGAGTGGAACGCAGTGAAAGGTCGGGAAAGTGGCAGTGTGGAGGAGGAATGGCAGTTGTTTAAGAGTGCTGTGGTGGGGCATGCAGAAGAGGTGTGTGGTGTGAGATGTGTGGGTGGTGGTGTAAGATAAAGAAGTGAATGGTGGTGCGAGGAAGTAAGTATGGCTGTGGCTGAGAAGAGATGTGCATATGAAGTGTGGCTGCAGAGGAAGGATGAGGTGTCATATGAGAGGTATAAGGAAAAGGGGAATAGGACGAGAAGGGCTGTGCGTGATGCTAAAATGGCAGCAGATGAGAGGTGGGGTAGGCGGCTGACTGAGAATTTTCAACAGAATAAGAAAATGTTCTGGAAGGAGGTGAAGAGGGTGTGAAAGGGAAAGTCTGGGAAGGAAGAGCGAGTAAAAGCAGAGGATGGAAGGATGTTAACTGAGATGGATGCAGTAAGGAAGTGATGGGCAGAGTATTTTGAAAGACTGTTAAATGTAGAGGAGGAAAGGGTGGCTGAGACTGTGGAGGATGGAAGGGTGCAAAGAATAAATGTGTTGGGAGAGTTGAATTATTCTTTGATCACGAAGGAGGAGATGAGAAAAGGGAAAGCTGCAGGTATGGATGGGTGTGCTGTGGAATGCCTGAAGGGTGGTGGAGTAATTATTGTTGACTGGTTCGTAAGATTGTTGAATGTGTGCTTTGTGAAAGGTACGGTGCCAATTGACTGGGCAAGTGCTTGTGTGGTCCCGTTGTATAAAGGCAAGGGTGATAAGTATGAATGTATTAGCTTTAGGGGTATAAGTCTGTTGAGTGTTGTAGGTAAGGTGTATGGTAGTGTTAATTAAGAGAGTCAGAGAGGGTACACAGGGAGTGATTGGTGATGAGCAGTGTGGCTTTAGGAGAGGGAGGGGATGCCTGGATCAGGTGTTTGCTGTGAGACAAGTGTGTGAAAAGTATTTAGCGAAAGGCAAGGATGTGTTTTGGGCATTCATGGATTTAGAGAAAGTGTATGATAGAATTGATAGGTAAGCTTTGTGGACTGTTTTAAGATTATATGGACTTGATGGTAGGTTACCAAAAAGGGTGAAAAGTTTTTATGTAAATAGTAGATCGTCTGTAAGAGTTGGAAATACTGTGAATGATTGGTTTCCCGTGAGAGTGGGGCTGCGGCAGGGATGTGTGATGTCGCCTTGGTTGTTTAATATTTATATGGATGGTGTTGTAAGGGAGGTGAATGCAAGAGTTTTAGGTGGAGGTCTGAGTCTGGTGAATGTTGATGGTAGAGAGTGGAATCTGAAGCAGCTGCTGTTGCAGATGATGCTACACTGGTGGTTGATTCAGAGGAGAGATTGAGACAGTTGGTAGAGGAGTTTGGAAGGGTGTGTGAAAGGAGGAAATTGAAAGTAAATGAGAATAAGAGTAAAGTGATGAAGTATACGAAGTCGGTTGATGGTAGGGGGATGAATATAGTTTTGAATGGTGAGTTGCTTGAGGAGGTAGAGTGTTTAAAGTATTTAGGGTCACATGTTGCTGTGGATGGAAGAACAGATGTAGAAGTGAAGTTTAGAATGAATGAAGCAGGAAAGGTGCTGCAAGGAATGAAAAAAGTGTTTAGATGTCGTTCGCTTATAATGGATGTAAAGAGAAGGCTGTATGAGGGTGTTGTGGTACTGACTGCATTATATGGGGCTGAAACATGGAGTATGATTGTAGTAGAGAGGAAAAGTTTGAATGTAATGGAGATGAGGTGTCTGAGGAGTATGTGTGGAGTGACGCGTATGGATCGAGTGTGGAATGATGAAGTGCGAAGGAGAACTGGAGTTGTTCGGGAGATGGCTGATCGAGTTGAGCAGAGGGTGTTGCGGTGGTTTGGGCATATGGAGAGATGGATAATGAGTGATTGGTGAAAAAGATAACTAGATCTGATGTGAGAGGTGTAAGGCTGAAAGAGAGACCACGAACATGATGGATGGACAGTGTGAAGAGAGCGTTGGATGTGAGAGGGATGTCTGTTGAGCAAGGAAGAGTGGCTGTGCATGACAGAAATAAATAGAGAGCAGCTGTGAATGAATAAATGATGAGGCAGCCTTGAGGGGATATTCTCCCACATTTGGTCTGATCGGCTAATCAGGTCAGGTACGGGCAAGGGGATGGGTCTATTATGATGTGGCAGGGGTAAACCAGCTCTGCTGTCAGGCCCTGCTGCGGATGTCACTGATTGCTCTATGCAGTTGACCCTCGTGCGGTGTGGTGTGGTGAGGATCTGTCCCTTCTTCCCTTTGGGACTAAGATGCGAACGAATGTGTTTGAATGGATGAGTAAATGGGAAGTGTGTCGTCCTGTCTCGGCTACCTCCCTTTCTGTGGGGGAAGCAGCCTAGGTATATAGATAGATAGATAGATTATAGCCTTTGACCTCTAACCACATTTCTACTATAGTTCTAAAGTTTACTTTTTTTTTTTTTTTTTTTGCCTAGCCTCAGGTTGTTATGGTTTTTGAGATGGGAAATTTACTAGTGGTAGTAATGAGTATTATTATTATTATTTTTATTATTATTTCTACTACTGTTACTGCTACTGCTACTTCTGCTACTTCTACCACTAATAGTTCCGGAACTGCTACTATTACTACTACTACTACTACTACTACTACTACTACTACTTCTACTACTACTACTACTACTATTAGTACTACTACAACTACTACTTCCATTGTTATTCTTAGTCTTCTTCTTCTTCTTCTTCTTCTTATTATTATTATTATTATTATATTATTATTATTATTATATGCTGTCCGGTGTCTGCCCTTTCCTCTCCTCCATCCTTCTTTCCTTCCATCCTCTTCTGTCTTCCTTTACTTCATTCTTTCCTTGTCCTTCTGCTTATGGGTAACTTTACACTTCCTAGTCTGTCTTTCTTTCCTTCATTCTTTCCTCCTCCTTCTGCCTGTGGGTGACTCGATACTGAGTGACAAGCCAAATGGTTCCCTGTACACCAGGAACCATTTACTACGCTGGGTGGTAACCATATAACCAAATTATGGCGCTTGGTGGTTTAGTGAGTAATTATTGCGCTCCAATCGGATTGAGCCGGTGAAGGTTTATATCCAAGGAGTGGTTGGGGTTGATTGCTCACGTAATGCCACTCAGGGATGAGTGAGGCTGGTCACTCTCATCTTAAATGTCGGGACCAACTGCTTAGCCCCGGGCTCCTACGCTCCTCATGGGGCAATGTAGGATTGGATGATGGATGGATGGATGGATTATTATCATTATTATTATTATTATTACCATTGTTATTATCATTATTATTATTATTATTATTATTATTATTATTATTATTATTATTATTATTATTATTATATACCTTAGCCTCGTGTCTCCCCTCCTTGCCAGAAAGGGTCCTGTTGTCCTTGTTCTGAAAATTACTAGGGTACAGCACTTGACTCTACCCTCGCTTTGGGTGCCCGCGTCTCGCAAGGGTCATTACAAAACTAGACAAAACTTTTTTTTTTTTTTAACTGCATGATAGGTTATTCCCCAAGGGTATTTTATTTTATTTATTCTCTTGGGTTAAGGAAGCTCTCAAACACCTTTTCCCAGGCGACTTATTTTGCTTATTGGACCTTTCTGTCCTGTTCTATGATACATAAATCCTTCTAATATGGCTGATATAAACCATTCTAACATGGCTGGTATAAATCCTTCTAACATGGCCGACATGCATAAGGTGGAGCAGTGGATGTTGCAGCGGCCCTAATGAAAGAGGGCAAGGGTCGGGAAACTTCCTGTATTGTTGTTTGCAGATGATACTGTATTGTTAAGTGAAGACGAAGAGGAACTGCAAGGCTTGGTGACTGAGCCTGGGATAGTGTGTAAGAAACGGGATCTAAAGGTGAATGTAGGGAAAAAGTAAAGTTATGGTCTTCGAGAGAAATAAAGTCGCTGAATGTACAGTGAGGTTGGATGATGAGGAAATGGAGCATTTGAGCGCATTTAAGTACTTGGGTAGTGTAATTAGTACGGATGGAAGTTTGGAGGATGAAGTGCTAAAAAGGGTGCAACAAGGAAGAAAGGTTCCTGGTTAACTGAAAGCACTGATAAGGAACAGGGAAGTGAGCATGGAAATAATATAGTCGCTGCATGACAGTATTGCGATACCAACTCTAACGTATAGAAATGAGACTTGGACCTTGTTGGAAGGACACAAGAGTGAGTGCAGTGGAAATGAGTTATGTGAGAGCAGCATGTGGAGTTACATGGAGACACAGACTGACAAATTAGGAAGTGAAGGAGCGTTGTAGTGTGGATGTGGATGTGGTAGAATGCGTTAGGAGAAATATACTAAGGTGGTTTGGCTATGTGAAAGGATAGAGAGCGAGAGACTAACGAAGAGAGTGTATGTGAGTGAGGTGGAGAGGGAAGAGGGAGAGGGAGGCCGAGGATGAGATGGAGGGATGGAATAGAGAGGTATATGAGAGGGGGGAATGTGAGCTGGAAGGTATATGAGAAGGGGGGGGGTGAGCTGGGGATAGGGCAGTGAAATGGCGGGGGACAGGGAGACGTGGAGGCGATTTACTTGTGGCCACTCCTTACGGGATTAAGGCGACTGGCAATAGATAGATAGACTACCCAATAATTTTTTGCCTCCAATCATCATATTTACTGGGGATGTACAGCACGATGACCCTATTGCACTGACCCAGTTTCGGTGGCCTTGGCCTAATTTTCAAGGTCACAGATCCAAAAATGTACAAAAAAAACAAAAAAAAAACAAGAATTTTCAACCTTATGTTACGCCCAAACTGTTATAACTACATGAACAAAGAAGAAAATTCCGTGATTAGATTACTTTCCTAACATTTTTATGGAAGATATTATTTTGGAGGTCATTCATGCATGACGTATGATATTAGGACACCCCACTTTCCAAGAATTTTCGATTACTCTTCCGCACAGGGAAACCGAAACATACAAAAAGCAATTTTTTGGCCCCAAAAGTTTTGTCTGGTCCTCGACCAGGTCTGTATACCTTTTGGTGGCAGTTTGACAAACGGTTTATAAGTCACATATAACAATATTCTCATAGATGAACATCAGTAACTGTCTCTGACAGTCTTTTAGTTATTAAGCTTCGTCGTAGCCTATATGTGGCGAAGCGTATTGTTTTGGTAAGTATTATTATTATCATTATTTTTCTTTTGCACTTTCTTAGATCTTGATGATATTATACAGGAAGGTACCCTAGGGTAACCCAAGTCTATCTATCTGTTGCCAGGCGCCTTAATCCCATAAGAGGTGGCCACAAATAAATCGCCAACATGTCGCCCCGTCCCCCGCCATTTCACTGCCCTGTTCCCTACTCACCTCCCTCTCTCATATACCTCTCCACTCCATCCCCCCATCTCATCCTTGGCCTCCCCCTCCCTTTCCCCCCTCCATCTCACTTACATACACTCTCGTCAGTCTCTCACCCTCCATCCTCTCCACATGGCCAAACCACCTCAGTGTGTTTCTCCTAACGCTTTCTACCACATCCACATCCACAATACGACGTTCCTTCACTTCCTCATTCGTCACTCTGTCTCACCACGTAACTCCACATGCTCCTCTCCAATAACTCATTTCCACTGCTCTCACTTTTGACTTGTGTCCTTCCATCAACGTCCAAGCTTCACTTTCATACGTCAGAGTTGGTATCACAATACTGTCATGTAGTAACATTTTCACTTCCATGCTCACTTCCCTGTTTCTTATCACTGCTTTCAAGGAACCAGCAACTTTTCTTCCTTGTTGTACCCTTTCAAGCACTTCACCCTCTAAACTTTCATCCTTTCTCATCACACTACCCAAGTACTTTAACGCACATTTTCCATTGCCTCCTTATCCAACCTCACTTTACATTCACTGACGTCACTTCTCTCGAAGACCATAACTTTACTCTTCTTTACATTCATCTTTAGATTCCGTTTCTTACACACTCTCCCACACTCATCCACCAAGCCTTGCAGCTCCCCTGAGTCTTCACTTAACAACACAGTGTCATCTGCAAACAACAGCACAGGAAGTTTCCAAACACTGCCCTCTCTCAGTAGGGCCGCTCCAACATCCACTGCCCTACCTTGCATCTCTTTTACAACCCCATCCATGTACAGACTGAACAACCATGGAGACATGATTGCCAAATATAAATTACTTTTACCTATTTTTGAGGACCATAATTATACTCATTTATGGTGCAAAAATTACATATCTGAAATTACAATATCTCAAAAGCTAATTGAGATACAGCTATTTTGTTGAAAATTGTATTATAATAAAGCTTGCTGAGGATTTTGGCTGAAAATTTCGTCATTTAGCCTAGTGGAAAATACCGAATTCAAATCTGCTTAGTGTTTTCTTTGTAACTCGTTTTAGATTAAACCACAAAAGCTGTATAGCGAGGCTTCCTTATTGTTGCCCCTCTTTTTATCTGAAAGGAATGTGGTTACAGTTAAGCATAGAGTTAGCTTTTTTTGTTTTTGTTTTAATGCATAGGCTTCACAGCCTGCTCCCAAGACTCAGCAGTCCTCCTACGTACCATACACCTCCACGTGTCACCACTTCGGTGCTAACACCCACCGTCCATGTTGAATACATATTAGGGCTGTCTCATACAGGACTGGTGTTTTGGTATTAGCGGGGGTATTTTTACATATCGGCGAGTCTTCTGGTAGATGAGAAAAGTTTGCTTTAACGATTTTCAAATCCTTAAACTGTTCCCTGCCCCATCTGGGATTTGATCCTGGGTCCATTAGGACTCTCTACCGATTCAACCACCCATGCTTCATTTATTTCTTCCACACCTTTGTCTTCAGATCTTGTTCATATTACACAAAAAGCTACCTTAGGTTAATCTAAGTGTATGTTCAAAATATGGATGACCTTGAAGTACTTTTGAAGGTCACAGACTTGTTTATGATGTCAAAATTCCATACCTTATATACCATAAATAGCCTTGGCGAAGCTTCCATATTGTGGCTACACAATAAGTAAATAGGTAACTAGTTATTAGTATTCCGTCACTTTTTGTCTCTTATTTTCATCACACTTATTGAGGATGTACAGCACCATGACCCATTACACTGACCCAGTTTCAGTGACCTTGACCTACTTTTCAAGGTCACAAGTCTAATAATGTCCAAAAATCATGATTTTTCAGCCTCAGTTTACCGCAAAACCTATAATTTATATATACATGAACATGGACAGAAATCCAAAGAGAAAATTACTTTCCAAATATTTGTCTAGAAAAATATCAGCGTCATTCATGCGTCACACCACGATACTTGGAACACCCCAATTTTTAACATTTTTCAAGTGCTCCTCCATACAGGAAAAATCAAAACATAAGATAGGCACTTCTTAGGCCTAGAATTTTGGTCTGGTCCTAGACCAGGTCTGTGTACTTTTTTGTGGCAGTTTGACTAACGGTTTTTGAGTGATAAAAAATATAAGTTCACCAATATTCAAAAAGGTGAAGATTAGTACCTCTCTCTGACAGTTACAGCCTTCTAATTATTATTATTATTATTATTATTATTATTATTATTATTATTATTATTATTATTATTATTATCATCGTCATCATCTTCATCACTACTGACCCATCAAGACTTCACTCAACCTTTTTCCTTCAATTATCAAACCTGACGAAGGCTTGGCAGGAACAGGGGAGGCACCTTTTATCACAGCGATAATTCTGGCACTTTGTCTTCGTCTGGCTCCACTCAAACCCCCCTGGAAACCCCCTGGAAGCCCCTGGAACCCCCCTGTTAATACTGGAACCCTCCCTCCCTACTAATATCTCTGGCCAGGGGGTGTAAAGAGATAGATTTTGCAGGCTAAAGGATGCTTGGTTGTCAGATTTCTTGCTTTCTGTTTGCCCCGTTTTGTTTGCTGGTGTAATTGTCTTGTTTGCTGGTGTGATTGTCTTGTTTGCTGGTGTGATTGTTTTGTTTGCTGGTGTGATTGTTTTGTTTGCTGGTGTGATTGTCTTGTTTGCTGGTGTGATTGTCTTGTTTGCTGGTGTGATTGTCTTGTTTGCTGGTGTGATTGTTTTATTTGCTGGTGTGATTGTTTTGTTTGCTGGTGTGATTGTTTTATTTGCTGGTGTGATTGTCTTGTTTGCTGGTGTGATTGTTTTGTTTGCTGGTGTGATTGTTTTGTTTGCTGGTGTGATTGTCTTGTTTGCTGGTGTGATTGTCTTGTTTGCTGGTGTGATTGTCTTGTTTGCTGGTGTGATTGTTTTGTTTGCTGGTGTGATTGTTTTGTTTGCTGGTGTGATTGTTTTGTTTGCCGGTGTGATTGTTTTGTTTGCTGGTGTGATTGTTTTGTTTGCTGGTGTGATTGTTTTGTTTGCTGGTGTGATTGTTTTGCTTGCTGGTGTGATTGTTTTGCTTGCTGATGTGAGTTTTTTGTTGGTTCATGTTGCTGTGGTGGTTGTTTTCGTGTGGTTATGAGTGCGACTGTGGTGGATGTACTGAGGTTGTGGTTACTTTAGTTTTGTAGTTGTGGTTGTTATTTTTTGCGGAATATAGTGATAGCAATATAAAGTGCAGTGTTATCTATTTTGTGGTTGTGGTGTACAGTTGTGATGGTGACTGTGGCCTTATAGGTGTGGTGGTAGGGTGGTTGTATTGATAGTGTGGTTATATTTGGGTTGTGGGTGATTAGGTTGCGGTGAAAGTGTGATGTAGGTATTGCTGTTATTGTTGTGGACACTGCTACTGTGGTTGTAATGATGGGTAAGGGTTCTATTGTTGTATGGTATTGGTGGACTGTTGTGGCCGTGGTTGTGATGTTAGCGTTTGTTGTTGTTATGATCGTTATTGCCATTAATGTTTGTACTGTTGCTTTTTATGCGTCTAACTAAGGACACAAGCTTAGGCCACAAACTAAGGCCACAAATATGCTCTGAGCTCCTACAGTCTTCCTACGCACCACACAACTTTCACATGTCACCATGTTGGCACTAACACCCACCATCCCACCGTTTATACCGAATACATGCCAGAACTGCTTGATTCCGGGCAAGTGGTGACTGAGATGAACATGTAACGGCGATGATGGTGGCGGATCGGTTGTTGGGATGATGACTAATAGTTACACCAGCGCTCGCGAAGTGAGAACAATCAGTCGAAGGTCAAGCTCACAAGGTAAAGTCAAAATTCAACCCATGTATCTGTGTGTAAAAAAATAAAATAATAATAATAATAATAATAATAATAATAATAATAATAATAATAACTATAACAATTTTGGTTTGATTCTGATCAAACTTTGTCCATAGGTCAAAATCACCCAATGGATTGACTACTGTTTTTCAGAACAAAAACTCAAAGGTCAATGATACGTGGCGAGGTTAACTTAAACAGTTTTTATCTGATATAGACTAAACGCTGTGGATGTGTTCAGGTCAAAATATGGATTAAGTGACTCGATTTTGAGCAGTCAGTCAAATTTCAAGGTCACATGGAAAGGTCAGAGGTTAAGGTTACTGGCAAGGTAAATTCAAGCAGTTCTGACCTTATTTGAGCCAGAATTGGTGGAAGGGTTCAGAATTAGGCATGCATGAAGTTATTCGTTTTGAGAATACTCTGTCGAAGGTCAAGATCACAAGGCAAAGCAAAATATTAGGCCTTTAGACCAGTTGGTGGGCGTGGATGTTGCTCTTTGACTGTTACTTCTTACTATCCTTGTTGTTGTTGGGATAGATGTTTATGCTGTTCTGTTCGTGATAATGGCCCCACTCTAATTCTTTTTCTTTCCTCACAATTTTTGCCATATGTCCCGGCGATCTGTCCGCGGGTGTTGTGGAAATGCTCGTGGCTGTGGTGGTGGTTGTGATTGTGGTGGTGTGGTTGTTATGAGTATCTTTGTGATGGAGGTATTTGGGAAAGGTGTGTTAGTGAGAGCAGGGTGAGGTATCGTATTCGTATGATGTAATGTCACTGTTTGAGGAAGATTGTCAGTTGTTAAGATTGTTTGTGTTGTGATGCTGGCGTGGATATTGTTGTAATAATGAGATTGTTGTATTTGTTTTTTGAAATGATATCGGTACTGTGATTGTTATGGTGATTTTGGGTGCTGTTACTATGATGGCGGGTCTTATTATGGTAGTTGCTGAGGAGGTGATCACTGTAATTAAGATGATAGTTGTTGTAAATAATCTTGTTACTGTTGTTGTGATGGTGATGATGATGATGATTGCGGTGAAAAAGTGGTTCCATTGGTGTTTGCTGTTTTGCTGCTGCTGTTGTTGTACTTGTTCTTGGTGATGGTGGTGTTGGTGGTGGTGTTTTTGCTGTTTTTTGTTAGTAATAATTGTAATGGTTGTTATTGTTGTCGTTGGTGGTGTTATGATAGTTGCAATGGTTGTTACTGCTGATGCTGTTGTTGTTGTAATATGTGTCTTTGTTATTACTGTTATTGTTGTGGCTGTTCTGTAATTGTAATAGTTATTGTTGTTAATGTTGTTCGTGTTGCTGTTATGGTGACAGGAACGTGCTTCATCCTTTTTCTCTCATGTTTCCTCAGTTGTCTCATTGATCTGTTTTTGGGTAATGAGGAACTGTTGGTTGTGGTTGTGGTCGGTTCTTTACTTGCGGTTGTGAAGGTTCCTATGGTTATGGTTGTAGTGTGGTGTTGGTGGTGTGCTAGTGGTGGTTTGTTAGTGGCTGTATGGTAGTGATGTTGTGCAAGCGGATGTCTAGTAATTGTGGTAAGGAGCTGTTGGTTGTGGCTGTGGTAGTTGCTATATTTGCGGTTGTGGGGGCTCCTATGGTTGTGGTTGTAGTCTGGTGTTGGAGGTGATGTGAATGGGTGGATGTGTGATTGTAGTGGTTGTTATGGTTGCATTGGTGGTGTGGTAGTGATTGTCTATGCTTGTGGTGACAGTGTGGTTGTAGTGGCAGTACGGTCGTAGTGGTTGTTATGGGTGTGATGACGTTGTGGTAGTCGTGTGTGGTTGTGGTGCTGGTGTGGTTGTGGAGATTACTGTGGTTGTGGGAGTATTTGTGGTGGGACTGTGGTGGTAGTGTGGTAGTGGTGATGAAGTGGTTCAGGTAGTACTGTGGCTTATTATTACCTGTGAATATGGTTAGAGTTATGATGGTGGTTATGGATGTGGTGGTGATGTGTTTTGTGTGTGTGTGTGTGTGTGTGTGTGTGTGTGTGTGTGTGTGTGTGTGTGGACGTTGTTATAGTGATGGTTGTCATAGCTGCGGCTTTCATTTAGGACTATTGTGATGGGCATGGTGATTATTGACGTGGTTACAATGACAGCTGTGGTGTAATTATTAGTGTGATGGGGTTGTGATACGTGTTGCTGCTATGATTATTTTTTTTTACATCTTTCTTATTGTTACTGTAATGGTAAAGGGAATGTGTAGGTACGATGGTAATGTGGGTACAATTGTGACTGCAATGATGGTGAAGCAGATCTAAGTTTTCTGTTTTTCTTCTCCCGGTTTCACCAGCTGCCCTACTAATATGTTTGCGGATTATGTGGAGATCTTGTTGTGGTTTTGGTGGTGTGGTTGTGGTGGTGGTGTGGTTGTGATGGAGTGGTTGTGATGGTGTGGTTGTGGTGGTGTGGTTGTGATGGTGGTGGTGTGATTTTGGCGGTGCGGTTGTGGCGATGGTGTGATTTTGGTGGTACGATTGTGGTGGTGGTGTGGTTGTGGTGGTGGTGGTTTGGTTGTGGTGGTGGTGTGGCAGTGGTGGTGATGTGGTTGTGGTGGTGATGTGGTTGTGGTGGTTGTGTGCTAGTGGTGGTGATGTGGTAGTGGTGGTGGTGTGGTTGTGGTGGTGATGTGGTTGTGGCGGTGGTGTGCTAGTGGCGGTGATGTGGTTGTGGTGGTGTTGTGCTAATGGTGGTGATGTTGTGATGGTGGTGTGCTAGTGGTGATGGTGTGGTTGTGGTGGTCGTTGTGGTTGTGTGTTTGTGGTGGTGGTATGGTTTTGGTGGTGGTATGGTTTTGGTGGTGGTATGGTTTTGGTGGTTGTGTGGTAGCAGTTGTGAAGGTTGTATTAATGTGGCGATAGAGGTTGTGATGCTTGTAGTGTTAATGGTTGTTGTTGTGGTTGTAGTTCTTTGGCTGAAACGTAATACTGGTAGTTGTGGTGATTATGGTGGTGGCAGTGGGTGCAGCTGTGATGGAGGGGTCACTTTAGTTATGTTGTGAGGATTGTGTAGATTATTGTGCTGGTAATTTGTTCTGGTGTGATGCTGGTAGTGGTGATTGTAGTTGTAATAGTGGTTATGGTGTGATGATGATGATGATGATGCCTGATGTGTCGGTGTGATGTGGTGGTGATGAGGATTCCTTTAGTGGCTGTTGTTGGCTATGACAGTAATGGTTGCTTTGTTATGATCTGATGTGGTAGTGGTGATCCAGGCTGTGAAAGTGGGTGTGTTTGGCAAAGTGATGATTGTGGTGGTAGCTGTGGTGGTGCTGGTGATGGTGACGGTGTGTTATGCTGTTAGTTATGATAGTGGTAGTTATATGGGTGTGATGAGATACTGGTGCTGGAGACTTGTTATGACAGGGCTGTAGTGGTGGTGGTGGTGGTTGTGATGGTTGTGGTTATGATGGATACTGTCCTTGTAAAACAATGGTTATTGATTTTGTTCAGGTTATTGTTGATGTTGTAGTTGCTGGTGTTGTTGTTGTTCTTGGTGGTGGTGGTGTTGCTGTTGCTGCTGTTGTTGCCGTTGCTCTTGTCTAGTCCTGGCTTCCTCGCTGGCTTTGTTGTTGACGCTAATACTGTTAATGTTGTTGATGTTGATCGTGATACTATTACCTATCTGTGCCTGGCTACCTCACCTCTTGTTTTTGTTCCATCTAAGTTGTTGTTGTTGACGTGTCGGTGGTACAATATTGTTTTTGTTTGATACGCTGCTGTGTTATTTCTGCCATGTTAGGTTGTGTTGCTCTTAAATTCATATGCTTTCGCTAAATTTGTCCTGCTTTGTTGGTCGTATTGTTATTGTGTTTTTATGTTGGGTATGTGTCGCTATGTTGTGTTGGCATGATGTTATTGGGCTATATTGGGCTGTATTTTTACTGTGGTATTGTGTTATGATGTTTTGTTTCTACTGTTATTTTGCCATGTTGGGTTGTGTTTGAGGTGTGACATTATGCTATGTTGGGTTGCGTTTTGCTGTTGGTGTGCTATGTTGTTGTGCGATGTTGGATGTTGTGCTCTGCTATGTTGGGTTGTATTTTGCTGTTATTGTGCTATGTTGCGTTGTGTTCTTGCTGTGTTTTAATCTACGTTGGGTTGTATTGATTTTGTGGTATTTTGCTGTGTTGGGTTATGTTTTGCTGTGTTGTTATACTGTGTTGGGTTGGGATTCTACTGTGTTATGTGCTACGTTAGGTCGTAATTTTGCTTTGTTACTGTGCTGTGTTGGGTTGGGTTTTGCTGTGTTATTGTCTTATGATGGGTTGTGTTTTTGTCCCTTAGTCTGTAGTGTTGTCATGGTCTTACTGTCTTGCGTTTTTGTGTTGTGTTTTTTTCCTCTTATGTTGTGCTGTATTCTTCTGTTATTTTAGTTGTGCTGTAGAGCTGATACGTTGATATCATTATGCTATAGAGTTGTATTACGTTAAATAGCTGTTATTGTGTTATTACTGCAATGTTGTTGATATTGTTGTTGCGTTATCCTTGCACTGTATTTGCGATACTGTGTTGTTGTGTCGTTACTACTCATTTCGTGTATTGTTGTTTGGATGTGTAGCTGTAATTCGCTTTTTGTCGAAAATGTGTGTGTGTGTGTGTGTGTGTGTGTGTGTGTGTGTGTGTGTGTGTGTGTGTGTGTGTGTGTGTGTGTCATAATTATGTGTTGTGATACTTTGGTGATACTTTGTTGTTCCGTTGTAATGTTTTGTGTGTGTGTGTGTGTGTGTGTGTGTGTGTGTGTGTGTGTGTGTGTGTGTGTGTGTGTGTGTGTGTTAACATAGTGCAACAACAGTTTGCTCAGTCGTAGCCCTCCAACCGTGCAAAATTTCGTGTGCAGAGGTTAAAAATTATGGCTTTGTTCCCAGCGGACCCCTCGTAAGGGTGGAGGAGTCTCATTGGACCTAAACCTTGGTCGGGGTAGAGGTCAGTAATTTTACACAATATAGTTTTTGTTGATAAAAGCCGTCGCCTTCCCTTTATATACATATTTCTTTACCTCTATGTAATACCACCTCTACGACGGGCGCGTAGCACCCGTCTAGCAGCAAACTCTCATCCCTTTTCTGTCCAACTCTGTAATGCAAGAGTTAACCGTTACTCCCAGTCCTTCATTTATGCAACAGGTCAGCTCTGGAACTGTCTCCCTCTGTCTGTATTTCCTGCTGCCTATGATCTCCAGTCTTTCAAACGCAGTGTGTCCAGGCATCTCGAAATGATCGGATCTTGAATTTGGCTATCTATTGTATTTTGTTTTTCTCTTGAAGGAAACTGTTATTGCGGGCTCGTGGCCTTTGGTTCCTTCTTCCTCGCAGAAAAAAAAAAAAAGAGTGGGTGCGGCTATCAAAGGTTTCCACTGACTTGTTGTGCGTCTTCTGTGTTGCGTTATGCTATCACTGTTACTTATGTTATTATTTCATGTGTGGCGTTATTGGTTTCCATTTCCTTGATGTGCTTCTGCTGTGTTGCGTTGTGCTATCGCTGTTACTTATTACCTCTGCCAACGAAGTTGGACGAGGTTATGCATTCACCTATGTTTGTTTGTTTGTCCGCACGATATTTCCAAAAGTTCTCATTGAATTTCAATTTTTTGTGGAAGGATGGGCCGTGGGCCAAGCAAGAAATTATTATATTTGTGGGATCCGGACCTTATGTATCCCTCACAATATTTCCAAAAGTTCTTAATGAATTTCAATAAAATTTTGTGGAGGAGTGGGCCATGGGTCAAGTAACAATTGATTAAATTTAAGGGCGGATCTGGATCCTATGTATTCCACACAATATCTCCATGGATCCGGATCTGAATCCATTTTAATGGCAATGGCATTGGCGGAGGTATGCACTCTTTGAAGGCTTTCTAGTGTTTCTGTATTTATATTATTATTTCATATGTGGCTTTATGATTAGCTTTGCCGTGTGTTTTTAATGCTGTTGTCTCCACGTTGTTTGGTTGCTTCTCTGGTGTGTTTTTTTTTTTTTTTTTTTTTATGTGACTGACTCTGGGCATAGGCTTCACAGCCTGCTTTCAAGGCCCGGTAGTCCTCCTACGTACCGCACACCTCTACATGTCACCACTTCGGCGCTAACACCCACCGTCCATATTGAATACATGCTAGGGCTGTCTCATACAGGACTGGTTTATTGGTATTAGCGGGGGTATTTTCACGACATGTCGGCGGGCCTTCTGGTAGATCAGTAAAGTCTGATTTTATGAAATTCAAATCCTTAAACTGTTCCCTGGCTCAGTAGGATTTGAACCCGGGTCCGTCAGGACTGCAGACCAACTCTCTACCGATTGAGCCACCGTTTGTTTTTGTGTCTTGTGTTTCAGTGCTTCATTCGATTTTTCCGTGTTTCAGGTATAATTTTCAGTGTTTATTTATAATTTCAGGGTTCCATATGCAATTTTAATACTTCATGCTATCAGTGCTTTTGCAGTTCATTAGTTCTTATGTAAATTAATGATTCATGTAGAGCAGTGATTTCTTCTTCATTATTTCTCATGTAAATTTCAGTGCTTTGTGTATACTAGTGACAATGTTTTACTAATGCTTCTATATTTTCCTTACTTTGTTAATGATTTCAATGCTTCAGGTACAACTTCAAAGAATTTTGTACATTTTAAGTGATTCATAAAATATTTCAGTGTTTGAAGAAAAATTTCAATGTTTCATGAAAAATTTCAGTGCTTCGTGGATATTTTCAGGGCTTAACAAATATCTTCAAAGCCTCAGTGATCCATTAGTTCCGGTATTTTCAGTGTCTTGTAAAACGTTAGGATGAGGCCACACTTGCCCTAAACACGTGATAGACTAAAAAGTAATCGAGGCTCAGGGTTCCGTCCAACATTCAACATTTGTTTCCAACACTTGTTTTCGACTCTGGGCAAAGACTTAATAATTTTTGCGAGATCTACTAGCCCTCTTATGTATTATGTGTCTTTATTTCGATGAAGATTTAATATCCAATCTCCATACTGAATACATGCTAGGACTGTCTCACTCAGGGCTCGTGTTATGGTGTTAGAGATGGTGTTCTTATATCAGTGGGTCTTTCTGAAGGAAATACAAATCCACATAGTGTTCCCTATCGTAACCTGGGATTAACCTCGTATTTTTTTAAGACTCAGTTCACTGCGGTATCCACTCTACTACTAACTCCCGAATATCTATGTACCGGTATACCATTCTGATCTACCTATCTCTACCTCTCCGAGATTAAAAATGCCTGGCAAACTATCTCTCATTTGCCGTACCAAAACCAAAATGTTAAATTTAGACTACTCTCCAATGGTGTTCCACAGAGCTCAGTCAGTACTTTCACCTTCAAATTCAAGTTCAAATTCAAAAGATTTATTGACATAACAGTTTACATCAAATGGGGTGTATTAGCATGCTAATATACCCACCAACACAGTAAAAAATTATCTAATCAATATATCTTACATATGATACAGTGCCCAAATTACTTATTCCAATAAAACTTACGAAACTTTTTAACAATTTTAGAACATACATCATTTTTCAAGAAATAACCTACCTGATGTGTTACATTACCAATACTGGTATTTCGAAATTCTGCTAACTTATTACATTCCGATACATGATGTTGTAATGTATGCTTACGTGATTCACCACATAATTTACAAGAAACACTCTCACCATCATTATACTGCCAACCGCAGTCTCATTATAAATGTGTCTAACTTTCACCTTCACATTTTAACTTTTTCCTCCATGACCCTCAAGATCCTTTCCATTCAGTAACAGTATTTACTTATGCAGACGACTTGCCAGTTGCTTCACAACACCTCAAAATCCAACAAGCAGCAGCCCAGCTCCAACTGGACCTATGTCTACTATAGGTAATTCATTTTATCATGGCCCAGTTTTTAGTCCTTTTGCAACTTATTTCACGCTTCTCAGTGACACCAAAATGCAATGCTACGAGTACACATCCTTTCCATGGAACTTCTTTGTGACTAGCATTATATTCTAGTGTTTATCTCTTGCTACAGTCCACCATCCACGACGGAGGGTTGATACTTACTGACCAGGTTAAAAAGAACAGAGTAGACAAAAGAAAATAACTTCCTCACCAAAACCAGATCAATCATTACCCTCTTTAATCCAGACAGACCTGAGTATCAAACATACCCTCAAGTTTCCCTCTTTAACCAACCACACCTCCTGGAAAGACAAAAAAAAAAAAAAAAAAAAAAAAATCTAGGAATTATTTAGGACACACATACTACTTTTCTCCAGAATACAAATAACATCAGTGCAAAAACCTCTCCCCAGCCCGTCGTTCGAAGACACACACACTGCTTTTAACTACTGAAAGAATCCCCGTAAACCATCAATGAAAAAAATATACAGACATCCATGAATTACGCTGAAAGAAGTTAGATATCTTGGCTAGGTTAGAAAAACAAGGCAACAATAGATCCCCTTCTTCCCCATACACCCTGGACGGAGGTATATAGGTAGGCCAGATATTATCGTTAGCTTCTCTTGCTTAGGTCTGTCAGGGGGATTCGGTAGCGCCCTGGTTAGCGTGTGTGTGTGTGTGTGTGTGTGTGTGTGTGTTTGTCTATTTGTAGGTATCTTTGTTTGCGAGTGTGTGTGTGTGTGTGTGTGTGTGTGTGTGTGTGTGTGTGTGTGTGTGTGTGTGTGTGTGTGTGTGTGTGTGCGCGCGCGCGTTCATAACCTTCATTAACCTAGCAGCTTAATTAGGGACATGAATGTACCGTCCACTTTTACGGATCGAGTTCTAAGGGACGACTAGGACTACGTAAACATTAATTATGTGCCTTAATGATTCGTGTAGTTCATAGGCATTGATCTAAACTATTTTTTTCCTCCACTTTCAATTCAGCGGTATTTCCCAGTATGAGATTCAAGGTAGTGTCAGTCTTTTTTCATGTTCTAATGTCTTTTGTATTCTCCCCACCCAGTGTATTAGTAAACAACAGCACTTTCAAGAGATCTAGAACCAGACACTGTTTATATACGGCTTACTCCAGTCGCTTCCCTTTAGGTCCAGTACAGATCATAGCCAGCATGTCACTCGCATGCAAACAACTTCATTTCACAACACAACATGACGAAATAAATCCAAATCCAACCTAACCTAACCTAACCTAACCTAACCTAACCAAACAAAACCTAACCTAACTTAACCTACCTCGACAAAGACTCGTTCGTCCTTCGCCACCCTAGGAGCCCCCTGCCCGTGAAGACTGCACTGCGCCCTTCAACTTAACCCTGCCGCTAACTTTGAGCAATTAACTTCTGGAGCCCCTGATTTGCCGCTCTCTCTGGTGGGTGTAATTGAAGGAGCACTCAGCCCAAGTACAGGAGGGTTAGGGCGTCTAGCAAGGAGGGTGGGGAGTGTTGGTGAGGCGAAAAACCTTTATTTCTTATTACTAAAAAAGAGGACAAGGACTCCAGATTTTGTCAAATGCTCTTTATCCCGCTGACTACACTACACTCAGAAAAAAAAGGAATTAAGTAAGAGAGAGAGAGAGAGAGAGAGAGAGAGAGAGAGAGAGAAGGGATGGGGGCCTCATCGCCTCATCATACATGCAACATTCAGTTCATATACACCACACTACTAACACAACACGTACCCAGTGACAAAACCAAAGAAATACCACCCATAGAAATCAAAACATATAAAATACCACAAAACATAAGCATCATATACATAACGCCATCCATATCATGCCCCAGTGATATGCCTTCTTCCTCAACCTATGCCACAACATCCCTAACCTAATTATAGCCTGTGACCTTAACTAAGCACACACACACACACACACACACACACACACACACACACACACACACACACACACACACACGAAGGCACGCACTTGAGAGCGCAGATCATAGCCCAAGGGCTTTCATATTAATTCAACTGGAACTTATGTTAATACTAACCACGCCTTTACATGACTTGCACAGAGATATAATGACGTCTGCTTCTCCCCCCAGCGTTACTTCAACTAGCCATTCAAACCAACTGAGAGCATTTCACAATGTCTCATTCGATTACTTTCTTATTATTATATCTCACGTGGCAAAGCAAATTCTGCCTAAAATGAGGAAAAGAACACAAACCATAAGGCGTAAACTGGCCACAAGTAACACAAAACATAAAACAATTACTATAAATTTTCAGCCTGAAGCATTTTCGGTCCGTTGACAAGGCTATTATCATCATGAATATAATTATTACTAAAGCATGCAAATCCCACACAGATACTGTAATGGGCAAAAAAAAAAAAAAAGTTACCTCTTTACTCATATGCAAAATCTCATTCTAAAAAATGAAAGTTACGCACAACAGGTACTAGGGTAATTGTTGATGTTGTTGTTGTTGTTCATGGTGGTGGTGGTGGTGATGGTGTTGCAAGTCTATGTTTATGTGGACATGAAACCAGTGGACTGCAGGAGACTGGCCACTTCAGCCGGTCGCTCGCAAAGATATCTGTTCTAATAGTGTGGTGCAATGAAGCTTATCCTTGTTAGTGATGGATAAGGCTGTGTTTGTTCTAATGAAATGTTAGTACAGGGCCACATCCAGCACTTCAGAAAAGAGACGGCATGATTGCCAGAGGAATTACCACAAGTTTGAATTCACCTTCATTCATTGTCAGATCCCTCGTTTCGTTGAAATGATTCTATGATAACATTTATGGACGATATTGACTGCACATATTTTGGCAGTAACATTGTTCATTCAATATAATCATTGGTTGGCTGAAGATGAGGTGGATGGGGAGCGTTCGCCTCTCACCCCCACCCCACCCCAGTTCCGTGCCAGTTGTAGACAGTGCTTAGGGATTTTTTCTTCTATCCAAAAGTAGTGACTGGAGTGTTTTCAGGGCATGGAACTTACGAGATGTATTTACACTGATGTTAAAATGCTGGACAAAGACAAAGGAGGTCTTTGAGAGCCGCACCCATTTTTGCAATATTTCAAAATTTAATTATTTACGGTACGATGTCACCCCCCTCCCCCACGGGGACCGCCCCATCAGTAAGAACTGAGAATTCCACCTTGCGTAAAACCTGGTTGTGTGCAGGTCTTACACTGTGCAAAATATCCACCAGGGGTCTCGTCCCCCATGGGGACTGGCCACTAGGGTCTCACCCTGCCAAAAACCTGTCCTGAGTGAAGGCTGCTCAGGATGCAGATTTTTTTTCTTCCTGGGTAAGAAGAGAAAGAAAAGAAAACTTACCGTCCAACATACCGAATTTCACTGGAACCCGGGGAGCCACCCCCTCCCCCCTCAGAAGTCGGCCTAGGGGTTCCCACCCTGCCTAGAACTCAGTTCGAACGAAAGTCATTGTATGCAAAATTTCGAGCTCCTTGTTTAATAACTATGGCTTTGGATAAGACCCCTAGGGATCGATCCCTCTACTGTAGGGGGGAGACCCTCGTGAGTCTCGTAATGCTTGAAACCTTGCTCGATTGAAGGTTTTCCCCTGCAAGGTCCAGACTTCAGTCTTCAAAAAAGTGCAGTAGGTCAGTGAGTAACTGAGTAAGTGGATAAGTGACGTGGTTAGGGACGAGCACTGCCTTTGGTTGCTGCTGTGGCTGAAGCCAAAAAAAGTCATGTGCATCTCCAATTAATTTAAAATTATTGGGTGCCTTTCCAGAGAAGGTGATTTGTTAAAATGGGTAGTTTGAGGATGTGCTTGAGATTTTTGCTTGCCGCAGTTAAGAGTGCCATCGTTGCTTTAGTTGCAGAGGCATTCCGTTTTGTCAAAGACAGTGTGCTAGTGAGTGTAAGTACAGTTAAAGCTGGGTTGCTCCTTGTTGATATTAGTAGTGTTATGAAGTTATTGCCAAGTTGTGCGCACAGGACAGTAATGGTACAGAAAGAGGAAGGGATGACAGGCCTACAGGGAATAGGATGGAAACTGAGGGTGAAAGTACTGAGCCCTGTGGGAGACTGATGGGTAATATTCTGAATTTAGAACTTTGGATTTATTTAAGTACCTGGGCTTGTCTGCTTGGGACAAAGTTGGACAGCTGTTTTATATCATTCTTTTGCTCTTGTTTGTATCTTAGATTTTACTTATCAAGGTATGTCTTGGAACTGTGTCAAAAGCTTTGTTATGCCTTATTCTGCTAGAATGGTACTTATTATTACATTTTTAGCCATCTTGTTGAAACCATTTAGGCTTCACTTAGGAGGCAGACCTCACGGTGAATGAGTTCGAAAAACTTCTGTTAACTCCTTCAGCATATTGCGGGTCTATTCTTTGTAACACACACACACACACACACACACACACACACACACACACGCAATCATCAAAGCCTCCCAACGATACCAGTCACTAAAAGCACAGTACATTAGGAATAAAAGCACGTAGAAATAAGCAAAAAATACAAACATGCATTTCTGAAAAAAAAAAATAATGATAATAATAATAATTCCCATCCCGATATTGGCTCCAAACGCACCCTAATGAAAGCATCGATATAAAATCCAACAAATATCCTGTCATTTACGAACGTTTTGCCGATGTCCGCCCTCGTACATTACCAATAATAAATTCAAGGTTAATTGCTTTCCATTTTAATAGGGGATCTGAAACGTTATGTGTGGAATCATGCATATTAAACG
>NC_136955.1:28041373-28108873 GCF_032717465.1 Coenobita brevimanus
AGAGTAATAAGAAATTTCCTTTGTAAATTTCTTTTTTCTTTGTGGGGAGGTGTTACATAGCCTATGATTTCATCATCCTTTGTGTAATTTTAACGCACAGTATGCTGCATGTTTGATCACGAGCGTGTTCTGCCTCAGTTCCCCCCTTCTACCGTTATAGTAGAGTAAGTCGTTCTCTCTGTTATACTTTGCGGGATTTTCAGCTCTCTGTCCCCATGGCTTCATTTGCACGTCCCTCTTACAAGTTGTATCAGGCTCTGCTGGCCCCTATATAATGAGCTCAGTCTCTGTATCATTGCCACTTAGATCTGCTCCTCATTTTGTTCACATCTCTGTCCTCCCCTGTACAGTTATTATTATTGCGAATTTCTCAGGAAGTCTCCAACCATCTAGCAGCTGTGTGATTTGAGTATACGTGTTGTTGCATTTTGTTCTTGTACTGTGTAGCATGAGGTTGATTCTTAGGCCTAGTGAGGTTTTTGATTAATGTTGGGTTTTATGTCAGTCATTTTTGTTAATAGTTTGTATCTGTAATTATTTATCTGGCATTCACTGAGTATTATCTGGTATCTCATTTTATCAGGGCTGACTTAGATAAATTTATTCTTGCTAATTTCGTGTTAATAGAGGCTATTGCAGTTAACCATATATTTAACCTGTTTTTGCCATTACATTATCCTTATGAGTCCTGAATGTTTTGTTGTTAATTTAAGCATTAAACTTTAACTTGTAATTTTACCTAACTCCTTTGTTTTGAACCTGGAACTTTACGGGACAGTAGTGATTTTTAGTATTCTCACTTAAAGTGTACATTATCTTTCTCTGTTCCGTAACAATATATATATATATATATATATATATATATATATATATATATATATATATATATATATATATATATATATATATATATATATGGAAAAAAAAAATGGAGAAGCATGTATGGGAAAATTTGGAGTGGGAGAAAGGAACGAAAGAGGAGAAATGTTGGTAAACTTTGCAGAAATGTTTAACATGAGAATACTGAACACATTCTTTCACAAAAGAACAGGGAGAAAGTGGACCTGGAGAAGCTCAAATGGAGAAACAAAGAATGAAATCGACTTCATTATAGCAAATAAGAATACCACAATCACAAATGTCACAGTTGTCAACAAAGTAAATATTGGATGTGACCACAGAATGGTGGGTTGCACAGCCAGATTCAATTTCAAAAGTGAAAGAAAGAAGATGATTAAAGACAAAAAGATATGCCCAATAAAAGTCAGCGAAAACAAAGCAGCTTTTCAGTTGGAAATAAGGAACAGATTTCAGGCTCTCAGTAATGCTGAATGACAAACTAACAAAAGTGCTAAAAGAATCAGCGGAGGTAGTAGGAAAACCTAATACAACCAAAGCCGGGAAGTATTCAGAGAAGACACTTGAGCTTATGAAAAAAAGAAAGGTAATGAAAGAAAAACAAAGACAGATGAAATATAACGAGCGGAATTAAACAAGATTATCAACAAAAGATAAAGAGAAGAAAAAAGAAAGAGAAACATGGATCAAATCAAAGAAACCATCAAAAAAGGAAAATGTCTGAAACAGGTCCGAAAAAAAATGGCACTTGGAAAGCAACAAATTACATCACTGAAAGACAAAAACGGTGAAGCCATTAAATTCAGAGATATGATGCTGAAGAGAGTTGAAGAATTTTACAAAGAACTGTATGCATCAAAGATAGTAGTACCAATAGCTAACTTTTCTGTTGACACAAGTGAAATACTTGACGTAACACCAGACGAAGTAAATATTTCTCTTAAAAATATGAAAAGAGGGAAGGCTCCGGGAGAAGATGGAATAGTAACAGATTTACTGTTGGATGCAGGAGCAGAAGTACAAAATAGGCTTGCTCACTTATTTACCCAATGTATAAAACAGAAGAAAATTCCCAAAACATGGTGTAATGCAATTGTTATTCTACTTTATAAAAAAAAAAAAAAAGAGGCGACTCAAAAGACCTTAGTAACTATAGACCCATTAGCTTGCTATCAGTCATTTACAAACTTTTCACTAAAGTTCTTACAAACAGAATAGCTACAAATTTGGAGGAAAACCAACCTCGTGAACAGGCAGGATTCCGAAGCGGGTACTCGATTACTGATCATCTGCACACAATGAATCAGCTAATTGAGAAAACTACAGACTATAATAAACCACTGTGCCTAGGTTTTGTTCATTACGAAAAGGCTTTCGACTCAGTGGAGCACATAGCAATTATAAATTCATTGCGAGAACAAGGAGTGAATGAGAACATTGTAAAACTGCTCGAAAACGTTATATAAAGAGGGAACTGCTACAGTTAAATTACATAAGGACTCTGAAAAAATTAAGATTGAGAAGAGCGTGCGTCAGGGAGATACAATTTCACCGAAGTTATTTAGAGCATGCCTAGAAAGTATTTTCAGAAAGCTAGACTGGGAAAACAAAGGAGTAAACATAGATGGAGAAAAGCTAAACCATTTAAGATTTGCAGATGACATTGTCCTAATCTCAGAAACAGCAGAGACATTGCAAGAAATGTTAAATGACCTGAACAGAGAAAGTCTCGAAGTAGGGCTAAAGATGAACCGGAGTAAAACTAAAGTAATGTTTAATCATCAAACACGAAAGAGTGTCATAAGAATAAGTGGAGAAATTCTTCAAGAAGTTGAGGAGTACAATTACCTGGGACAAATACTAAAATTAACGAAAGATAATGATAGCGAAATAAAAAGACGCATTACCATTGGATGGAAAGCTTTCGGTAAACATAGAGACATTATGAAAAATAGCTTGCCAGTTTGTATGAAACGAAAAGTATTTAATGAATGTATAATTCCAGCTATGACGTATGGTTGTGAGACTTGGAAACTGACAAAATCGATGGAAAATAAATTAATTCGTTCTCAGAGAGCAATGGAAAGGTCAATGTTGGGAATATCTTTAAGAGACGGGAAAAGATCAACTTGGGTGAGACAGCAGACTAAAGTCAAAGATATTATAGAAGTCATAAAAGAACAGAAATGGAGGCGGGCAGGCCACGTAGAAAGAACAAGGGATAATCGATGGAGCAAGAGGTTAACTGACTGGACACCAAGAGATGGTAAGCGTAGCAGAAAAAGGTCAGACAGGAGGTGAAGAGATGAGACAGAGAAATTTGCAGGGAAAACGTGGCAAAGATTGGCTCAGTCAAGGAATTCGTGGAGAAGGTTGAGGGAGGCCTTTGTATATATATATATATATATATATATATATATATATATACAGTCAAGTCGCCTATGGCGCGGACTTCTACGCCGCTGTTTTCTATGACACGGCAAGGTGGCAGAACCAAATAAAATGAACCACGTGCATACAATATCTATGGTGCGGGGGCACGGCAAGGTTTGAAAAGTGCGTCTTGCCTCGGAACCCAGAACCCTACCTCTTCCACTTTAGCACTATTATTGTTGGATATATGTACGTTCAGTATTTTATATCCTTAAAGCCCTTTATTATTTATTGTTTAGTATTTAATTTGTGTGTAATATATGCATTGACTGATTGCTTGATTGTGTGCCTGTGTAAAGTGGGGGAAAATGGGGAAAAGTTGGGTGAAAGGGATGACTTTAGGCAAACGTCCAGAAACAAATTCCATTTTTCCCATTGGTTTAGTTATTTGTATTGAACGGTTTTCTATGATGCAGGCTTGGCCCAGAAGCAATTAGCCACGCCTTAGGCGACTTGACTGTATATATATATATATATATATATATATATATATATATATATATATATCGTTTTCATTTTTTAAGGCTCCAACATTTTTTTTTTAATGCTAGGAAGAAGGAACCAAAGGCCAAGAGCCAGCAATAACTGTTCCTTCCAAGAGAAAAAATAAAAACAATACAAAAGAGAGCCAAATTCAAAATCTGATCATTTCGAGATGGCTGGACACACTGAGTGTGAAAGACTGGAGATCATAGCAAGCAGGAAATACAGACAGAGGTAGACAGTTCCAGAGTTGACTCTTTGCGTAAATGAAGGACTGGGAGTACGGTTAACTCTTCCATTACAGAGTTGGACAGAAAATGGATGAAAGTTGACTGCTAGACGGGTGCTACGCGCCCGTCGTAGAGGTGGAAGAATGCAAGCAGACAGTTCAGAGGAGCAGTGACCATTCAAGCAGCAATAGAAAAGAGATAAAGAGGCAACAGTGCGGTGAAGAGACATATGTCGAAAGCAGCCAGTAAGAGGAGGAGAGTTAATGAGACGAAAAGCCTTTGCCTCCAGCCTATTGAGAAGAGCTGTATGTGGGGACCCTCCCCACACATAGGAGTTGTACTCCGCACAGGAGCGGATAAAATCCGTGTATAGATTCAACAATTGTGCAGAGGTAAAGAAGGAACAGAGTCGGCTTAGCACACCTAATCTCTCGGATGCAGATTTTACAAGAGATGTAATATGATCTTTCCTAGACAAGTCCCTAATGCATGAAACCCCAGTCATGTTCAAGGATAATGCAGGATTAAGCTGAATATTATTAAACATTTGTGGGTACACCTGTGGAAGATTTTGTTGGGTTGATAAGTGTAAGAACTGCGTCTTTCATGCATTAAAAACAACAAGATTATCTTTACCCCAGTCAGAGATACGGGCCAAGTCAGACATTACGTGTACCATAGCCTCATCCCTTGTTTGTTGAAATAACTGCTGAGATGGACGTTGTGGGAACCGAATGCAAAAGATGATGGGTGGAGTCATCAGCGTATGAGTGGATAGGTTAGATGTACAGCTTAGAAGGTCATTAATGAATAAAAGGAAGAGAGTTGGTGATAGGACAGAGCCCTGAGGAACACCACTGTTGACAGATCTAGGAGAAGAACAATGACCATCTGCAACGGCGGCTATAGTTCAACCAGAAAGGAAGCTATATATGAAGGTACAGATAGAAGGATAGAAACCGTAAGAGGGCAGTTTGGAAATTAAAGATTTATGCCAGACTCGATCGAAAGTCTTTGAGATGTTAAGTGCAATGGCAAAGTTTTTGCCAAAGTCCCGAAAGGAGGATGACCAGGAGTCTGAAAGGTAGGTGAGATCACCAGTGGAGCGTCCCTGACCGAACCTATACTGATGATCAGAAAGAAAGTTGTGATAGGAAAGATGCTTTAAAAGTTTTATATTAAGAATTTACTCAAAAACTTTTGAGATACAGGATGTTAAAGCAATTGGACGATAGTTAGAGGGTTGGGAATGGTCACCCTTCTTTGGGACTGGCTGAATGAGAGCAAACTTCCAGCAAGATGGAAAGATACAAGTTGAAAGGCAATGGCGAGAGAGTTTGCCTAGGCAGGGTGTAGGCACAGAAGCACATTTCTTGAGAACAACAGGAGGGGCTCCATCAGGCCCATATGCCTTGTTAGTATTGAGGCCTGTGATGGCAGAAAATATATCAGCTGATGAAATTTTAATGTAGTCATGAGGAAGTTGGAGGGGGGAAGTGATGGAGGAACACCATCGGAATCGTTTAACCTGCCCCATCCCGACGTTTTCTGGGCAGTGGTACGCCCCAGTCCCGACATTTTTGGACCTTTTTTTTTTTGGCTCAAACATCCGCTTTTGGTGAGAAACATCGAAAATTCATAGAGAAATCGCTCACCTGAGGTTTAAGATACTCGATTTAGGTTTGAGTACTTCCTTACCTGACTGGGTTTTCTAACAGGCTGGCACCAAAGAAAACGAGTTCTATGGGAGGGTAACTATTTTATCCACTAATAAACAGTATTTATTTATTTACTTGGTACGAATTTATATGTAGTACAAGAGTATATTGGTTTTCAAACAGTAATATAGGCATTACAAGCATTGTTTCACCCACTAACTCATCACCATTCATGACCTTTTTTTTCCCACATTACCTGATCATCATTTCTGACTGTTTCTTCCTCTAATGCTATGTAAACTTTGTCCTCCACATTGTCATCGATTGGGGAAGCACTCTGGCCCTGAATGTGTTTATTGGCCAGGTCACTGGTAACAGGTGAATTGCCGAGACAATGGCGTGCAGGGGGGGGGAGAGGTTATGCGGTGTAAGGCATTGTCCCTGCTTGGCATCTTGTAGAGGAATAGAGGAAGGTGTCCCGTGTATACGTGCCAAAAATCACTCACGAAAATTGAAAATTGTGCATATTAGGGACCTTGCAATGTTGCCACATTAATTCACGTCGCCGGGACATGAGTGCACATCATGTGCGGACGTTAATTCACGTCGCCGGGACGGCGCGGGTTAAGATGGAATTAGAGGAGAAAGTCTGAGTGAAGAGATCTGCTTTAACAGTAGAAGAAATAGCTACAGAACCATCAGAGTAGAAAAGAGGAGGGAAGGATGATGAAGTAAAGTTGTTAGAAAGGTTTTTGGCAAGGTGCCAGAAGGAGCAGGAAGAATTCGAGTTAGAGAGTTGAGAGCATTTAGTACGGATGAAATTATTTTTAGCAGAGCGAAGAACAGACTTAGCACAATTCCAGGCAGAAACGTAAAACAAATGTGATTCAGGGGTGGGTTGGCTCCAGTATCTTTTATAGGCCCTCTCCTTGTTGTGGACAGCATTAGAACAAGCGTGATTAATGAAGGCTTTTTTGCATTGGTCAAAAGATATGAGAAAGGAATGTATGCTTCCATACCCGAGAGAATAACCTCCGTAATGCGCAAGGCACACTGAGATGGCTTCCGGCCATGGAAGCAATAATCATTCCAGGGAAAATCAATGAAGTACTGCCTGAGGGCAGCATGCTTGCATGCATCGGTCTTGGTCATCTAATTGTGGCTCTCCATGCTGCTCGATCAATGGCAGTCTCCCTGTTCAGTCCCTTAACACTGTGGTCACACTTAATGACCTCATCCCACGTCTTTCTCGGTCTACCCCTCGCAACCCCATCCCTAGTATTAACCTTTCTTGCCTTCTGCACCCATTTATCATCCTCTATTCTCTCCACATGCCCAAACCACCTTAATCTACTCTTCTCATCACAACACCAATACACTCCAGTCCCATCCTACCTCTCTACTCTTTCATTATAAACCCAGCTTCCCCAAGCCTTGCACGCAGAGATGCACTGCACGTCCACCTAATCATTGTCATTTTTGTACATTAGAACCTGCGAATATCCTCTTCCTTTCCTTTTCAGGTCTCACTACCGTACAGTATTACACTCCTAACACATGCTGCATACAAAGATCCCTTAGCACATAGGGAGAGCCCTGTCAATGTCAGGAGTGGCAACAGCTCCCTGAACTTCTTCCAACCACTTCTCACCCTGACCACAAAGCTACAGTAACTCCAGCCCCACTTCTAGCACATAACATGTCTCCCAAATAACAAAACTCTTCCACCTACTCAAGAGACTCACAAGCAAATCCTATCCTTTCACGCCTGATCATTTCCACCTGCTCCCCCCCCCCCACATGCCGCGCACACAAAATCAGCATTATCTCGCAATCTACCTGTAATATCACTACATCTCTTATGTACCCACTTATCACAAACACTGCACAAGATGAAATTCCTTCCCACGCCATTGTGGCAAATTGCATATGGCCACTCTCCCTCTTCTTTGACAGTACTGCCACCAACCCTTGATATCATCACTTTTGTTTTATCTGCATTTACTCTTATGCCCTTGTGCCCCATACCATCTTCCACTTCATAAATTTTTCCTCCACCTCCCTTTCATTCTCAGTAATCAACAGCAAATCATCAGCATTTCTGAAGTCAAGTGAGAGGGACCATGATAGACAACAAGGGAATCAAAACTGATCCCTGATGCACACCAACATTCACGGAAAACTCATCATTCAAATTTCCATTCACTCTTACCTGGGTGCGAGCACCCACATACATGGCCATAACCACCCTAACTGGCCACTCCTCCATCCCAAGCATTCTTATTGCCCTTTTCATCACCTCTCTAGGGACTCTGTCAAAGGCCTTCTTCAAATCAACAAAAACTAAGTACAGTTCCCTTTTGTTTCCTATATATTTTTCCTGAAGCTGTCGAACAAGGAATATGGCATGAGTGGTCCCCCTGCCTGGCATAAACCTAAATTGCATCTGATCAATGTTCATTCTTTCTTTAATCATACTTTCCAGAACTCTCTCCATTACCTTCATTATCTGATACAAAAGCTTTATACCTCTATAATTTCCTCTTTCCAGGGCGTCACCCTTCCCTTATACACATTTACAATTACTCTCTTCAGCCAATCATCAGCGACAACATACTCATATATAATCACATTTATCAGGTCAGCAACTAACCTCACTCCTATATCTCCTGGGGCCTTCAACATTTCAGCAGTCAACCTAGAAGCACCTGCTACCTTGCCTACCTGCATCCTGCCTATTGGCTAACTCACGGTAGCAGCGTCAATCAAAGGCCAAACACTGGATCTGCTGGCTCCAAACCTTCCCTGTCCCAGTCAAACTCCTCACTGAACAACCAGCTATAATGCTTTCTCCATGAATCTTTAATATCCCCACTGGTCACCACTACCCTTCTTTCATCATTCTTCACACACTGTTTACCTATAATATCCCGATTATCCCTCTTCACTTGATTTGCCACCTTGAATATCATTTTCTTCCTTTCCACACGATTTAGGTTATCAAGTAAAAGTCTGTGACTCAGGCTTCGTCCTGTATACCCCTCTTCTAGCCCTACGTTTGGCAGCCGAGTGTTCCTGTTTGTTACCACCCTTCTTCCATTCCTGGAAAAGCATTTTTTTCTCCTTTACTGCAGCTTCTACACCCTCATCCCACCACCAAGTTACTTTATGTCTTGGTGGGCCACTTGTCCAACTGCATACTGCATCCGTAACTCTAAAGAGTTTGTTCTTGAGGGCTCCATACTGTTCATTAGTGCCTCTGTCAATGGCTTCCTGTTCAGCCACCCCTCTCCTCATCTCGCTATGGAAAGCATCCCTTACTGCTTAGTTTTCCAGCCTCCATATTTTCCTCCTAGGTACATACTGTAAGTCCTCTTTTTCATCACTCATTCTTTAAGCACCATGTCACATGTTAATAATTTGTGCATAGACTCCTCCCTCCCATATAATTTTAACATCCCCCACTAACCTCCTATCAGCCCTCCTGACCATAAAATAATTATCTGACTGCTATTTCCCCCAGACTTGTAAGTAATCAAGCTACTCTCTCTTTTCCTAAAATGTGTGTTGCACACAATCATGTTCATTGCCTCCCGAAACTCGAGTATCCTTTCCCCTTCCTCATTTTTTGTACCATATGCACATCCCCCATGTACTTCTTCATATCCTTGAGCTGCTTCACCTACATGACCATTTAACTCCCCTCCCAAATTCACTATGTCATCATCCCCCATATCACCTACTACATGTATTAAGTCATCCCAAAATGTATCCTTCTTTACCGCATCCAAGCCTGCCTGTGAAGCATATGCCAATATAATTGCAAACATCATTCCACCCAACAAAATTTTCACTACTACTATCCTATCACTTACTCTCATAACATTCATAACATATTCCACCCATTTCTCCACAACCAACACACCCACACCCTCATATCCGTGTGTCCCCCCCTGCCAAAACAACTTATAGTAGCAATTCTTCCCAACAATCTTTCTGGCTGATCCACCCCTGTACCGGACTTGCTGCAAACATCCCACATCCACCCACCTCCTAGTGAATGCCTCAACAACTTCCCCCACTCTATACCTTGAACTTCCTACATTCTATGAACCCACTCGCATCCTCCTGGGTGATTTAACCCAAGGCGTCCCGACAACATATGGATTCGTCACCACGTTTTGTCACGGTGACACCTGACGATGTATCCATACTTTTTGCAATTGCGAGGTCCGTCATTGGCATACTTTTCAAGTTTCAAGGGTGATTTTTGGTAGGCATAAAAAGCGGAGGTTTTAGTAAAAAAAAAAAAAAATCGAAAATCTGCAGGGATTGGGGGGGATCATTGGTGAAAAATCTGTCGAGATGCAGCGGGTTAATGTCCTCAAGCTTGCTTTGAAGCTTATTCTTGTACTTGGTCATAGTTGGCAATAATAAAAAGGGAGAGACATACCACAGGCCCCACCCACTGCACAGTCCCAGGTCCAGGCAATGGATCTGTGACCCCTAGCCCACCAGTCTTACCAGTGGCTGTGGTAGTGGCCGCAGGGGACCCTGCCAGGACAGTTAAAGGGACACCCTCCACACATGCCTTGGTTCTGTAACTGCCCTGCCATTATGCATCCACTGATAGGACAGTCTCCTAGGGCGCTACTCCCAGGTTCGGATCCCTCTCTATTGAGCGGAAGCGGCAGCCTGAGAACTGCAGTGCCCTGTGCCCTCTAGCACAGGTTCGAGCCTCATCTCACTCCGGACCCACGATCTATGCAGGAGGAACCCTCGTCACACCTCCCCTCAAAAGTCTGCCACTAGGTAGCAATGGCAAAGTTCTCTGGCCATCTACCCTTGCTGGCGTCAACCCATGTAACGTAGTGGAGTACATTGTGTGATATGTAAAGCGCATATAATGTAGTGCATAATATAGTTAGAGGAAATGTTTGGGAGAGTATGCTGGTCCACTCTCCATGTTAGTGTCACATTGAAAAGGTCAGCAAAGGGGGATGGTTAGGTAGCTAGTGGAACAGGAGCTGCAGCTCTCTCTATTACAGACATTCTCCCTCCCCTCGGGAACACCACCCTCTTCAGCTGTTGCCACATTTTGTTTGTTTGTTTATCCTTCGGTCTCATACAATCCAAAGGCCAGAGACCCTCAGATCCATCTATATTTTCTGAATCAGGGTGACCCAGGGATGGTTTTGGGGGGGGGGGACAAAATTCAGATCTGGGTCATTTGACGTCACCAGTAGAGTTTTCGCCTTTTAGGTCCAGGCAATGCCGGGTACCCCTGTAGCCCAATTTTTGGCATGGAGACTCACATGACCTCCAGTTCGGACATACATGGTCTTTCCTCTAATTCAGTGGTTCTTAAACTTTCTCGTGCAGTGGACCCATTTTATTAACCTCTTCTTTACCGAAAATGTGTTTTGATGTACCCCCGTTCATCGCCAGTAAACACCCGTGAGACACCGGAACCGCTACCGTGGTATGCTGGTACACCCTCTAATGAATGGCAGCATATGGGCCTCAGGGTAGCCCGGTAAGGCTGTTTCTGAGGACCTCGTGTTAGCAACAGCTCTGTGTTTTGACGACAAAGACTGTGATGAAGTTTTGACGAATTCTGACATCATAAGATACGTCATGACTGAGTTGCGGTGGCAACAATGGCTTGCTCACTCATCTGTGATGTAACCTCTTTTAGACCAATCATTATTTTGTTTAGAATTTCTGCTACAGATATCGTACTATATTTTCTGCTGACATACGGCAAAATTTACAACCCGTGGCCTGCCTGAGAGAGTCAGTTACCACGCACTTGACCACGAGAGGGGGTGTATAGGATATTTTTCTCTCATGGCATCTCTGGCAAATTCCGATAGTGACGAGTTTATTCCTCATGAGGATACTTATTTAGATGTATCAGATGATGATGCAGCAGTGTCTGATGTGTCAGTAGATGACTGTGATCCTGAAAATAACAGTGAATTTGATGTGAGTGAGGAAGGAGGAGGAAAATAGTAGCAAGCTTAGTAACGCTGCACTCTCGGCAACAAGTGAGTCAAGGTCGTCATCACCATCACGTGTGTCCACATACTTCATGCTTAGCTTACAAGGTAAATAAATAAGCCATCCATCTGTGCAGGACATTTTTTTCAAGCCAGTTTGTACAGTAGTTACCTGGGTAACAGTACTTCAGCATAAGATATGTAAACTTATATACCATAATGATTTATTTAATAATATTTTTTTATTACCAACATCATGCTGGGTTTATGTGATCATCAGTATACGAACAAATAAAAAAGAGTGAATAGTTTCAACATGGCAAAAAATATACACTACCCCTCACACTACGGGAGGGGGAGCTATCAGGTCAGTATGGGGGGTAAACGTAATGTTTACATTTGGGGGAGGGGTCGGTAAAGAAGGGGTTAAAATTAATCATGTGGTGGACCCTTAACCTGTCACGTCCCGAGCTATTTCACACCTCCGATACTCCCCGATCCCGAGCTATTTTGGAAACTTTTTTTTTGGCTAAAACCTCAACGAAAATTCATAGAGAAATCGCTCACCTGAGGTTTAAAATACTCGATACAGGTAGCAGTACCTCCTTACCTTACCGGGATTTCTATCAGGCTGGCTCCAAAGAAAACGAGTTCTATGGGAGGGTAACTATTCCACACTACTCATAAACAGTATTTATTTATTTATTTGGTACGAATTTATATGTAGTTCGAGAGAATATTGGTTTTCAAACAGTAATATAGGCATTATAAGCATTGTTTCACTCACTAACTCATCACCATTCCTGACCTTCTTTTGCCACATTACCTGATCATCATTTCTGACTGCTTCTTCCTCTAATGCTATGTAAACTTTGTCCTCCACATTGTCATCGATTGAGGAATCACTCTGGCCTGAATATCTTTATTGGCGAGGTCACTGGTAACAGGTGAATTGCCAAGACAATGGCGTGCAGGGGGGGTGGGGAGGTTATGCAGTGTAAGGCATTGTCCCTTCCTGGCATCTTGCAGAGGAATAGAGGAAAGTGTTCCGTGTATACGTACGAAAAATCACGCGTGAAAATTGAAAATTGTGCAAATTATGAACCTTGCAATTGCGCGACGTACCAGTACGTCGAAAGGACTAGCTGTGACAAAATGTTGCAACATACCCATATGTCGATGAGATGCCTCGGGTTAATTATGAGTAGATTTCCCTCCTACCTCTTGAGTTTAAAGGTGGTTGTAGGCTATAATATACTAAAATTGTTACTGAATTATTTATTAATGGCATAACTTGAACATAACTGTTCAAATATTACTTCACATAACTGTCATAACATTATTAATTTTACAATTTATTACATGTTTTATCTTATACTGAAATTAGCCTGCAGACCCCTTGGAACATTCCACAGACCCCTGGGGGCCCGCAGACCACACTTTAAGAAACACTGCTCTAACTTTCTCTCTGTTGAACACCACCTCTCCTCCACCTCACCTTCTCTTCTTAACAGAGACTCAGCTGTCTGAGGCAACTGACAGCAAACCCTTTTCTGTATCCTCCTACCTTCTCTATACTCATTTCAAAGCCAAAGGTGGCTGTTGTGTATATGTACGCAACTACCTATCTTGCTCTCGTGTTCCTGAACTTGATCCTTCTGAATTCTCTACTCTGGCTTCGGCTCTCCTATCATTCTCTGACTAGATACTTATCTCCTAATTCTACTAACAAAAATTCTTCAACTATCTTACTTCTACGATGGAACACATTCTAGCCATTTCTCCTTTCTCTGAAATATCCATTCTAGGAGATTTCAATGTTCACCACCACCTTTGGCTCACCTCTCCTTTCACTGATCCACCTGGTGAACAAACCTACATCTTTCTATCCTTAATGACCTAAAGCAGCTCGTACAGCACCATACCCGTATCCCTGACCGCCTTGGAGAGAGCTCCAACATGACCTCTTCCTTACAACTAATCCTTCTGCTTACAATGTTAACCTTTTCTCTCCAATGGGCCCTCCAATCATAATCTTATTACCCTACCTTGTCCTATTGCTCCGGTACAGCCTCTGGGCCCTCCAAGGAAACGTTGTCTGTGGCACTTTGGAGCTGCAGATTGGGAGGCCTGCGGCTGGTATTCTTTGATTTACAGTAGAATGAATATTACTTCCATGGCAGGGAGCCATCTGAGTGTGCCTTGCAAATTACGGAGGTTATTCTCTCGGACATGGAAGCATACATTCCTTTCTCATATCCTTTGACTAATGCAAGAAAGTCTTGGTTTAATCACGCTTGTTCTAATGCTGTCCACAACCAATAAAAAGTACCAGAGCCTACCCACCCCTGAATGACATCTTTTTTATATTTCTGCCTGGAATCGTGCTAAGTCTGTTCTTCGCTCTGCTAAAAATAATTTCATCCGTACTAAATGCCCTCAGCTCTCCAACTCGAATTCTTCCCACTCCTTCTGGCACCTTGCCAAAAACCTTTCTAACCCTTTACATCATCATCCTTCCCTCCTCTTTTCTACTCTGATGGTTCTGTAGCTATTCTTCTACTGATAAAGCAGATCACTTCACTCAGACTTTCTCCTCTAATTCCACCTTAAACGATTCCGGTGCTGTTCCTCCATTACTTCCCTCCTCTGACTTCCTCATGGCTGACATTTCTTCAGTTGATGTATTTTCTGCCATCACTGGCCGCAATACTAACAAGGCATATGGGCCTGATGGAATCCTTCCTGTTTTCCTCAAAAAATGTGCTTCTGTGCTTACACCCTGCCTAGGCAAACTCTTGCACCTTTGTCTTTCAACTTGTACCTTTCCTTCTTGCTGGAAGTTTGCTCTCATTCAGCCAGTCCCAAAGAAAAGTGACCATTCCCAACCCTCTAACTATCGTCCAATTGCTTTAACATCATGTGTCTCAGAAGTTTTCGAGTCTGTTCTTAACAGGAAAATTTTAAAGCATCTTTCCTGTCACAACCTTCTTTCTGATCGTCAGTATGGGTTCCGTCAGGGACGCCCCACTGGTTATCTTCTCACCTTCCTTTCAGACTCCTGGTCATCCACCTTTCGGGAATTTGGCGAAAGCTTTGCCATTGTACTTGACATCTCAAAGGCTTTCGATCGAGTCTGGCATAAATCTTTAATTTCCAAACTGTCCTCTTACGGTTTCTATCCTTCTATTTGTGCCTTCAACTATGGCTTCCTTTCTGGTCGTTCCATAGCTGCTGTTGTAGACGGCCATCGTTCTTCTCCTAGATCTATCAACAGTGGTGTTCCTCAGGACTCTGCCTTATCATCATTTCTCTTTCTTTTGTTCATCAATGATCTTCTAAGCTGTACATCTAACCCTATCCACTCATACACTAATGATTCCACACTTAACCTTCCATTTGGTTTCCGCAATGTCCATCTCAGCAGTTACTTCAACTAACAAGGGATGAGGCTATGGCACACCTAATGTCCGACTTGGCTCGTATCTCTGATTGGGGTAAAAATAATCTTTTTTTTTTTTTTTATGCATCCAAACCTCAGTTTTTACACCTACCAACCCGTCAAAATCTTCCACAGGGGTACCCACTAAAGTTTATTAATATCCATCTCAATCCTGTGTCATCCTTCAACATACTTGGTTTCATTCACTCGGGACTTATCTTGGAAAGATCATATTGCAACTCTTGTAAAATCTGCTTCCAAGAGATTAGGTGTGCTAAACCCACTCCGTGCCTTCTTCACCACTGCACAGTTGTTGACTTTATACACAGGTTTTATTCGCTCCTGTTTAGAGTACAACTCTCATGTGTGGGGAGGCTCCCCACATACAGCTCTTCTGAATAGGGTGGAGAGTCTCATCAACTCTCCCTCTCTTACTGACTCCCTTTAACCTCTGTCTCCTCGCCGCACTGTTGTATCTTAATTCCTTTTGTATCGCTACTTCAATGGTCACTGCTTCTCTGAACTGTCTGCTTGCATCCCACCACCTCTACAACGAGTGGGTAGCACCCGTCTAGCAACAAATTCTCATCCATTTTCTGTCCAACTCTCTAATGCAAGAGTTAACCGTTACTCCCAGTCCTTCATTTATGCAACAGGTCAACTCTGGAACTGTCTCCCTCTGTTAGCTATGATCTCCTGTCTTTCAAACGCAGTGTGTCCAGGCATGTCAAAATGAACGGATCATGAATTTGGCTCTCTTTTGTATTGTTTTTGTTTTTTTCTTGGAAGGAACTGTTTTGCGGGCCCAGCCTCCGGTTCCCTCCTCTTCGCACTAAAAAAAAAAAAAATGCTTTTAGGCTTATCTCCGAGGTCATTTGAGGTCAACAGTTGGAGGTCATTTGAGGTCACTGGTAATACATGCTCGAACGACTGGACCAAGCAGCTCAATTTTGACATGCAGACTTACATGACCCGCAGTTCGGACTTGGTCTATGTGAGGTTGACCTCCGAGGTTATTTGAGGTCACCAGTCGGAGGTCATCTGAGGTCACCGTTAATACATGCTAGAATGACTGGACACAGTAGCTCAATTTTGGCTTGGAGACACACGACCTCCAGTTCGGGCATAGGCTGTGAGGTTGACCTCCGAGGTCATTTGAGGTTATCAGTCGGAGGTCATTTGAGATCACCAGTAATATACCCTTTCTCAGGAGACATGAAGGAGAGAATTTTACAAAGCCTTTGCCAAAATCAGAACACGAGTGACCGTGTGAAGGATTAAGAGGTCCCCTCGGGATTCTGGACCTTCCTCCTTCCCTCTTCCATTTTCTTTCCTCTACACACACACACACACACACACACACACACACACACACACACACACACACACACACACACACACACACGACGCTTAAATAATAAAACAATGTGTAGCCTCTATTTATCTGTCAGTGTCCTGATATCGGTCCATATGAGGAGGGATGTAGGATGGGAGTGGCCCGGGTCGGAATGTGGGGAGGGGTTGGGTAAGGAAGCCAATGAAATAGCCATGAAAGATGAAGAAAAATTATTTTATTTTATTTTATTGTTTTATTACTATTCTTTATGAAAAAACATAAACTGATTTACAATAGTATTACTGATCGAAGGATCAACAGTAGCATTTCCTATATAAATATTCATTATATTCTAAAATTTACATTGAAAATACAATCTCTCTCTCTCTCTCTCTCTCTCTCTCTCTCTCTCTCTATCACTCGATATTCATGTCTCCCTCATCTAAACCTTCTTCACTAGTGGAATCCCCCTCCCCCCATCCCTTTAATCCGATCCCTTCTCTTCCCTAGGCTACTCAGCTATCACTATGAAAACACACACACACACACACACACACACACACACACACGACGCTTAAGTAATAAAACAATGTGAAGCCTCTATTTATCTATCAGTGCCCAGCAGGGGCGCACCAAGGAATTTTCTAAGGGGGGGGGGGCCCATTTGCCAGTTTCCTGAAGTTTACATATAAGTTTTATAGTTCTAAGTTGTATATATATATATATATATATATATATATATATATATATATATATATATATATATATTCTGATAGAATGATAGATTTTTTGGTAGGTCGTCAGTTATTTAAAAAAACGTGTTTGTTTATATTTATCGTTTTAATAAAGTAACAAAGAACAAGCCATTCAGTCTCAACCATAGAGGCTCCTACCTCTATGGTCTCAACCCTATTCTGTCCAGATTTCTAATCACGGCACAAAGACGGAGAGAAACAAGGGACAGGTGAAGTGGGAAGTCCTTAGGGAGAGGGAAGGAATGTTGGGTAAGGAAATAGAGGTCACAATGGGAAACGGATTGCCGGTTCCAGCTCAGGTGTGTGTGTGTGTGTGTGTGTGTGTGTGTGTGTGTGTGTGTGTGTGTGTGTGTGTGTGTGTGTGTGTGCAAATGTTGTGTATGTGGGCAAAAAGCTAGGTGAAGAGAGGGGATGGGGATGGATAGGAAGGCAAGAAGGATGATGTTTTGAGTTCAGGGTGGGGGGGTCTGCATGCTAGAGAGAGAGAGAGAGGTGAGGAGTGACCACTTGTCCCCTGGGAATGACCAGCCCCACCCCCTCTCTCTCTCTCCCTCTCTCTCTCTCTCTCTCTCTCTCTCTAGGTTCTGTAGTAGTGAATAATAATGTCAATGCGAAGTATAACTTAACTGTGTATATAAGTAATATAAAATAAATAAAACATTGGAATATATTTATAGAGAACAACTACAAGAAGTCCCCTCGAGACGTCAGCATGTGGAACTGTCATTAATTCCTTGTGGGCCAATTAACGTTCACCTTCATACATGTCTACACCCTTCTGCCACAATATTCGCCATAGATTCCACAATATTTCTCCTCATCGTTACTTTCCAATACAAAGCATACCATTAGTCATGATAATGATTGCACGCACACACACACACACACACACACACACACACACACACACACACACACACACACACACACACACGAGATAGAGAGAGAGAGAGAGAGAGAGAGAGAGAGAGAGAGAGGGTAGATGGGGGAGGGAGGAGGGAGACAAGAAAGGACATAAGAACATAAGAAGAGAGGATAACTGCAGTAGGCCGGTTGGCCCATGCTAGGCAGCTCCTAGAAGAGTAACTGAACTACTAAAATGAGATAAGGATAGCAAAGAAGAAGGCTCTCCCCCGCCCTCCAAACCCTCCAGCCGAAGCCGGCAGGAAAAAGTCAGAAAGAACACCACGCCGTATAGAAAAACTGGAGTGGACATTTTACAGGAAAGTGTGAAAGGAGAATAGAGACTATCATAGTATAACCTGAAAAGGAAAAATTATGAATTAGGACGGAAGCAGAGGTTTAGAGAGAGAGAGAGAGAGAGAGAGAGAGAGATGCTAGATGGGGGAGGGAGGAGGGAGAGAAGAAAGGAGGGAAGCAGGGGTTTAGAGAGAGAGATAGAGAGAGAGAAAGAGGGTAAGTCCGTTGATGAAATGCGAATATGGATATCCAGCTCTGATTGAAGCAAAAGGGAAAACTGCAGACAACTCTGTCTTGTCATCTTCCAGGAGTCAGTCAGGAGGTGCTGTGACCTGAGATGCCAACTTACAAATTCTTGATGACAGGCGAATCAAGCTCAAAAAAAAAAAAAAAAAAGTAAAATAAAAGGAATAATATGCTATTAAATCTAAATATACAACGAATAACTGGTCCAATATTTTTCGTTTATTTTTAGCGCTTTGTAACTCAAAAAAAAAAAAAAAAAAAGTTGCATCCAAAAACAGGAACCACAGTTCATATTGACCTGTGAGCATAGCGGGTCACTTATACCCATTCATTCATTGTGTGTGTGTGTGTGTGTGTGTGTGGGTGTGTGTGGGTGTGCGCCTCTTGCCCTCAGGCTTTGTCCCTGGCCAACCTGTATTCCCACAGGTCGTTAAATCAGATGCCTTCGACCTTTGTCAGTGACTTTGGAGTAAAATAGACGATATTCTACATTCGTTTTTCCTGAGACAGACTATAGTAAACAAGCGAGCACAAATACTGTGGGTCAGTCTGCAAAAGCTGAAATAGAAAGTTCCTGGACCTCTTATAATTCCTCTTCCAAAGCATAAGAGGGTATAAGAGGTACAGACGCCGGAATAAGTTCGTTTCCTTTTCCGTGTTTGTAACACTGCTCGATGGAGAGGTATCCCCTCCTCCTCCCTTCCCCATAGTCCCATACTCCCACCCAACCCCCCCCACTTTTCTCTCCGACCCCATAACCCCACCCGGTACCCTCCATACTCTCGCTCACAGCCAGCTAGGGGTTTCTGTACTTCAAGCACCTCTTGAACAACTAATAAAGGAATAGTACAGAATATATCATAAACCAAGTTAGGAAAAGGTTTACAACACTGTGTGTGTGTGTGTGTGTGTGTGAGAGAGAGAGAGAGAGAGAGAGAGAGAGAGAGAGAGAGAGAGAGAGAGAGAAAGAAAATAAATCTGCTGTGATTAAATGTTGCGGTAATAGACACTTCTTTTACACACACACACACACACATACACAAACACACACACACACACACACAGAAAGAGAGAGAGAGAGAGAGAGAGAGAGAGAGAGAGAGAGAGAGAGAGAGAGAGAGAGAGAGAGAGAGAGAGAATAAATCTGTTGTGATTAAATGTTGCGGTAGTAGACACCTCTTTTACAGAGAGAGAGAGAGAGAGAGAGAGAGATGCAGCCCATACCATGGAGATACTTCTTGTTTGCCTGGGAATGCATATCCAAATCACATTTATTCTAGTGTAAGATCCTGCCGATGAATCCCTTAAACTTCTCTGTTGTAAACAACGTCCATGTTGAGTCAGTTCCATGTGGAGCAGATCTTGCACGTGAAATTTTTTCTACGTAATTCTGCTGGTAAATTTTCTCATTTACAGCTTCCAACCATGGTTGTGTGCCGAGTCCGTGTTAAGAGTAAGCAACTTTCTATGTAATGATTGTGAAACCCATTCAGATTTTAAACACTTTAATGAGCTGACCTTGTGGTCTATGAGTTTCTACTAAAAAAATTCCACAGCCCTCAGGCGAACCTGATACCTTAGTCTCCTGAACTCTTTTAAGTCGACGTATGTCTTTTTCAAGCGACCAGAATTCCACAGCAACTCAGGAAATGGCCGCATTAAGGAGATATAGACTGTGAGAACAATCTCTTTATTCCTAGAGAGAGAGAGAGAGAGAGAGAGAGAGAGAGAGAGAGAGTAAAATGATGCAAGATGGGGAAGAGAAAGAGGTGGAAAGAAGAATGAGAAGGAAAGGAGGGGAAGAAGAGAATACTGCAAGAGAGAGAGAGAGAGAGAGAGAGAGAGAGAGAGAATGGTGAGAACAATCAGGAAAATTACTGATAAAAAAAGTGAGCGACAGGAGAAGCTGAAGCAGTGAAAGAATGTTACAGAAGTGACACAGGGACAGATGCACACACACACACACACACACACACTTTCTGAATATTTGTCGACCTGTCTGTCTGTGCCTGTCTGTGTACTGCCCCTCCCCCCCCCCCTCTCTCTCTGGATCCTTTGTCTCATCCCCAGTTTCCTTTTCCCTCCCTCCCCTTTCTTTATAGCTATCTTCTCAGTCCCTACCTTCCTCCCTTTCTCTTTCCTTTCCTTCGTCTCTCTCCCTCTCTGTCACTCCCTTCTTACCTCACTCTTCTTTCTCCCTCCCTGTGTCACAACTTTGTCTTACTTTTTTTCACCTGTCACATGTGTTACCTTTTCTTCTCCATTGTTCTTTTCTTTTTTCTTTACTTGTACTAAATCCATTTCCTTCACTGCTTTCTTTCCTCAGTAATAACTGCATGCTTCTTTGTCTCTTTCCTCTCTCCGTCTCTCTCTGTCACACGAAATCTCTTCTTTCATTCCGCTCTTCCCACTCTCTCTCTCTCTCTCTCTCTCTCTCTTTCTCTCTCTCTCTCTCACACACACACACACACACACACACACACACACACACACACACAGTGTTGTAAACCTTTTCCTAACTTGGTTTATGATATATTCTGTACTATTCCTTTATTAGTTGTTCAAGAGGTGCTTGAAGTACAGAAACCCCTAGCTGGCTGTGAGCGAGAGTATGGAGGGTACCGGGTGGGGTTATGGGGTCGGAGAGAAAAGTGGGGGGGGTTGGGTGGGAGTATGGGACTATGGGGAAGGGAGGAAGAGGGGGTAGCTCTCCATCGAGCAGTGTTACAAACATAGAGGTAGGAGTAAGTAGAGGCGGCATAAGGGATTAACCACGGGTAGGTCAGAGTGAGGCCGACAGACCTGACTCGACCAACATGGCGGCGACCCCTTTGACAGCTGTCTGACTTGGTTCCGCTGACCAGGAGCGAGTGTTTTCTTAGTTGCAAACAGAAAAAATGAGGAAGAAAGTAGGTTATGAATGGAAGAAGAAAAGAAAGTAGTTAATGAATGAAAAAAAAGGAAGCATTTAAGAACATATGGTAAAATGAAGGATGGAAGACAGATGATTTAAAATAATATACATCAGCACATTATGAAAAAAGTTTATATCTATTATTCTATATAATATTCAGCTTGACTTTACTAACTCCAGTCATATACATAATGTACACTTACAAATTATAATTCACTCTAAAGATACTCACCGGTGAAATGTAATGGATGGGTCAGATTTCTTATCTCCTCTTTCTTTACACCCAAATGCGGCACAGGTGGTGGGCATTTTTGGAGTCTTAGGTTATTTGATGGTGAGTTACAACTTAGGACAGAACGTCTCACACCCACAGCTGAACTACAACTAAAACCAGAGGTAGAATGAAGTCTACTTTGTTTCTGGCATTCTCCCTGAAGAATACCAGGTGGACACACAGCTGGAGGTATTAAAGGCTTAATAATCTCATGGCCACACCCACGGAGGTAGGATTAGGACTGTTACCTCTATGGGCACAGCCATAGAGGTAGGAGTGCACAGCAATCTTCTTCGTCAAGTAGGTGTTGCCGTGACCTCTTGACGACCAATATGGCCGTTTGACAGTTCTCTGGCTTCACCGGAGCCTTCTCACGCCGACTCTACCGTATTCCTACCTCTATGGTTACAAACACCTTAGTCCACGGAAAAGGAAACGAACTTATTCCGACGTCTGTACATAGTCTTTCTGTAGTATATATATATATATATATATATATATATATATATATATATATATATGTGTGTGTGTGTGTGTGTGTGTGTGTGTGTGTGTGTTCTTACCTAATTGTAACTTAAAAGGAATGAGCCCAGCTCGTACTGTTTTGTGTATTAAACCACTTTCATCAAGCATATCCTTAAATTTATGAATTGTTTTGGAACACAATTTCATTCGCTAGTGCATTCCACTGATCAATTGCCCTATTTGGGAAATAGAATGTGTGTGTGTGTGTGTGTGTGTGTGTGTGTGTGTGTGTGTGTGTGTGTGTGTGTGTGTGTGTGTGTGTGTGTGTGTGTGTGTGTGTGTTGTGTAAGTCGCAAATAAAATGTAGAGGACCACCAAGCTTTCGTCTCTGTTTCAACACATCTCCAGGGTGAAAGAGTGAAAAGAGGCAAGAAGGCAATATATATACAGTCGGGCCAGCAACCAAGAGAGAGGTGCAAAACAACTAATTCATGGGTAGGATACCCGACTTGACAATATGAGTCAAATTAACCCTCTTGTAGGTGAGGCTGTTCACCTGACCTGGCGTTTCCGGCTAACCATAAAATATTTCCGTGTATATGACTACCTCAGCCATTGATATATATACACGACAATATTTTATGGCTAGCCGGAAACATCTGATCAGGTGTAAAGCCCCATCCACAAGGGGGTAACACGATAGACTGTATTAAGTGGCCACTCATGGATATGTCACAATGTTTCTCTATGTAGGTGAGATGAAATTACAGAGAGAAAAAGAGAAGAAGAAGGGAACAGCGAGGGAAGGGTGGTATAAAACCATTCGTTAATACTGGACAGAGTGACTTTGATGCTCAAAAATATACAGCAATGAGGTACGGTAAAAGAAAGAGAGAGAGAGAGAGAGAGAGAGAGAGAGAGAGAGAGACAGACAGACAGACAGACAGACAGATGTAGAAGAGACAAAATAATTTGTGACTGTTGAATTCAGTTGCTAAACAACTCAGATACACTGAGAAAACAGACTGCAGAGAGAGAGAGAGAGAGAGAGAGAGAGAGAGAGAGAGAGAGAAAGAGTTTATGTAAACCATGCCAGATCGTGCAGAATGAAATGGTTATAATCACATGCACGTACCCATGGTGCTTGTAAAGATGAGACGAGGCTAGAGAGAAGGGAGAAAAGAGACGCAGTGTGACAATATAACACTGAAGGAAGTTAAGAATCAAGTAGTTACTCACAGATACACGTCACCATGCTGCTTGTGAAGATCATCCAGTTGTTCCTCTAAATTCTTGGAGGTGAGAGGGATGTATCCAAACAACGGTAGACCCCATCGTCCTGTTGGATGATCGGATATTATTAAAGTAATTTAACGCTATTTGCTGCTGTTTTAAGTTCTCTTTTTGCAAATTAAGTAAAAAAAAAAAAAAAACAGCAAGACTCCCGTTTAGCATCTTCATATCGGTGGCGTATTTCAGAGTTTATTCTTACTACCACGAAACCGTTTTATTCAACTCTGGGAGACACATCTCGTTATGAAGGGATAAACTGAGACTGTTTCCAGCCTTCTCACTTAGAAATGTATCTCGAAAGCAAAACAAATTCATCTGATGGCAAAAAACAAAAAACGGAAAATACGTTGTCATCCAGGAGTAAAAGTTGCATCCCTAGGCTAAAAATAAAGTAGAATAATCGAATTCTCCCATTTACATATTCACTTGTACCAGAAAATATGGAATAATTTTGGAGCACATTCCTGGCACGTAAGGAAGACTTTATCTTGCTTAAAACTACTCTCTTTCTACTTTGAATGCTGAACCACTGCAAGAGTTTAACATTAAAACATTATACTTATCACAATGAAGACTTGTGGAAGGCATTTGGAACCGATGTACAGTCTGATTCTGTCACTGAATTATAACAAAAGTTTAATACAAGAATATTATCCTGGATACCTAGAAGTGGCAGCAAAAGCATTTAGAGCCATACTATTGTCTCATTTTACCAAAGAGCTGTTACAACCTATTAACATTACGATACTAACCCAGTCACGAAGAAGTGCTGCGGAATTGATTCAAACTGAAGTTATATAGAGATGAAGTATTATCTTATCTGCCACTGAGCTGAGGCCTACGAACACAAGAGGATGGTGTTAGTCACGAAGAAGTGCTATGGAAAGGACGTTGAGCCGCAGAATTGTATTAGCTCGCCACCGAGTTAGGGAAAAATTAGCTGAAAAACGACAAAATGCTCCGCCAGTGTAAGGTGAACGAGGTACTGTACATAGAGCAGGGAGGTGCCGGATTCACTGATAGACTTTCGGTTTAGTCCGTTTTCTCTTGTAACAGGGTTAATTTTTGCTCGAATAACTCAAGACATGGAAGATTTGCACTTTTTCGTCCTGGTCCTTCTTAAAATGTAAAAGCCCGGGACAATATTTCTTCAGTACTGAATTTATTGAGAAGTACTAAATTCTACATTCTCTTCGTCCGTCCTGCAAAAACAGAGTTGGAACGAGAAGTTAAGCGCATTTTTTTTTTTTCAGCTCCGAAATCAAATTACCAACCTCCTCCATCAGTTTTGTGTTCTTTATGGCCGGTTTTCTCCAGTCTCCCTTCATCTATTCTTATTCTTATTTTTTTTTTTTACTCTTCCCCTCCCTTGGATTTTTCACTTTCGGATTCCCAGACACAGTACAGTCTGTGGCAAAAGTTTGCCGAATATTTCATCAATTTCTTCCGCTGCAAAATATCCCTTAACTGAGAGAGGCATGGTATACTGCACTATCCATTGGCTGTTCTCCTCAGTATGATATACCAGCGTGGAAAGTGACGGACATGCTCTAAATATAAAGTAAAAGAAGTGGAACAGCATGCTAAGGTGGTCACTGAAAGCACTTTTTTCACATTTTATTATTGCGTTACTATGGCAGCAGTATTTTTTTTTTTTTTTAATCGGTAGTTTCCATTCTACCTTTGTTTATCATAATATATTCATTCCTTCTTCTTCAGTGACGTTGTTCTCCTGAGTATTTTGACTTCAACAAGTTCTGCTCAATGAGAAAAAGGGATAAACAACGCAAGATATTCATATTTTCTATGCAGCACAATGGCATCTGTTAAATCTATTCGTGCAAACACGAGACAGTTCTGTTCAGCGCTATTGAAACCTTGTGCAATGGCAAATAAATCAGAAACTGTCAACTATACTCTCTGGGAATTTGCCTCATTATCTCGCTGGTTTCACATTGAGGGTTTCCTGTGTGTGTGTGTGTGTGTGTGTGTGTGTGTGTGTCGGAGGATGGAGCGGGTTCTGCCTTATTCTCTCTGACTTTAACATATATCAAATACCGTAGTTGTTTCCTATCCTTTGTTTTCAACAGAGCCGTTGCTCTTTTCTATCGTTAGTGACAGATTTGTGAAAGATGTCGTGTAAGGAAGTTTACTGATCATAGGGTAGAACTGGGCGTGATTAGATGGGACAATTACACAGGGAGAATGGATGTGAATAGGGCGATGAAAAATTAATGAGAATCACTTCGAAGTAGGAGAATGTGTGGTCGGCTTATACTGTTGGGTATGGTAAGCGAATGTGTTAAAAACAAATGTATGCAAGTTATAGAAAGAAAAAAAAAAACTAACAAATGAGGCAATACGATGCTTTGAGCAGGCTGTGCACTGTTTGGAAATGCAAATAAAAAAGGTTCAACTCTCTTTTACTCTGCTGTCGACGGAATGCTCTCGATCCTACATTCCTCGTATTACGAATCATATTTTTAAGTGTATCGTTTGGACTGTGAAATGGAGCCGAAATAAGATCTGAATAATGAATGAACGGATAACTGGAATATGTCACTGGGCACTTCGTTAATAATTCTCCCATTTTTGAGCTTCTTTTCTTATCTTCCTTAAAATTTCAAAACTCCATATACAGTAGTCCACAGTCCGTCCCTGTCGGAAGTGAACTGAATCCACAGGAGTTTCTGTACAAAAACTCAGCAACGCACAAGCAGACAAGCAACCAAGTACATCGTGCAGTTCAAAATTAATGCACATCAACAATTAATGGGCTGCCGTTCAGAATATTCCTGGATTCATCTCTTATTCTGACCAGAACTGAAATTTTGGTACGTCCACCTTAACTTGGCGGAAATTTTCCTCCTTGCAACGTCTTTTACTTTTCAAAATGTCAGACAATTTGACAGTAGTACTGTTATACAATATAATTCTACCATTTTCCCGTGAACAGAATCATATCCAAATGTTAATCTTTGTTGTAATACACTTGCAGAAGAATGCAATACTACCGACCTGCAACCGTTCCGTAACATTTCGTCGTGTGCAGCATCATATTTTAGTGTTGATCTTTTGTTACAGTTTAGCAGTTTAAATGGCAATCTGGTAATTTAAGGCTTAGTTAAAGTGGACAGAGTATAGTATGAAATACTACAACGCATTGTTTTCCTCTAACAAAGATCCTCAACTCCTTTCAGCTCAGTTGATGGCCAAGTGTTGCCAGACTGAAGGCACTCTTGGCTACTAAGCAAGGAGATTCATTCCTACCACAAAGCTAAGACTCATCGAATTTCATGTAACCACGATTCGGTATTTAACTTGTAAGAGCAGGTCAATTCTTTCATATGAAAATAAACCAACAAGAATATTGTCAGAGTGTAGATAACAGAACCTCGCTTTCCTTCTTCCTCTTAGCTCCTGTCACTTACCAGTTATCAACACATCCAACCAATACTGATGGCGCAGAAAGAATGCCCTCCCTCATCTCTCTCTCTCTTTATCTCTCTCTCTCTCTCTCTCACACACACACACACATACCTGGTGGCAGCCCCTCTGGTTTCTTCAACAGCTGCTTCAATATGACGAGCAGCAGCAGCAGCAACGCGACCTCCACCCACATCTCCAGCACCACACCTGCACCGTCTTGTCTTGTGTTGCCGCTTCCTTTACGCCACCACTGAAACACCACACAGGAAAATAATGGAACACAGGGAATGGCAGTCTTTATTACTGTCCACTTCTCTACGATGACTTATTATTAATTTGTTCTTGGTACGGCCAGACTTAGGAAAGGCCTCCAGTACTGAAGGGGTTAACGAAGCTCTGTTTAGCCCCTGAAGTTTGGGGGGGGGGGAATTATGAGACAACAAGAACAAAATATATAATGCCTCGTCAGAGTGACGCAGTTAATTCCTTCAGCAAGAGTAGTTTACATTATTTTTTCCTGCAGACAATTGTATTCAATTTACTAAAACTCAGCAGTACTGAACTGGTTCATGAATCTTTTATACAGTGCCTCCAGTTTGAAAATCCTCCTTTACATCGGTAGCAGAAACAAGTCTAAAAGTGTATCATGATAGTGCAGTGGATAATGGAGAAAAATTCTAATGGGAACTACTTGCAACTTCGTCACGAACGGGAAGAATCTTGGAAAAAGTGGCAAACGAGGGCAGTTGCTCATACCTGGGCCGTATTGTTGTACATTTCGAGGGTTTTCGCGCACATCGTCCATACCAGTTTATTTATAATCTCTTGAATATTATTTATGCAATTTACACGACGTTAGACAGACGTACATGATATCCAAAAAAAAACATTACGATATTGTATGCAAAACAGTGTAACTCACTGAAGCAGGAATCCTCTTATGCCACAGTTATATCATTCTTGTCCACGAAAGAATCACAATACAAACAAATCACAAAATAAATCTCTCTCTTGTTAGTCCCTTCAAGATCTCTCTTAAGTTAAAAAAAAAATAGGTTGGTGAAAGTAAGTATAAATGTGATAATGTGTAGTCATGAACATTAATAGAGTGACAGGGCAACCTGCCACTAGAGGTCAGATTAATAACACATGTCTACCCCCAGCTCCCCCTCCTTACCCCCACCAAGACGTTGATTTGATAGGCGGATGGATCGGAGATATGAAGCGTCACTCACTCTCACATCATGCCGTATGTAATGCTACTTTCATCAATCCTACTATTAGGTGTACTATCAAGTGTACATATCCATTTCCAGTTCCATGACAAGTAATCATATCGAAGTTTTAGCAGATTTCAATACAATGACCCTACTGTACGAGTTTGATTTCCAAATATTTATCCGTGCTCTAAGCGATGTACTAAATCCAAGTTAACAGCAATAAGTTATATTGCCACATAAGTTCCTCTCCTGCCTTGTCATCAGGAGAGGCACATATCCACCCACCTACTCATCCACCTACCCACTCAACACAACCCACCGACCTCACCCAGGTCACTCACCCTGCCAAGCTATCTGGGCGACCCACTCAGCCCACTGATCCCAGCCACCAACCCTGCCAACCCATGAATGCCACCCACGAAGCTCACCCAACAATGCCACTCCACACATTCACTCACTCACCCCAAACCCATCCAGCCACCCAACCCGCCAACCCAAACACCCATCCAGAGAACCCCGGCCATGCAATCGTCTCAGTTACCCTGGCCCACTCACCGTGCCCACTCACCCTGGTGACCCACTCTGGCCACACATTCCGACGACCTATCTTGCTCATCGACCTCAACCACCCACCCTTCCCACCCACCAATTCCACCACCCTGCTCACCCAACAATGCCATCCATCGCATCTACCCACACAACCCTCCCACCTCTCCCTGAACACTCACCCACACTTCCCCTCCAGCCCACCCTGCTCACCCACCGATCCTATTCATCCACTCCTCTCACCGACCGACCCGCCCATCCACATGCCCAACCACCCATTTTATCCAGCCCCATAAACTCTCCCATCCCATTCACCCATTCGAACCCGACTCATCCACGAAACTCATCCCATCCAACCCTAATGTACTGACTCCTTCCCGACCACCCACATATCCAGTCACTCTCCCATCCAGTCCATCAAAAGCATCCACTCATTAACCCATCTGCCCCTTAAACCCACTCCAAGCCACTCCACACACGACATCCAACCCTCTCCCCACCTTCACCACTGCCCACCCATCTTGGCGATGCACCGAACTACCACACCCACCAGCTCAACCTCAGTAACTCCACCCACCCAACAAACTGACTCCAATAAACACACACACACACACACACACACACACACACACACACACACACACACACACACACACACACACACACACACACACACACACACACACACACACACACACACACACACATACACAGGCGGAGGGGTGGGAAAGGAGGGAGGGAGAGGAGGAAGGATTTGGGGACTGTGAAGAGGGAGGATGATATGTGAAAGTGTCCAGTATTGTTCTAAAAGATGCTTGCACAGTATATTGACTCAAATCTTCGACATACACCTTCTAATTCAGGTATATTATGAATGTATTTCCATCAGGATTCCATTATATGCAATCCAATCTGCAATGGTTATAATGAACAAATACTTTAATAAAATATTAATCACTACTACACTAGTTTCAACAATTTTTGTTGTTATGCCGTGTAATAATTAGTCAGCGCTCAAAGAGTAATTAGTAAGACCTGGGGCCACTCCTCCCAGGGGAAAAACAACTAAGGATGATTATGAGGTCCTTGTGAACTACTCTCTCTCTCTCTCTCTCTCTCTCTGTTCATGCGGGCTTCGATTAATATGCCTGACCTGTGTACTATAACCAGTGCCAAACGTTGAGGTTACCCTTCCCTACAAGTACATCACACATGAAATGCATTATACATTATCCTGGATGTGAAGCTAAGCGAAAATGTAACCCAAGTTCATCACCACCACATTCACCACTTGTCCTCTATGCTGTTTAATTTCCCTCTTTAAGGTTAGGTGGTCTCAAGTCTTCAGTATTATTATGTTGGTTTAATGGGGTGTCTGCGAGTGAAAATTAAATTTACGTATTAGCGTGATTGGACCTTTTAACTCTTTTCTTCCGGCACTTCGCTGACGATGTTTAATTTGAATATTATTAAGTTCATTTTTAATGCATCCCTAGCAGTAGGACAACACTGCACAAATACTAATTCAGTTTATCATATTATGTAAATGTAATGTCTCTAGAAAATGGGATCCATTCTTCCTCCTTGAGTACTCCCTTTTTACCATATATATATATATATATATATATATATATATATATATATATATATATATATATATATATATATAGGGAAAAGTTAAAAAAGGATACTTATCTATCTATCTATCTATCTATATACTGTATATATATATATATATATATATATATATATATATACACCATTATCATCAAATCCTATGTCGCCCCATGGGGAGCACAGGAACCCGGAGCTAGGCAAGATGGTCCTGACATTTAAGAAAAGAGTGACCAGCCATACTCATCCCTGATTGGCATTACGTGAGCAATAAACCCCAAACACCCCTTGGATATAAACCTACACAGGCTCAATCCGACTGGAGCACCTTCATTACCCACTAAACCACCAGGCGCCATTATTTGGTTATATGGTTACCACCGAGCGTAGTAAATGGTTTCCTGGTGTACAGGAAACCATTTGGCTTGTCACTCAGTGTAGAGTCACCCATGGGCAGAAGGAGAGGAAGGAATGAAGGAAAGAAAGACAGAAGAGGGAGTGTAAATTCACCCGTGGGCAGAAGAAAGAGGAAGATTGAAGGATATATATATATATAGACAGATAGATATAGATAGATAGATAGATAGATAGACAGACAGATATAGATATAGATATATAGATATAGATAGATAGACAGACAGACAGATAGATAAATATATGGATATAACATATCCTTCGTGAGGACTCTATATTTACCTATTCCTCTGTGGATGTGCTAACCCTTCAACCGGCCTTGCACATTCTATTATGGACCTATGTTCCCCCTACTGTGGGATTTAAATTTCGTCATGATGGACTTCGTCTCCAAGGGATATCTTACGTATTCCCATAAAATAATTATTCACCAGTGACCCTGTTAACCCTGTACCCAACCACTCATTACCAACTCATATAATCAGTGCTGTATGTCCTAGCAGCAGCGCCACACGGAAGAACAAGAACCGTTCCACGAGTCCGCACACACACACACACACACACCAACCCACCCACCCACCCACCCACCCACCCACCCACACATACTGAGAGAGAGAGAGAGAGAGAGAGAGAGAGAGAGAGAGAGAGAGAGAGTAGTTCACAAAGACTTCACTCACTAATCATAATGGTTGTTTTTTCCCCCGGGGAGGAGTGGCCCCAGGTCTTACGAATTACTGTTTGACGGTTAACTGTATAATTACGCAACAGTATAAACAATTATTAATACTGAAACTAGTATAGTTATATTACATACTTCACCAAAGCATTCGTTCATTAAAACTACTGTATGTTGTACTTCATATCATTGAATCCTAAGAGATACATCCATAATATAGCTGAAATAAAAGGTGTATGTCGAAGATATGAGTCAATATACTGTGCAAGCTTCTTTTAGAACAATACTGGACATTTTCACATCTCATCCTCAATCTTCACCGACCCCAAATCCTCCCCCCTCTCTCTCTGTCCTTCCCCACCCCTCTGTCGCGCCCTACCTGCTTCATCTGACTGTCTCGGTTCTTCCCACAGAATGCCTTCACTCTTTAACTACTCTCAAGTTTCCATTCCTGCCTCACTCAAGGAAACTAGTGTTGAATGCAACCAATTACTGACAGTTATGTTGATTTATACCCTCTTCTTAATGATTTACATAATCCTTGTTTTAAGATGGGATTTTCTTTTCTTTTGTGTCTTACGTGTCACACACCAATCACCCCTTACGACAGGAATTCAACATTACTAGTATCAACACCCTTTATAAGTAATATATTAACATAAGTTTTGGTAAGTTTGTATAACTTGCCTATCGATTCCTCGTACTGTGAAACTATCCCAGCATGGTATAAGAGACGGTAAAATCTGCTTGTCGATTCATTGTAGTGCGAAACTATCCGAGCATGGTATAAGAGATGGCATGTCAGGAGAAAATGAAAGTATTTTTGAGGCTAATTCCTCTAAAGTACTGTTCAGTAAGGTTGCGATCAAGCACACAATTGATTACAACCTGTAGTAATGACTACACAAGTTGTTTTTCCTTTTTCCCCACATTCAGGTCTTGAACACACTCTCCTCTTTTAATCATATGCTCGTGATATCCCTATGCGTTACATTAGCATGCACATAAGAAAGCGTGAACGAAATATTACTTTGCCCAGTGTTTACACATGTCTGTGTGTGTGTATGTCTGTCTGTCTGTCTGTGTGAGTGTGTGTGCATGTCAGCGTGTAGCTGAGTCAGTGTGTACACGTGTCTGTATGTCTGTGTGAGTGTGCGTGTCTGTGTGTGTGTGCATGCGTGTGTCTCAGTTTATATGTTATTCTTAGTGTTTGTATCTCACTGTCTCTGGGTTTTAATGTGTGTGTGTGTGTGTGTGTGTGTGTGTGTGTGTGTGTGTGTGTGTGTGTGTGTGTGTGTGTGTGTGTGTCAGGACACTGTCGTAACACACTACATAATAGCTAGTAACGTATATATTGTTAATATGTAATACAGATTAAAAGAGTCATCCCTAAGTGAGAGATCTAGAGGAAACAACGTTGCACATTCTGCAGATAGGAATTTCGCACACAGTAGGCCTACAGTATGACGCATGCTGGAAACTTCCACAAGCTTGGAAAGATACACGCACACACACACACACACACTCACACACACACACACGTGCCTTTACGCATAACACAACAGTCATATACAGGGGAAGTGGGTGAGACAGGGTAGAAGGGTTAGGAGGGAGAGAGAGACGGTGGGAAAGGCAAGAACAGAGCGCAATGGAGTTAGCAAACATAAACCCGCTCTCGCCTCAGTACTGCTCCTGTGAGATACTCCCTCTGAAGAAATAAACTGCAGTCAAACACCAGACTCATCTTCATTTTTCTCCTGTCATCCACGACAAGAACAACGAACATTCTCTCCTACTTAAAACCCCTTCAATCCAACACAGTTTTGGAAACGATCGGCGACGGCTACACTAATACTGTTTGGTGGCAGTAATCGTATGGACCATGTTTACAGGTCTGCAGTTGAGTCTACATTATCAAGACAGAAAACAAGAACTACTACAAGTTCCAGCGATTCGACGTTTTACGATTTTAGGTATACCAGCCAACAACCCTGAACCTCTACAACGATAAACGACAGCGAAAAACGAAAGCCGATTAACGTCTCCATTAACAATCAACAAACAGTTTCACATTCAACTCTACAATCAAAACAAGATACTACGATCCTACAAGTGAACTACATGCAGGTGAGACGGTACCAAGACCAGCTACAAGTTCTCACCCTACAGCAAAAACCTACAATCAAAACACTGAACATGTAATCACAAGCCTACAATTTAATAACAAGAGGGAAGGACGTATGCAAAACAACCAAAGCAGCAGAGAGTGATGAGGCACTGATTCAGGGGAGACGGGAGAGACAACGCAGCAACAACCAGAGTCAACCCTAACTCACCACTTACCTCACTCACCACACTCACCATTACTCACTCCTGATCCATCACCAATGTGCTGAGTCTCCGAGGGTGACTTTTTTTTATGCGAGAAAGAAGGAACCAAAGACTATGAGCCAGCAGTAAGAGTTCCCTCCAAGAGAAAAACAAAATACAAGAGAGAGCCAAATTCAAGATCCATTCATTTCGAGATGCCTGGAGACACTGCGTTTGAAAGACAGAAGATCATAGGCAGCAGGAAATACAGACAGAGGGAGACAGTTCCAGAGTTGACCTGTTGCATAAATGAAGGACTGGGAGTAACGGTTAACTCTTGCATTAGAGAGTTGGAAAGAAAAGGGATGAGAGTTTGCTGCTAGACGGGTGTTACGCGCCCGTCGTAGAGGTGGAGGAATGCATCCAGATAGTTCAGAGGAACAATGACCATTAAAGTAGCGATAGAAATGAAATAAAGATGCAACAATGCAGCGAAGAGACAGAGGTTGAAGGAAGTCAGTAAGAGAAGGAGAGTTAGAGACGAAAAGCCTTTGACTCCACCCTATTGAGAAGAGCTGTATGTGGGGAGCCTCCCCACACATGAGAGTTGTACTCCACACAGGAGCGGATAAAATCCCTGTATAGAGTCAACAATTGTGCAGGGGTAAAGAAGGAACGGAGTCAGCTTAGCACACCTAATCTCTTGGAAGCAGATTTTACAAGAGATGTAATATGATCTTTCCAAGATAAGTCCCAAGTAAATGAAAACCCAAGCATGTTCACGGATGATGCAGGATTAAGCTGAATATTATTAAACATTAGTGGGTATACCTGTGGAAGATTTTGATGGGTTGATAGGTGTAAGAACTGAGTCTTAGATGCATTAAAAACAACAAGATTATTTTTACCCAAGTCAGAGATACGAGCCAAGTCACACATTAGGTGTGCCATAGCCTCATCCCTTGTTTGTTGAAGTAACTGCTGAGATGGGCACTGCGGGAACCGAATGGAAAGGTGAAGGGTGGAGTCATTAGCGTATGAGTGGATAGGGTTAGATGTACAGCTTAGAAGGTCATTGATGAATAAAAGGAAGAGAGGTGATAGGACAGAGCCCTGAGGAACACCACTGTTGACAGATCTAGGAGAAGAACGATGGCCGTCTACAACAGCGGTTATAAAACGACCAGAAAGGAAGCTGGCGATCAAGGCACAGACATAAGGATAGAAACCGTAACAGGGCAGTTTGGAAATCAAAGATTTATGCCAGACTCGATCGAAGGCCATTGAGATGTCAAGTGCAATGGCAAAGCTTTCGCCAAAGTCCCGAAAGGAGGATGACCAGGAGTCTGATAGATAGGTGAGAAGATCGCCAGTGGAGCGTCCCTGATGGAACCGGAACTGATGATCAGAAAGAAGGTTGTGATAGGAAAGATGCCTTAAAATTTTTCTATTGAGAATTGACTCGAAAACTTTTGAAATACAGGACGTTAAAGCAATTGGACGATAGTTGGAGGGTTGGGAGTGGTCACCCTTCTTTGGGACTGGCTGAATGAGTGCAAACTTCCAGCAAGAAGGAAAGGTACAAGTTGACAGACAAAGGCGAAAGAGTTTGCCTAGGCAGGGTGTAAGCACAGCACAGTTCTTGAAAACAACAGGAGGGACTCCATCAGGCCCATATGCCTTGTTAGTATTGTGGCCTGTGATGGCAGAAAATACATCAGCTGTAGAAATTTTGTCAGCCATGAGGAAGTGAGAAGTGGGAAGTGATGGAGGAACAGCACCGGAATCGTCTAAGGTGGAATTGGAGGAGAAAGTTCAGTGAAGAGATCTGATTTATCAGTAGAAGAAATAGCTACAGAACCATCAGAGTAGAAAAGAGGAGGGAAAGATGATGAGGAAAAGTTGTTAGAAAGGTTTTTGGCAAGGTGCCAGAAGGAGCGGGATGAATTCGAGTTGGAGAGTTGAGAGCATTTAGTATGGATGAAATTATTTTTAGCAGAGCGAAGAACAGACTTAGCATGATTCCGGGCAGAAACATAAAGATGATGTGATTCAGGGATGGGTTGGCTTCAGTACCTTTTGTAGGCCCTCTCCTTGTTGCGGACAGCATTAGAACAAGCGTGATTAAACCAAGGCTTTCTTGCGTTAGTCAAAGATAGGAGAAAGGAATGTATGCTTCCATGCCCGACAGAATAGCCTCCGTAATGCGCAAGGCACACTCAGATGGCTCCCGGCCATGGAAGCAATAATCATTCCAGGGAAAATCAATGAAGTACTGCCTGAGGGCCTCCCAATCCGCGGCTCCAAAATGCCACAGGCGACGTTTCCTGGAGGGTCCACAGGCCATACCGGAGTGTTAGGACAGGTTAAGGTGATAAGGTTGTGATCGGAGGAGCCCAACGGAGAGAAAAGATTAATAGTGTACGCAGAAGGAGTTAGTTGTAAGGAAGAGGTCAAGTATGTTGGAGTTCTCTCCAAGGCGGTCTGGGATATGGGTAGGGTGCTGTACAAGCTGCTCTAGGTCATTAAGGATAGAAAAGATGTAGGCTTGTTCACCAGGTGGATCAGTGAAAGGAGAGGAGAGCCAAAGGTGGTGGTGAACATTGAAATCTCCTTGAATGGAGATTTCAGAGAAAGGAGAAATGGATAGAATGTGTTCCTTCATAGAAATAAGATAGTCGAAGAATTTTTGATAGTCAGTAGAATCAGGGCATAAGTAAACAGCACAGATATATTTAGTAAGAGAATGACAGGAAAGCCGAGGCCAGAGTGTAGAGAATTCAGAAGAATCGAGTTCAGGAACACGAGAGCAAGATAAGTCGTTGCGTATATATACAAAACAGCCAACTTTGGCTTTGAAATGAGTATAGAGAAAGTAGAAGGATACAGAAAAGGGTTTGCTGTCAGTTGCCTCAGACAGCTGAGTCTCAGTCAGAAAAAGAAGGTGAGGTTTAGATGAGGAGAGGTGGTGCTCAACAGAGCGAAAGTTAGAGGAAAGGCCGCGATTGTTGCAGAAATGAAGGGAGTCAGATAGTGGTTCCAGGCACCTCGAGTCGTCACCGGGAGAGGGGCGGAAGGTGGGGGCATTTATGGTCCCCCCCCCCCTGGGGACTCCGAGGCTGGGTGATGAGACGCCATGATTTTTTTTTTAAATTTTGGAAAAGGAAGTGTAGTGTGTACTGTGCATGTAGTTTGGTGTAGATAGAGAAATTTGTGTTGGAGAGCATGCTGGCCTATTCTCTGTGTAACTGAGACACTGAAAAAGTTCATCAAAGGAGGGGATGGTCAGGAACTAGTCCTGAGGGCTGATGAAACGGGAGCTCCAGCACTCCCTGTCATCAGCTTTCCATCCACGTCGGGAGTACTGCCCTGCTCGACTGGTGCTACAGTCTACTCCAGCATTCACATCATTCTACAGTTGCTAGTGGGTGTATATACTTTTACTCTGTTTTTCCCAGACAGCTTAAACATACAATTCCCCCATTTTTTGGTTACAGCTTCACAAATGAGTATCACCACTATCTTACAGGGATGTATTGCTAATACAAGAGTGATAAACACTTTGCACAAGATATAAAACATGAAAATACAATTATCATACAACAATAAAACTATGTAATAATCAAGATAGGATTACCAAGGATAGATAACAGGGTTAGGAAAAAAGACAAACAGGCACTGAGTGACACTACGACATGAGTTCTCAAACCACAACTGTCATTGATAGCCTTTCACACGCCATTCTTTATTTTTTTATTACCACATTTTACTCTTTCTGGTAACAAACACCACTTCATCTATATACAAACTTATGTACTACTGGCAACATATGAACTTGGTACAGTATTAGAGCGAGGCTTTGGTCTGGAAGTTGGTACGCCTGCTGCCCGTAACATAATGACGCGTCTGTTGTGTCTGCGAGGATGCATGGATGGGTTGCCAGTCACTGGTCAAAACTGACATGAAGATACGAATCATATATTCAGAGGACTGCCCTAAATACAAGTGTTTTTTATTCATGCCGTAGCACATTAGTTGATAAGTTAACTGCAACTGCAATGATAATCAAATGATATTATGAGGTTTTGTATCATAGACTGATCTAGTGGGTGTTCCCTTAACCTTAAAAATCGCTGATGTCTTGCGTTTCCAGCGAGTAAAGAACCTATTTATCAATGCTTTATATGATACAAAAATCAAATCATTTCCATCAACTACATAATGACATAATCTGTTTGTAAAATTAATACGTCATACGCAGATTTGGTTACTGTCGGCTACCGCCATCATAAAACATAATCCTCCCTTCTCTTTCTGTCAGCTGTTTATTGCTGGAAACTCACTCCCCTCTTCACCTCCCCCACTCTCTCCCCTGAGCCTCCTACCCCTCTCACTCCCACCTTTCCCATGTATACAGTCAGTTTCTCTCCCTCCCACACTCCACACTGACTGAGGAAAGTGGAGGTTGCAAAATCTGCTCTCTTCGCATCTTAAACCCATAGTGGTTATGCAACATAATGACCCCTAGTGCGGTCGATAAGCTCTTCTTAAGACAGTCTCTCTCTCTCTCTCTCTCTCTCTCTCTCTCTCTCATCGCTCAGGCGCAGGCCACCTTACATCAGATATTCCCGGCCGCGTGTTGCCAGTCCACAGTGCCACAGGGCGCTCTGAGAGGAGGTGGGGAGAGCAGGGAAGCCACTACCCTGTAAGTCGCTGTCTGTCTGATTGGTATTTGCTTATGTGTGTAATCAAACAGATATAATACACTGAATGTGATGAAATTTCAGCCAAAGACTGTATTAATATGGTTAAATAAATTAGTAAATGACGTCTTGTTTCCATTAGAAGGAGAGGTTGAAGGGTATTATTTATTAAGAGGATCCATATACTCATTATGCGATAATAATAATATACTGGCTCTCATGACACAGTTCAACCAAATATTTCACTGAGAAGTCAACTCAAGGAAAAAATGTGTAATATATGATAGTGGCCATATTATCATTTTATTAGCTCGATCTAGACTGTGTATCACTCGTCCTTGTCGTAAGTTATCGCAGGTGCATTCCATTGAAACAGGCGCACTGTCTACACAAGGTAACGAGACCCCCCCACTAGACCTCCACCTCACAATGGCTCATAGCTACTAGTCTGGCTGCCACGGGGGTTAACCTGGAAAAGTGGTCTATAGTTCTGTTCTTGGTACCATTGGATAGCCCAGGATCTCTAGTTTCATAATCAAGATGGTGACCAAATATCTAAATCTGCATACCATGGGTTCTATGGCACCAAGGAAAGCAATATTGGAGTCTTTTTGTAGGTTTCTGAGGTCTAGGAATTAATTTAAGATAATGCCAAGGTCATATTTCAAATGAATCTTTGAATTTTTGTGTTTTTTTGATAAATAATGTAGGCACAAATGGTCAGCGAGCAAATTATTACATACTTTAATGTTAATGCTATGATATGGGTGGTGGGGTATTTATGATTATCCAATTATAACTATCTTTTTCTACATACACATGGATGGAGGGGTATTTATAAGTATCCCATTAAAACTACCTTTATGGATGGAGTGGTGTTTGTAATTATCTAGTTCTACCATTCCATACTTGAATGTATAGGCATCATCAATACCAATTTCATTTGGAGCACCAGTGTGAAACCCAACTTTTATTTAGCATTTCTTTTTTGGATATGAGATGTTGTATGCAGAGCTAGTCACAGCAGTTTATCATGATGGCTAAGGAAAAGTGCTACTTTTTCACAGAAATTTCAATGCGATGCTAAATCAGAATGGCTGATCATTTCAAGTCTCCAGAGGATACAGACAATTATACAGTGCAACAAGATATATTGTGATGGTCTTCACTCACAATTAGAGCAAATGATATGAAAATCCAAATAGTGTTCTGAACTGTCACAAAAGTTGTGTGACAACATATACTTCCTCCCTTTATATACAGTTGCATCTCAGAAGGCAAGAAAAAACACATAATTTGCCTGATATACCCCTAAAGAAAACTAGTTATCTGTTCAAAGAAAATTTGATTTCCAGAGACACTGCATATTATGCAGCGAGGAATGTAACACAGTGAAAGATCCTACGCACCCTGATCGTTGGAGGTCCGCTTACCTCCAACGACTGTGCGAAGAAGCCCAAGATGGTAGAAGTTTCAAGGGCACCATTCTTGAGGCTTGTGAGAGAAGGGGGGATTGGCTGAGTTGCCGAAGCACGGCTAAATGTTGCAGGAACTATCAGCGACTTGCATGCTGTGGATGCCAGCTATCATGCTGATTGTAGATCCAAATTTATGTCTCCCAGGTCTTAGGCAGCAGCATCAGGGACCAAATCAGATGAAAGTCATCTTGGTGTGCTATTCATAAGCCTATGTGAACTTTTAACCTTGAACAGGTTGAGAGCGTGGAAGTCAGTAGGGATTTACCAGATTTTGCAAAGTTATGATGGTTGCTTATTAGACCGAAAATTGCTTAGGACAAAGTCCCCAGAATCCTTTGGTGCAGATCTTTTGGTACTGTCAAGTACAGGAATTGCAAGTATAGATGTCCAGAAAGAAAGTTTCCACTCTCTTTAAAGTTACAAAGGAAGTTACTGGTGATCTACATGCTCCTCTACTGTGTCAAAACAGGTTCAGCGAGAGGTGAAAGCTATTGCCTAAGACAAAACCAAATATAGCACTGAAATTGACATTGTTTCTGCTCTTGAGTCAGTGACACAGTCATGGCTTTGCTTGCTGTGTTATCCCCAAAACTTGACAATACTTTACCAGAAATCCTTCCAAGATCTATGACAACAGCAGCATTGTACAGCCATCCCACAAACCTATAAATAGCTCCTGAGGTACTTATCAGAGATTCCAAACTACATCATCACAGCACCGGTATGCATGCCTTTGGAGTCACATGCTCCGATGACGAACATGCCCCACTGACGACTTTATAATATTAAACAAATCAGCTGCCCATACTGCAGCACAGTACAATAACAAGACTGGTATCTCAGACTGTGATTCTTAGTACAGGTGGTGGCTGACAACTTTGATGTACATATTTCTTCACAAAATGGTAAACTATCCACCCATTCACTTGCAGTGCTGGTCACACAGACTGAAAGTAAACAAGTCATCAGTTCTTCCATTAGGTGCATCATCATAGCAGAAATGTCTGAGAATGTCGACTATGAGCCAGTAATTCATAGGTGTGATGGACCAAAATATCCAGAATTACCGAAAGAAGTTATATAAAAACAGGTTCCTTCTCTCAGATTGCTAGCAAGCCAATGCCTCTTGCAAAAACGTGCACAGCAGTTTGACACTGTTTTCCATGATATCATCTTGAAACCTGGTTGTCCTGAGTTCAGTGGATACAACACATCTACAGTATGTGTCGTGAACAAGGTCATACAGTTTCCCCTAAGACAATTTTCAAAGTAAAATAATGTTTACAATCAGAGTTGTATTGGAATCAGTAGACATACCCCTTAAGAAGAACCTTCCTGTGTTAAATAACATCCCTAAAACCAATGACTATAATTGTATTTTTTTCGCTGAAGCATTGAAACTTAATTATTTGATGGCTCTATTCAAGAAAAATATTAATTTCTGTGCATATATCATTAGAAAAAAATTACTGCACTGCTTAACTTAAAATCATGGATATAGTGACAAACTTCATATCTCCATGTCAATTAGGTGCTCAGATATGGCCAACTTGTAACTCAGCAGCCATCCTGGACGCTATCTGGAAATCTCTAGTTGCCCAAGGATGACATGATTCCAGCTGGCAGATTCTGAAACAGAACTATTGACACCATTGCTAGTTTGGGTGGAGAATTGGCCTTTGGCTACCGGACGATACGTGGTGCCACGTCCATGGGGCTGGTACAACGCCTCCCAGTGGACCGATCACTCTATTGTCGAGGACATCAATCAGAAATGTGGCCTTCATTCTCGCACTGGGATCGATTCTTCTCGAGAACTGAGGAGTTTTCAGTTATATTCAACAATACCAGCATAGGTGTCACTTTTATGTTCATGATTATGGTAGGTAGCCTCTTGGTCTAGACGGTACGTTGGGATTACGGATGATCCTGTGTAACACATACAAAGGCATACTGGTTAATCCCGTCTCTTGGCCAAATGGACCATCAGCAGCAGCAGCCTATGGCAGACTACTGAAAGAAGGGCTCTCCAACTATAACCTACTGGATATTTTTTTTTTTTTTTTTTTTTTTTTTTTTTTCCCAGACTCAGGGCGTAGGGTTAAAAGCCCGTTCCCTAAAGCACAGCAATCTTCCTGTAAATCATACACCTTCTAACACCCATCGTCCATAATAGGGCTGTCTCATACAGAACTGATGTATTACTGTAACTGAAGGTGTGTTTGCGACATGCCAGTGGGTCATTTGGTAAATCAGTAGTCTCTTATCAACGAAATTCATACCCATTTACTGCTCCCTGCCCCAACCGGAATCCGAACCAGCGACCACTGAAACAGCAAATCTACCACCTTTCCTACCGCCTTCCCCATTCAGTCTTAGCAAACTGGTGATATCCATTTCCCTGCAATGCTCTCTCGTCTCTTCCTCTCACTCTAACTACAGATTTCAACCCTGAACTTTCATTATTTGTTTTCTTAAAAAAAAAAAAAAAAGCCGTCAACCTCAGCCTTATCATTCTGGTGATTATGTCAGTCACCATTTGTGTTAATTCCTCTGCATCAGATACAAACAGATTAGTAGTAGAATAAATCTACCATACATGTATAACAGCATGGCACCACAGCAGCTATATATGTAAGGAAATATGTTGTATCCGATCTTTCCACCATGTAATTTTTGATACTATATAACATTCATACAACATACATGGGTAGTGACAGTTTTCGAGTGTCAGTTGTATCTTATACTATCCGGTCGGATATTCACTCTTCCCTTCACCAGTATACTATAAATGCTTTCCTAAAGTATCTACATAGGTACGGTATAATTAATGACATTACTTTAACCTAGAAAATATATTTCACTTTGTGCAGCCTAACCGCATATGAACATGGTGACCGTGTAGCAGAAACTGTAATTATGACGGGTATCAAGCAAGGTAAATTCAGTGCTTTCTAACCCTGCTGAAGACAGCCTGTCTACGAAAGTAACATGTAAATCAATCATTGCAGTCTAATGGGCATAGAAGATACGAGATTGTGCACCAGATCAGGTCTTGTCCTAAACACTTCCCACACCCTGTTCACGTGCTGCCTCAGTTGCTGCAGTTCTTCCCATGTATTAACCATACTGCCCCACAGGTTTTTGATGGGGCCAGTCCAGTAGTTCCAGGTTGGGGTGTTCGTCAAACTATCCCTGGACGATGTGGGCTGCGTGCACTGGACAATTTTGTCATGGGTAAACAGTATCCGCTCGGGGAAAGGGTAGTCTCGTTCACGTAGTGAAAGTAGAAATTCTTTTTCAAGAATATCAAGATACTTTCGTGTTGTGAAGCGTCCGTCAATGTGAGAGAGAAAACCCCCGCTACGGAGACATACCCACCCCCACACACATAACACGTGGTGTCCATTACGTGCTTCTTCATAGATGTTTTGAGCATCATATCTGTTACTGGGAAAATAGAGGAAATGTTATTTCCCGTGTTATTACACCCGTGCGTGTTATGCATGGGCGAATGTGCTGAGTTCAGTTGGTTACCCTATCAGTCCTTCCGTTTATGGCAATATTATGGAAATCCCACTGCAGAGAATATCATAAATGACGAGTATATTGAACACTAGGCTAAGCGGAACAGAAATTGAATTATGGCAGAACAAGACCATACTTCAAGGGCACGGTCAATTAGCTTTTATTTTCAGAAATAGAACGAATTTGGTAATAAAACTGAGGGTCAGCATAGGATGAAGTGAATAATATTTCAAAACCATTGTACAAAGGTAAGAGAAACAAGGCACTGGCAATTATTTGGTCCTTTGTCTCAACTGGTAATTCAATTTGAACAAAACATGGGAGGGGTTAAGGTCAGACAAGGATGAAGTGATTTTATTTCGAGGACAATAATTAAAATTTTAGTGTCACAAGACAAAGTCAACCTAAACATCTTTAATCAATTTCGAACCAATATTCGTAAAATGGCCGAGGGTCAGGTACACGTAGAGTAACTGAATTTTAAGATACTCTGTCGAAGGTAAAGCTTACAGTGTAGGGTCAAAAGTTACGACCAGAAACAGATTATGTGGCAAGGATGCTGCGCTCTGAACTCTCCTTAATGTTTACTTTGAAAGCAACTCTGCACGCTCCTGGAATACGTTCTGATATACACAACAGGTTTCAATGTGTTATAATTAATACCTAAGTGGAATGCACTAATTATTTACCTGTATATAAGTAGCCCAGTGATGCCTTCTGTAATGCTAAACCTGATGTTAATTCTCCTCCAGCAATGTATCTTCCCGTGTGTTATTGAGGAGAATGTTTTTTCGTCGGTGAATATAACACGAGCCCAATAGATAAAATCTTCCTGCACGTGGATTTCTGCGAATCTACGTCTGCTTTCACGATAGCTAGGTGATATTTATTTTTTATTTTGTTATTTTTTTTGGCCAGATTCCTGTTATGAATACCCGTTGCATGCAAAACTTCGTCACACAGCCTGATCAGTCACATCTAGCTGTATTTGTTCTCGTGTGGCCACCAAGTTGGTAAAGGGATTATTCTCCTCAGCTTGTTTTTATCTGCCGATCGTCTTCAGCCATGGTCTTCCTTGGTGGTTGGTCTCTCGGTTTGTTATTCAGGTCTCCACTTTCTGCCCAGCGTGTTAGTCATAATTAAGCTGATGACTTCGATATTCCTAGGGCATTGCTGATCTCCCTTATAGACTTTTCACTCTTGCATGCCAACAATTCGACCTCGAAGGAAGAGAGTGTTTTGCTGCCGGTTCATCGTTTATAGTTTTGCCTCGTGCTAGGTTTGTAAATTGCCTCGACACTTTGGTTTCCGATAAATATTGGTAACGTCTTAAAATGGCAACACAAGCAATTTCAAATGACCATGAACCAAAGTCACCTAAATTATTCTTCCAACGATAAAGATAAACAATATATATATATATATATATATATATATATATATATATATATATATATATATATATATATATATATATATATATATATATGTATATATATATATATATATATATATATATATATATATATATATATATATATATATATATATATATATATATATATATATATATATATATATATATATCAGGTTAAGCTGGTGGCTGTTTTCCATGTACTGTGTCTAGCATTATATTACGCGTATGTTAATCTTGTAGTATAGAACATTATCATACTTAATGATCTGCACTGTGGTCTGCCGTAAGGGTATGCGGTTTGCCTAAGAATAGTGTTCATGCAAAAATAGTAATTGTTTGTATAATGCTTAATATTAATGTGGCAAATATTACATAATTCGTACTGGGTATACATTGGGTGATATAATTATATTAGAGGCGAGCTTATATTAGCCGTTTATATAATTTGGTACTACAGGCATCGATAGTAGGCTAATATGCACGGGCGCAATCACACTTCGTAGTCCCAGAGTTACCACTGCTGGGCAGACGAAGTCGGAACCTTGATCGAACTATAAGGCTTGGTGTCCCTAGTCATTAAACCTGCTTCAGACAAGTGTAACCGCACCAGAATCTATATTACTCCATCATGTCTAAGCTTGTTTGATATGGTTCTCTTCCATAGAAATATAGTTATCAGGAAGTAATCAGAACAAAGTAACTAATTTCTACCAAGGCAGTGAAGCAGTTATGTTCAACGAGTTTATTGTGGAGGGCTTTTTTTCTTATCAAAATTGCTTGGAGTAAGCCAGAACAGAATATCAGAGGTTCAAAGGTGGCAATAGAAGTGTTTAATAAGGCACGGTATATTTTTCACAACATCAAGTATGCTGCTCCAAGAGAGAGACCGAATTTAAAGGAATCTTCCTAGCACCCTCAGTTCTTTTGGCTTTCTGTGTATTTACTCTTGCAACCGTAAGATAATTTCGTTCAGCACTGCCATGAGCAAACGATTTTCTAAGCATTTTTTATAGGCTTGTTCATTGCCTTTACAGAATTACAAAATACTGGTTGGGAGTTTAACTAGATAGCCCGTGCGAGGTGAGGACTGGCCTAACCTTTGAGGAGCCGCATGCAGGGTCCTGGTTGGAGGCAACATTCCTTATCAGAGATATATTTTAGCAGGTCTTGGAGCCCTGGTGGGGGACCATTATTTGAGGAGGGCCGGCCCTGTACAGACACACAGACAGCACATACCATAGTTTCAACCGGGACCCTGATGTGAGGTAACCTAATTGTAGGAATGAAATAAAGGAGAGAATGGGAGAGAGTTATAAGAACAAAAGTACTGGTTAATCGAAATCGATTTATACATGTCGACTATTGAAGGTCTGCAAATCCATTCTGATGGATGAGGTCATTAATATTTATGTTGTCATATTCCAGACGTTGTTATTCAGCGACAGAGAACCTCGAACAGTGAGAGGAGATAATAAAAACAATAACCCACCAGTTCGCAAAGTCCCCACGTAGCCAAATAAAACTACTTGAAATCAGGATTCATGCTACCTACAATATCCATCTGGTTGTTATTATACATAAGGAAATACCAGTCAGAGAGACTTCGACATAGAGAGTAGTGGCTTCCCTGCTATGCCTTCTCTGCCATCCCCACCTCCTTTCAGAGCGCTCTGTGGCACTGCGGACTGGCGACACGCGGCCGGGAATATCTGTGAGGTGGCCTACATCTGAGCGATGGAGATAGATAGATAGAGAGAGAGAGAGAGAGAGAGAGAGAGAGAGAGAGTCTGACTTAAGAATAGCTTATCGACCGCCTAAGGGTCATTATGGTGCATAACCACTATGGGTTTAAGATGTGATGAGAGCAGATTTTGCAACCTCCACTTTCCTCTGTCAGTGTGGAGTGAGGGAGGGAGAGGAACTGACTGTTTACATGGGGGAGGTGGAGTGGGAGTGAGAGGGGTAGCGGGTTCAGGGGCGGGAGTGGGGGAGGGGAAGATGGGTGTGAGTTTCCAGCAATAATGAGCCGACAGAAAGAGAAGGGAGGATTATGTTTTATGATGGCGGTAGCGGACGGTAATAAAATCTTTGTACATGATGTATTAATTTTACAAACAGATTATGTCATTACATAAGTTTTTGGAAATGATCTGATCTGTGTATCAAATAAAGCATTGATAAAAATGTTCTTCATCCTCTGGCAACGCAAGACATCAGCCATTTTCAGGGCTAAGTGAACACCCACTGGATCAGTGTATGATACGAAACCTCATAATATCATTTGATTATCATTGCAGCTGTATTTTATTTATCAACTAATGTGCTACGGCATTAATAGAAAACACCCGTACGTATGGTTATTTATGCTGCAGTCCTCTAAATACAGGGTGTCCCGGGAGTTAAGTCAAAAACTTTGGGAAATGATAGAGGAGCGAATTCTAAGGAAAAAATGTTATATGAACACGTGTCCAAATTCCAACCGTTACGGAGCTACAGTTACTGATGACCTTATGGGCAAATTATGAAGGAGACCATTTTCGCCCATAAGGTCATCAGTAATTGTAGTTCCGTAACGGTTGAGATTTGGACACATGTCCATAGAACATTTTTTGCTTAGAATTCTCTCATCTGTCATTTCTCAAAGTTTTTGACAATTCCAGGGACACCCTGTATATGATTCGTATCTTCATGTCAGTTTTGACCAGTGATTGTCAACCCATCCATGCATCCTCGCAGACACAACAGACGCGTGAATACGACACGGGCAGCAGGAGTACCAACTGCCCGACGCAAGCTTTGCCCTTATACTGTACCAGGTTCATATGTTGCCAATAGTACATGCACCTTCAGTTACCTATATTTTGTCCATTACTAATTACTAGTACCAACGGTAAAAACGAGAGAGAGAGAGAGAGAGAGAGAGAGAGAGAGAGAGAATTCCTTTATTCCTAATAGTTGCCGCTATCAATACATTTAACACATAAAATATGTGTTTCATAAGACAATATTCCTTAGCAAAATGTGCTTCTTAATTAGTGCTTAGCGCTATTATGAGATGTTTCAAACACCAATTTTTATACCAGAGGAGACAGCATTTGAATTACCCAATGATGATTCACAGTTAGTAGAAGGACAGGAAAACATAACTAACACACAAAGTTCTCCACGAACAAAAGATAAAGAAACAAAGACTTCAGTGAGATGAACTGAGGTCAGTGACACTTCTTGGACAGTTTTCTCTGACGTAGAAAGCGAAGATTATAGACCTGGCATACACACCTATGAAAACTTATTCAACAGGATACATTGGTCCGGAAATACATACGCGACAATTCCTTCCCATAACGACAAGGGACTTCAAATGAAACTGACCAAACAAACACAATGGCTAACGTATCTAATAGCACAGCTCCAACTTCCCCACATCATGTATTTGTGTACCATGAGGATAAAAATATCATAAAATTCTCAGGCCTGGACAAGGGCCGCATCGATGTAATGTCTCTTATAAATCAGTGTGAGCAACTTTTTGTTAAAAGATATATTACAGATGAGAATGAAAAAATAGCTGTTCTTTCATCATGGATTAACCAGGAAAGATGCCCAGCTGGTGATCTGCTTAGATCTGATAAGTTCTTATGAGCTCAGACATATGATGAGATTAAAACAGAATTCCTAAAGAAATTTTCTGGAGGTATTAATTTTTTGCCATGTATAATTCCAGAATTACATAAGATCGTGGATCTTATAAGACTATATACCACAAACCCTGTCTTAGGTGAAATGACAACAGATGTGTCCACAATTAAGAAAACACTGTTAGCCACTATAGAGAACTCAAACTGAGTAACAGCTGATGGGAAGATGTCACCGGTGCATGTTGCAGACATCCTTGATTATGTAGCTGCACTGTGTAAATTACCTGATAGGGTATGAAAGATTGCAAAAACAGTTGCTCATACCCCAGGAATGTGTTTATTAGATTTTATGAACGAGCTAGAGATGAATTACGGCAAAGCAGGGGTGAGTGAAACATCACAACCCAGTACATCCAGAATGAGAATTACAGACACTGTGGCAGCCATGAATACATCTAGCGCAAGTACAGAACAAAACCTATCATGACCTGAGAACAGACAGCCAAAACAACAGCTGACATCAAGGCAGTTATTGTAAACACCAGGCTACAGGCAACCTCAAAAACTTGCACGTAGTCCAAGCAGAGACTATGTCACAGAAAAACCAAAGTATAGAAAGTCATCTCATGAGTCACATTCGGGAGATAGGTCTACGCTCTGTTATAACTGTGTGAATCCTGGTCACACAAAATCTGAATGTCACATTAAACTTAGGGAAGATAGAGATAATGAAAAAGGGATGCAGCCATATTGCTGAAAGCATAAAAACACAGGATGTCACATTGCAAAACAGTAGAAAGGTTAGTTTCTGTTTTTAAGTCTGGGGAAGGGCGTCCCACAACAAAAAACGACCATACATAAAGAAAAACAAGCCTAGCGTGCATATAGGAAGCATATTCGGAAACAAGTGTATGTTGGTGTCTGCATCCTGTGAAGATCAAAAGATTTCATTATTCCTGGATTCAGGTTCTCCAGTGTATTTAATAACACAAGAGGATTTAGAGAGGATTTTTAGAAATAAGAAAGTAACCTTCGTGGAGGAATCTGATTTACACTTATATGCTGTATATGGCAAACAAATAACCGTAAAGGGCATGATACAGTTAGACATCAGTTTTACAGACTACGAGAACAATCCCCGCTAATTTCTATAGAGAACTTAGCCATAAAAGCTAACATGTTATTGGGTTTGAGAACCATGAGGAAAGAGAAAATCGTATGAACGGGATACAATACGACAACGAATTTCATGGAAGAAATTTCACCTGAAATGTCACCCAACAACTGTAGAAAATCGAAGAGAGTTGGAACGATCAAACATCTTAGCAGAACAGTTCAGTCTGATGAGGTTACACATACACTCACACCATCCCTCCCATCCCTACCATCCCCTTTGCCCGGGGACCGAGGTGACAGTAAACTTCCAACATTATTTCCCGCACATCTCACCAATGATGTAGTTATTCCACCTAATTCATGTATGAAAAGTCACCATTAAGAGTAAATCGAAGAATGGTACTCTTCTTGTCTTAGACGAATCAGGAAAAGTGAATGGACTGTCGGTGGAAAAAGCCTTATGTCAGGTGAATAATGATGGGGAAACTCATGTGTTCCTGATTAATCAGAAGAATGGAGAAGTGCAGATCAAAAGGGGGACTTATATATGCACTTTAGAGGCTTGTAATGCTCCTATACGTGAATTAACTATAGTTGGAGCATCAAGTAAGATAAAGACGACGGACAAAGTGCATAAAGGAGGATCTGATTCTCTCAGGAAATTTTGATTTGGAAAATGATCTACTGAATTTATTACAAAAACGCCGACAGACTGTCGCATTACCTGGAGAAAAATTAGCTTGTACTAACCGGATTAAACACAAGATTAACGTACACTAGGACACACAACCAATATATGTACCAGCCCATTGAGTAGCACACTCACAATGTACCCTTGCAAATCAATATGTTGATGAAATGTTAAAAATGGGTCTCACTGAGCTATCAGTCTCCCCGTGGAATGGCCATTATTTTTCGTGCCCAAATGAAACGGTGAAATGCGTGCAGTAGTCAATTACTGTAAATTAAACCAACACACAATCCCCGACCGGTTTCCTATGCTTTTGTTAAGTGACGTCTTGCCAAATATTGGACCAGAAAATAATGTCTTTTACATAATCGATTTCCTTAATGGCTACTATCAAATTACACTCGATGAGGAGTCGCGCAAATACACTGCTTTCTCCACAAATACAGGGCATTATCAATATATAAGAATACCAATGGGGTTAAGGACAGCGCCAGACACATTCCAACGATTAATGAATTGTGTACTATCATGAATGTTAGGAAAAAGCATACATGTATACTTGAATGACATCATAATTGCAACACACACAATAGATGAACATTTACAGAAATTAGATCAGCTCCTACACAAGTTAGCCAATGCTGGTTTGAAAATAAAGCTGTCTACATGCAAATTTTGCTTTAAGGCAATAAAATTCTTAGGCCACATACTAGATGCAGAGGGGATCCACACCTCAGAGGACAAAATACAAGCAGTAAAGGATATCCCTGAACCCACAAATGTGGATGAAGTCAGGCAGTTTTTAGGTCTCGCAGGCTACTACATATCATTCATACAATTCTCTCACATAGCAGAACCATTATTACACCAACTGAAAAAAGCAAGCTGTATTTCAGTGGGGAGAGGAACAAAAATTGACATTTAATGAATTAAAAGATAAACTTACATGTGTACCTTACCTGGCCTATCCTAATTTCACAAAACCATATATAATTTGCACAGATGCATCTCTTAAAGGATTAGGGGCAGTATTAATGCAAGAAGATGAACATGGAAAGAAATCAACCAATTGCATTTGCTAGCAGACAAATAAAAGGTGCAGAGAAAACTTATTGCACTACAGACCTAGAGGCAGTTGCAGTGGTCTTTGCATTACAGAAGTTTTGAGATTTGGTATATGGTTACGAAATTCACCTATTCACCGACCATAAACCGCTTGTGGGCATGTTCCAAGAAAAAACTTCTCTCTGGGAGGAGAGCAAGAACTAAAGTGTACATATTCACTTCATACATACAATGCAAAATCAATTTAGCCACAGTCGCATAATCTACGAACCTGACAACAATTCACGTCGCAACATCAGGTCTAAAGGAAAACATCCCCAACCATGATGGTTATGAAATCTCAAAAGCACAGAGACTTGATCAAATGCAGTCTAAAGTTATATACAAGTTGGAAAGTGGCAAGGACATACAATTAGCCAACCTACCTATACCACTCGAACAATTCACTGTAGTCCACAATGCATTATTTATGATCAACTCAGGACAACCGAATCATTGAAGGAATAATGGACAACTAGTGGTACCTAATGAAATGATACCTCACGTATTAAGAACGATACACGGTAGTCCACATACAGGACATCCTGGCAAAGACAGAACAGACAGACAAGCCCGGATGTTATACTACTGGCCATCGTTACGAAAAGATATACACAGTCATGTAGACAGATGCGAGTCACGTGCCAGACACAAAAGCTACATGTTAACACCTACACCTATAGGGAAATATCATGTATATAACGAACCGTGGGATGTTGTCACGGTTGACTTACTTACGTTACCCTTATCTTACAATAATTGTCACGAATCAATTCGCGACATTTCCCTTTTGTGAGAAGCCACGAACTATTAGTGGAAAACTCACTGTGTATCGCTCAGTTAACCGTTTCTCTCTCCATTTCGGAGTATACTTTTCAAAACATTCGTCACTTTCAAAAGTGACCGATTTAATGCACGTCACTAAGTGCTCTACTGAGCGATACAATTGTTTCTTTATTGTTCGCCCCTGCTTGCCTCAACCGTTAGCCACGCCTTCTTCCGGTGGCTTGTGCGTCCTGCCTATACATCATTTGAATTGAGTCGCGTGTTTGTTGTGACGGAGAAAGGTCCTGTGCTCAAGAAGTGTGAGAGGTCAGCTAGCACCCAAGCTCCACTAGTACAGTTGGCCAGTACTCCCACCCCCCGGGTGATACATAGCATTCATCGACCGGTATTTCCTTTTTGTAATCCTAGTTTTAAGAGCTTAGTTAAGGTGTTTTTTCCTAGATGTAAGATTTAGCTCGTGAGTGAGTGAGTGAATGCGGTCTCATTGATTTGATCTGAAATGTAACGTTAAATTTATTTTGTAATCAATAAATTTAACAGTTCTTTTTCTTGAGCTTAATGTAAAGTAAACTCTTGTTTCATTTCTCCATAATTAAGCTTATTTCCCACATAGCTCCTAGCTTGCATAGACGTTTGACTATTCATAACTGGTACTTCGACCAGTCTTGTATTAACTTAAAATCCGTTGTGCCAGATAGGAGTTAATGCATCAGCAAGGACCTGATATTATTATTAGTATTAGTTATTTATTGTCAGGGGTGAAGTAACTTTCTCCAGAGGCTAACAGTACTAATTCAGCATTTGAGAGTAATCAGTCTCTGCTGTGTACTGTTGAGAAAGTTTATAAATTCTCGTTCTTAGAGAATCGTGCACAAGCCAGTGTAAAGTAATCGTTGCTTGATGTAGCAAGACAATCATTGTCTCTGCTCTTCAATATTATTGAATATTAATATCAATTAAATAATATTTAAGCATTTATTTTAAAAACACTGCAATATTTTAAAAACCCCGTGACAATTGGCTACCTCATTCCAGGATATTAACTCCTAGCTCTAAAGCTATTCACGAGATAGTGCTCACTCATTCATATTTAGGTATTTATAATTAAAGTTTATAGGCACAAGTTTACTGGTGTTTACCGTTAATTTAGCAAGTGAATTTTTGCTTTATTAATCAATATAGTACTTAACTCTAGTTTATTCTTGGTAACGCCAGACGATTTTATTCGCTCCTGGGTAGTCGCTACCCATTGTGTCTATTATTGAGTCTCCACAGTCATTTACATTTTTTATTTATTCTTTGCCAGTTAACTAGATAAGACTGGTCACCACTAGCTTGTGTCTGTACTCTTTACTTGTGTCATTAGTATTTGTCGCTAAGCAGTCAGTACTCAATTTCGGTTTGCTTAATAAATTAGCGCCATGGCTACTACTGTATTTTTACAGGAAGCCAAAGATATGGGTCTTTCGGACCCAACCGAAATTAAAGAGTATATACTCTCACGGCATAATCAGGAGCAGCAGCGCGAGAATGATGCCCGTGAAGAGCGTAAGATTCAGCGCGAATACGAGCGAGAACAGCGTGAGGAACGTGAAAGAGAGCGTGCATATGAACAAGAGCAGCGTGAGAAAGAGCGCGAATACGAGCGTGAACGACATGAACGCGAGCGAGAACAACGCGAATACGAGCGTGCCGAACGTGAGGCATGAGAAAAACATGAACTTGAAGTGCTGAAGCTCCAGCGAGATTCCTTGGCTTCAGACACGTCTGGTGCAGTTGGTCCAAGCTCCACGAGCGTTCTCCCTGCACATGTCCTGGCGACCCCACGCATCAAGCTTCCTTCATACAAGGAAAGCGAGCGAATCGAGCCGTACATAGCTCGTTTTGAGGACATGGCAGACATGTATCAACTGGATGAGGCAGCTAAGCGGATCCAATTTCTTAGTTTATTTGAGGGCCCTGCCCTCGATATTCTTCACAGAATTCGTGGAGACAATCTCACATATGAGATGATGAAAGCTGCACTCATTAAGGCGTATGGTCTCACAGTAGACGATGCCAAAGTTCAGTTCATGCGAGCTCGTCTCCAAGACAAGGAGACAGCTGTTCAGTTCCTTGATTGTCTCACAGCTTACTTAAATGAGTGGATGGAGAAAGATGAAACTCCTTCCACGCGTGAGGGGATAATTGACCTTATGCTGCGTACACAGCTAGAGAGGTCGTGGCCTGCTGAGCTCATAGCACAGCTTAAGATCTGCCAGGTGAAAGATGCCAGCCAAATGGCAGAGAAGGCTGACGCATTCTTTACTGCATACGGGTATCAAACTCGTAAGCAAAACACCTGGAACAGAAAACCTGACAAGTCTGGGAAGCCGTCTCAGACCGAACCCCAGCAACAAGGCCGTTCTCAGAGTAATGGTCAAGATCCAAGCAAACCGCAGTGGAAGGACCAGGGGCAAAACACTCAGAAACCTGAGTGGAAGAGGTACAACAAGTACCCTAACCAGCAGCAGTATCAGCCACGCAACCGACCGTTGGGACAAACTTTTTCACCACCAGCTCAAAAGAGGCAGGAAGCAAACGCAGCCTTCATTCCTCAGCAGCAGCACGGTGGTCACGTCCCTACCAGTGTGGGTACTCCCCCACAGTTCACTAGTCCCACAGTGACAGTGAACCCCCCTCCACAGATGGCCAATGTTCCATCTTCTCCTCAAGGCACAATGTTTGCCACATCAGTTCAGCAGCCTCATGAGTGGCTAGCTGCTTCCTCCACAGGCCCTCCCACAGGTGACAGTACCTTCCTTGTTCAGCCAGGGTTTCTGGAAGGCATTCCTGTGAAGGTCCTGAGAGACAATGGTTCCTCAGGTTGCTCTGTTAAGCAGAGTTTAGTTCGGCCTGATGAGTATACAGGTCGACAGATCCAAGTTAGACTTATTGATGGATCAGTGAGATTGTTCCCTGAGGCATGTATCCAGGTGGCATCTCCATTTTATACTGGTACGACACTTGCAGTTGTCATGCCAGAACCTTTATTTGACCTCATCATTGGAAATATTAATGGAGTCAAGGATAGTTGCTCCGATGACGCTACTCAGACTTCGGCTGCTGTGGTAACACGAGCCATGACTGAGGCTCCAAACTGTGTCACCTCAGTGATCATTGAATCGCCGCAAGATCTGATGTGTAGTCAACTTGTTGTACAAAAACAACATTCTGACCTGACACTTGCTGCCGTGCGGAACAAACAAAAGGGTCGAGTGATTAAGTATTCACGGGGAGGTCGAGCCAAGTTCCTTCGTAAACAGGGACGGCTCTACCGTGAGTCACGAACACCCGAGGGCGAGGTTCGACTGCAGTTTGTCGTTCCCGCCAAGTACCGCCTAGCAGTGTTACAATGGGGTCATTGTTCAGCCTCAGGAGGTCACATGGGCAAAAGGAAGATCCAGGGCTGTATCCGAGCTGACTTTTTCTGGCCAGGGATGGGACGGGACATAGATAGTTTTGTCCGTTCCTGCAGTGTGTGCCAAAGTATCACCACTAATCAGGGACATGCCCTTCCTGTGCCATTTGTAACCACACCCGTAATCTCTGAGACAGTTGAGAGACAGGGTAGTGGTGAAGTGGGTGCAGACCTGACGTCTCGCCCATTGGCCCCACAGGACACATTATGTCCAGGGCCTGTACATACATATTATGTACCGTAAGTTAAGGGGAAAGTTGAGAGGCGACTTGAGGCTATGGAAGACCCAAGTTTGCACAAGGATTCTCAGCTCTCCGATACTAATATAAGTACTGTAGGTTAAGGGGGAAGTTCGAGAGAGAACTCCGCAAAGGCGACTTGAGGCTATGGAAGACCCAAGTTTGCACAAGGATTCTCAGCTCCCCGATACTAATATAAGTACTGTAGGTTAAGGGGGAAGTTCGAGAGAGAACTCCGCAAAGGCGACTTGAGGCTATGGAAGACCCAAGTTTGCACAAGGATTCTCAGCTCCCCGATACTAATATAAGTACCATAGGTTAAGGGGGAAGTGAGAACTCTGCAAAGGCGACTTGAGGCTATGGAAGACCCAAGTTTGCACAAGGATTCTCAGCTCCCCGATACTAATATAAGTACTGTAGGTTAAGGGGGAAGTGAGAACTCCGCAGTGGCGACTTGAGGCTATGGAAGACCCGAGTTTGCACAAGGGTTCTCAGCTCTCCGATACTAATATAAGTACTGTAGGTTAAGGCACAGGTTGAGGACCCATGTGCAGTACGAGGCTATGGAAGACCCGAGTTTGCACAGGGATTCTCAACTTGCCGAAACTAATCGTGTGCTAAAATTAATGGCGACCTCGAGTGTACTTTTCGTAGCATGTACTGATTGCTAGGCAGAGAGAGTAATTGTAACGTAATAAGAATTTTGTCTCATTGACACTTTTGATGCTCCACCTTAATTGGTTTTGCAGGTTCAGCAATGGGTGTAGCAGTTTTGCTGTGCGGGCCAGCTGATCGTCTGCCGCACGCTGCTGCCTCTTCTCCTCTGCCTTCGTCGTCGCCATATTATTTACTGTGTCATTTTACACGCAGGTACAGTTACACTACAACTGTCACACCTACACCATGTATTACATACATCACACTACACAACAATTAGTTGTCAGTGTAAATGTAGCGACTTTTCGCTCAGTTTGACCTGAGTACAGGATTTTCACCGTCGCCACGGAGTTTTTCCCTCAAGCTTGCTTCTATTAACGTAAATACGAGTTTTTTTTCGCTCACTGGCGACTGTGACTTTCTCCTGTAGCAGGATAGCACACACACCACAGTGTGAATCTTGTGTGACTGAGTTAGGATGTGTACATATATATATATATATATATATATATATATATATATATATATATATATATCCACAAATTTTTTCCCATAAGGAAAAAATTTAATTTTGTAGGGGCGTGATGTCACGAATCAATTCGCGACATTTCCCTTTTGTGAGAAGCCACGAACTATTAGTGGAAAACTCACTGTGTATCGCTCAGTTAACCGTTTCTCTCTCCATCTCGGAGTATACTTTTCAAAACATTCGTCACTTTCAAAAGTGACCGATTTAATGCACGTGACTAAGTGCTCTACTGAGCGATACAATTGTTTCTTTATTGTTTGCCCCTGCTTGCCTCAACCGTTAGCCATGTCTTCTTCCGGTGGCTTGTGTGTCCTGCCTATACATCATTTGAATTGAGTCGCATGTTTGTTGTGACGGAGAAAGGTCCTGTGCACAAGAAGTGTGAGAGGTCAGCTAGCACCCAAGCTCCACTAGTACAGTTGGCCAGTACTCCCACCCCCCGGGTGATACATAGCATTCATCGACCGGTATTTCCTTTTTGTAATCCTAGTTTTAAGAGCTTAGTTAAGGTGTTTTTTCCTAGATGTAAGATTTAGCTCGTGAGTGAGTGAGTGAGTGCGGTCTCATTGATTTGATTTGAAATGTAACGTTAAATTTAATTTGTAATCAATAAATTTAACAGTTCTTTTTCTTGAGCTTAATGTAAAGTAAACTCTTGTTTCATTTCTCCATAATTAAGCTTATTTCCCACATAGCTCCTAGCTTGCATAGACGTTTGACTATTCATAACTGGTACTTAGACTAGTCTTGTATTAACTTAAAATCCGTTGTGCCAGATAGGAGTTAATGCATCAGCAAGGACCTGATATTATTATTAGTATTAGTTATTTATTGTCAGGGGTGAAGTAACTTTCTCCAGAGGCTAACAGTACTAATTCAGCATTTGTGAGTAATCAGTCTCTGCGTGTACTGTTGAGAAAGTTTATAAATTCTCGTTCTTAGAGAATCGTGCACAAGCCAGCGTAAAGTAATCGTTGCTTGATGTAGCAAGACAATCATTGTCTCTGCTCTTCAATATTATTGAATATTAATATCAATTAAATAATATTTAAGCATTTATTTTAAAAACACTGCGATATTTTAAAAAAAACCGTGACAATAATAATCATCAATATCTCTTCGTTGTTACAGATCATTTCTCAGGATATGTGATTTTAGCCACAATTAAGGATAAGACAACAAAAACAGTGGCAAGGGTAATCATTGACAACATAATATGTAGATTAACCACATCGAAGGTATTAATAAGCGATAATGGAGGTGAATTTAATTCTGAAATCATACAAGAAGTATGTAAACAATACAATATGAAATGGGTCAATGTCTTGGCCTATCACCCAGCATCTAATGGGTTGGTGGAGAGACAAAACCAAAAAGTGCTGGATGTGCTACGACACATTCTCACTGAAAATTATGCAAGCTGGGATGATTGGATTCCCAGAGTGGAAGCATCAGTTAACTGTGCAATAAACAAGTTTATAGGAGACACACCCAATTTCATTATATACGGAACAGACAAAAAATTACCATATAATATTCTGGAAGGTGAAAATTTGCCTGCATACAATTATCACGATTATCCTAAACTCTGCGTGAATTGGAGAAGATACACCAAAAGGTGAAGAAACAATTATCCATGTCCAAGGAAGAAATGACGGAGTCATTTAATAAAAAGTCAAGAGAATCAACTATCAGCATAGGAGACACTGTCTAAGGTATCATTCACTTTAGAGACAATAAACTATCACCGAAACTCGAAGGCCCATATAGAGTAATTAAGAAGACAGCAAACAAAGTTGTAATTAAGTCACTGTTGAGTGGCGAAGAAAAGCAAAGTCATGCTGATCATTTAAAAAGGGTCCCAAGGATTTAGCCAGCAATTATGCAACCTCGGACACCACCAAAAAAACTGAACACAAACAATGAAAATAAACCAGAAGACATCAATACATACAGAAATAAATTAAGATCGTTTAACAAACAGACAGAAATAGGTGCAACTGTTGCTACAAATGCCACAATACAGCATTTACTTGATCTAGGTATCGATTTAAACTCCTTCTACAAGTGAAACAACGAGCAAAGTTATTGTTCTCCAAGAGACAGTTTGTAATGCACATCATTTCTATCATCGACCTCACCATGACTGGATTAGCTAATAGATTTTATTTCTTCGGTAGGTAACAATGAGGGGACTCATACCATGAATTCTCATCTATATAGTAAGAGGATCAGCTCACTTAGACCCTCAACATTCCATTAAGCAAGGATGCCTCATAGCCCCAATGGCCTCGACAGCAATTGTGAAAGATATCATGAGTACTAATATTAGTTTGGACATCTATTTCTCCTATCTTTCCTGTCACATCTTGTTCCTTTTCTTTCCTTTATAGGTGGCTTTACATTGAGTGACAAGCCAAATGGTTTCCTGTAAGCCAGAAACCATTTACAACGCTGGGTGGTAACCATATAACCAAACCATACGTGCTCCCTACGTGTCAACAAGTGGGTTGGTGGAGGGTTGGTGCCCCTCCCTGTAAAACAACTAACTCAGTGTCAAATGGCCACCCTTTACGGGATTATGGTGTCTGGCAATAGATAGATAGATAGACATCTTATATGAAATATCTGGACACTGGAAGCTATGCTAAGTTCTTCTTCAGAAGCTCATAACACAAAGGAAATGACTGAATTAATGAAGATAGCAAAATGGAAATTAAACCATGCAAAAGAAACCATGTTCATCATGATCCAAGATATCCCATCTCGTGGAACGGAGGCACTTAGGGACATGAGCAACATCACACATACACGTGTGTGGTGCAATTCTAGGGAATATATTTGGAGCGCTACAGAAATAGATCTTCACGAAATAAACAACAAATTTAATAAGATAGCTCAGGTATTGACATATCAACAGAAACTAGTTGACAGTCAAAACACGGCAATGATGACTATTGTGAAATATTTCAGAAAAGGGGAAAGGACAGCTCACCAGAGTATGGACAATATAAATGCTATGGAGGGAAACACGACACTTTTTCAACACTTCTCACTAACCATGGAACATATTGACATAATAATACTTCAGTCAGACACCATTACGGCTAGTTATCCAGCACTGATGAAAGGTATTGGAAATGCTGGTAATGGCAAATCACCATTAACTTACTTCCAGTTCATGATCTACATCAAATAATCAGTCAAGGCATATGTAAACATGGTTTGAAGCCTTTGTTTCAGGACAGAAATTATCATGCTATATTATCCATAAGCAACTCGACCACCAGCATCAGTAATAGTTCATGTACCATTCATAACAGATTATCTGTTCACAGTCAGTCAAATATCCCTTTTTCCCTCTACGAATAATGACACCTTGGTCATCATCAACATCAACACAGAACTCACAGCTAGTGAATCAACTATTGAACGAAAGTGTCATACATCCTTACATGCTGTTCACCTTTATCCTGCGTACATTTTCGCGTTTCAGCCAACTGGAACAGTCCCTTGTGAAATGATTATCATCAGAATTCATGACATTCATCAGCATTGCACCTTGGCTCAATCGGTAGAGAGGTGGGCTGTAGTCCTAACGGACCCAGGTTCAAATCTCCACTGGGGCAGGAAACAGTTTATAGATCTGAATTTCACAAAATCATACGTTACCCACCTACCGGAAGACCCGCCGAGATGTCGTAAAAATATCCCCGTTAATACCAATACACCAGTCCTGCATGAGACAGCCCTAGCATGTATTCAATATGGACGGTGGGTGTTAGTGCCGAAGTGGTGACATGTAAAGGTGTATAGTATACAGGAGGACTACTGGGCCTTGAGAGCAGGCTGTGAAGCCTATGCCCAGAGTCAGACACATAAAAAAAAAAAAATCACGTTTGCTCCAGATAAACTCACCCACCAGCAGCGCATCGGGCATTCATAGTTTTTCTACTTCATTCACAACACATCAGTTTTTGTAATCTGTCAAGATGTACCACCATCTCATACTTCAGCATCAGGATTATACATAGTAACTGACTATTGTGCTGTACTTACACCATCTTTGTTCACCTTAGCTACAAACAATCACTATGCCATCCTTAATCACAAATACTTCCAACCACTGCCTGAGATGGATTTAAACGAGCACAAATATTAAGTTGGCTTCACCTAAGTCTGAAACTATGCAATTAATCAATCAAACAATGAAGTCCTGGGAAGAACTGAGTACAAATATGTTCACTCCATATTATGTGTATAGCCCAGCCCCAGTTGTCTTTATAATCTCCATTGAATTTAGTATGTTACTATTGGCGATGCACAGAATGCAAGCAAGGGTTGCAAAATTGGAGACAGTATTTACGGAAGGAAGGGTAAACATTCAAGTGAGACCTAATGAGTGAAATGGGTAAAATATGTAAATATTGTAAATTACATATCCAAAGAAAAAAAGAAAAATGAAGGAAAATTATGGGGTAAGGTATTATATAATATTAATCTAATCATGCATAAAGGATAAACTAATAATATATCCATTTCATAGAACAGTATTAATATATCTCATATACATATAGACCATAGGTACATTACATATGACTGATTCTTACTATAGTCTTGGCATGGTACTGCCATTATATTACCATTGTGTAAATGCATATATACATTATCACAACAATGCAATGTTCTATATTCAGCTTTTATTACCATATATTTACTCCACACAATGTGTTATGGTCCTGCAATATTATTTTGCCTGTACTATATTATGATGAATACCATGTATTAATAAGTTATAACAAAACAAATAATTTGTTACTACATGGTGTCGTATGTACACCAGATAGGCGTGGCCAAGCGATGTCAGGACACTAGAATATCATAACACTACATAAACGGTAGAAGCATATATAGTATTAATATGTAATACAGAGGTTAGAAGAAAGATCGTGCCTAAGTGAGAGATCTAGAGGAAACAACGCTGTACATTCTGCAGCTAGAAATTTCACACACAGCACAGTATGACGCCTTATGGAAACTTCCACGGGCTTGGAAATTTACACACACACACACACACACACACACACACACACACACACACACACGCCCCCACGCATGACACAACCAGTCATATACAGGGGAAATGGGAGAGACAGGGAGCCATCTGGGTGTGCCTTGCGCATTACGGAGGTTATTCTCTCGGGCATGGAAGCATACATTCCTTTCTCATATCCTTTGACTAACGCAAGAAGGCCTTGGTTTAATCACGCTTGTTCTAATGCTGTCCACAACAAGGAGAGGGGCTGTAAAAGGTATCAGAGTCAACCCACCCCTGAATCAAATCTTTTATACGTTTCTGCCCGGAATCGTGCTAAGTCTGTTCTTCGCTCTGCTAAAAATAATTTCATTCGTACTAAATGCTTTCAACTCTCTAACTCGAATTCTTCCCGCTCCTTCTGGCACCTTACCAAAAACCTTTCTAACAACTTTTCCTCATCATCCTTCCCTCCTCTTTTCTACTCTGACGGCTCTGTAGCCATTTCTTCTACTGATAAAGCAGATCTCTTCACTCAGACTTTCTCCTCCAATTCCACCTTAAACGATTCCGGCGCTGTTCCTCCATCACTTCCCCCCTCTGACTTCCTCATGGCTGACATTAAAATTTCTTCAGCTGATGTATTTTCTTCCATCACAGGCCTCCATACTAATAAGGCATATGGGCCTGATGAAGTCCCTCCTGTTGTTCTCGAGAACTGTGCTTCTGTGCTTACACCCTGCCTAGGCAAACTCTTTCACCTTTGTCTATCAACTTGTACCTTTCCTTCTTGCTGGAAGTTTGCCCTCATTCAGCCAGTCCCAAAGAAGGGTGACCATTCCCAACCCTCTAACTATCGTCCAATTGCTTTAACATCCTGTATCTCAAAAGTTTTCGATTCTATTCTTAATAGAACAATTTTAAAGCATCTTTCATATCACAACCTTCTTTCTGATCGTCAGGATGGGTTCCGTCAGGGACGCTCCGCTGGCGATCTTCTCCTCTACCTGGTCATCCTCCTTTCGGGGCTTTGGCGAAAGCTTTGCCATTGCACTTGAAATCTCAAAGGCTTTCGATCGAGTCTGCCATAAATCTTTAATTTCCAAACTGCCCTCTCACGGTCTCTATCCATCTATCTGTGCCTTCAATATATATATACTGCACAGTAACATAATAAACAACCTTCATGCAAAAAGGAATGAGCGTTATATTGGCTTGAAATATGAAATATTGTAATGTTTTCCTAAACATTCAAGCTCGCTTGGAATTCTGCCTTTCAGAGAGCCATATTGCTGGACATAAGTCGTCTTCAGAGAGGTCGACAGAGAGACGGAAAGACAGGCAAATGCCTTCGAGGGATTCGACATTGTTATTCTTTTCTAAATATCAACAAACGATTTAGTAACCAAGATGAATAGGAGTAAAAATTACTCTGGCAAAGAAAAGGAATCACACAGACAGATACGCGCCATTTGAGATTCAGGATGTGTGTTATTTTATTATTACTAACGACAGACGATTATATCCATCTTCGGAAGGAAATTGTCCCCTAAGCAAGATAAACAGACAGACAAACAGAAACAGACTCTGGATTACTGATTCATGTTACCTATTTCATTATTGGCTCCACCAGATGACGTGATTCAGATTAAGTGCTAACAGACCCTCTCGTAGAGGACGATGTGACAGACAATAGGATAGACGGACATAGGGAAATGCAGACACTTTCTCATTTACCATTGCACATTGGTTGCTATTTTACTGATACTAAAAGCAAACAATTTTGTTCAGCATAAGTGAGAATAAACACTCTGTAGATGAAGACGTGAAAGACAAAGTGGTAAGCAGAATGACAGTGCTACAGTCAGTTTCCGAAATATTTCCAAATTAACTGGAATTATTATTTCATATTAATTGGTAATGTATTCTTGTAACTGCCAGGTGAGTTTATTTAGCTTAATGAAAATACGATTCTTCCGATTAGGAAGACGTAAAACATGATTATGTAGACATATTGAATAACAGTCTCCTACACCGTTGTCCATTCATGAAGTAAATTGCAGTTTTATTCCTGCTACAGACTGACAGTTTTATTTAGCTCAGGGCTAAATACGCCTCACTTGCGTCACTGATATTTCTAATTACTGATTGAAATAAATTATTCTGACGCTGTAGAAACAGAGCGGGTGTTAATTTTTTTAGCAGGATTGAGTCAAGCTCGTAGCGACCTGTCTTCTTTCCTTATTTTATCATACATCTCTCTCTCTCTCTCTCTCTCTCTCTCGCGTGTGTGTGTGTGTGTGTGTGTGTGTGTGTGTGTGTGTGTGTGTGTGTGTGTGTGTGTGTGTGTGTGTGTGTGTGTTTGTTTTAGCCGTAAACAAAGGACTGAATTACCTCTCGATCAAGGGAGGAGGTGGTAGTTCATATGGAAGTAGGGAGGAGGACGGGAGGGGGTTTGAAACTATGTCCGAACACCAGACCATTCTTGGTTTCCTGGCCACGGCTTCGACAGGCCCTGGATACTTTCTTTGGATTGCGAGTGTACATCTAACCCTATCCACTCATACGCTCCACCCTTCACCTTTCCAATCGGTTCCCGCAACGTCCTTCTCAGCAGTTACTTCATCAAACAAGGGATGAGGCTATGGCACACCAAATGTCTGACTTGGCTCGTATCTCTGATTGGGGTAAAAATAATCTGGTTGTTTTTAATGTATCAAAGACTCAGTTGACGAAATCTTCCACAGGTATACCCAATAATGTTTTATAATATTCAGCTTAATCCTGCATCATCCTTGAACATGCTTAAGGTTTCATTTACTCGGAACTTATCTTGAAAAGATCATATTACATCTCTTGTAAAATCTGCTTCCAAGAGATTAGGTGTGCTAAGCCGACTCCGTTCCTTCTTTACCTCTGCACAATTGTTGACTCTATACACGGGTTTCATCCGCCCCTATGTGGAGTACAACTCTCATGTGTGGGGAGGCTCCCCACATACAGCTCTTCTCAATAGGATGGAATCAAAGGCTTTTCGTCTCATTAACTCTCCTCCTCTTACTGACTCCTTTCAACCTCTGTCTCTTCACCGCACTGTTGCATCTTTATCTCTTTTCTATCGCCACTTCAATGGTCACTGCTCCTCTTAACTGTTTGCTTGCATTCCTCCACCTCTACAACGGGTAGTAGCACCCGTCTAGCAGCAAACTCTCATCCCTTTTCTGTCCAGCTCTCTAATGCAAGAGTTAACCGTTACTCCCAGTCCTTCATTTATGCAACAGGTCAGCTCTGGAACTGTCTCCCTCTGTCTGTATTTCCTGCTTCCTATGATCTCCAGTCTTTCAAAAGCAGTGTCCAAGCATCTCGAAATGTTCGGGTCTTGAATTTGAGTCTCTCTTGTATTTTGCTTTTCTCTTGGAAAGAACAATAATTGCGGGCTCGCAGCCTTTGGTTCCTTCTTCCTCGCATTAAAAAAAAGGAAAAAAATTAGTAGGATAAATGAAATTAACATTACATGCAGCAAAACGTGAGAGTGAATGAAGCTTCTGATGTCCAATTCATCCACCTAAGAAATCTGTGCCTTGGATGGGGTAAGGAGGTGGAGCTGGAGGATAGACATGTGCGATTGACCTGATCTTTAGTGGCAGATTACCCTGTCCCCTTATTAGTGTTCATGACTGTACTATTCTTTTTTTTTTTTTTTTTTTTTTTGTCGAAGCGAAGGTGCACTTGACAGGTTGGTGATGAATGGCTGAATGCTTCATGTCTGAGTTACATCGTGGTATTTCAGGTTATTACTAGGTTTCGATTCATATTACCGGTAATTATTTGAAATACAACGATGTCATTCGAACATTTTTGCATTCAGCCAATCATCATCAACCTGTCAAGTGCATCTTCGCCTCGATAAAAAAAATATATATATGAGTACAGATTCTTGTATTCCAGTGCCATTGATGTGGTGTGGCGTGGTGTGTTTTGGGAGGGTGTTTCTGTGTTGTGTGTTGTGGCTTCTCCTATTCGCCATAGTCTACAGGTGTGAAACACAACGGCTAGAACTGTTCCTACAGAAGCTGCATTGTAAGTAGACGTAGCCGAGGGGTGTAATTCTATAGAGAAGGTTATCTTGTCAATGGAGAGACACCAGTAGAGAGTAATGGTGAGGCGTATGGGAGATAATCAGTGCGGGCCTTCTCTGTTTCGTTATTCTCTTCGTATTTTAAGTGGGATGATGAAACAGGCAGATTTGGGTCAACGGAGTTTATTGTGAGAGTGTTACTTGAATAAAAGTTAAGAGCTTGGCGTGACCCGTATAGCCTATGGTTAGTAGCAGTTTGTGCTAGCTGCTGTCCTCCTACTTTACTCTCACTCTTCTGCTCCTCAGTGCTCTCTCCTCCTCTAACTCTTGGTCTCTCCTGTGCTACTCTGTCTGCCTCTCCTACATGTGATATCGGACTTATATCCCCCTCTAGCTTCCGGCTAAAGAGTGTGGGCGTACGTGTACGTACGTTTATGCGTGTGTGTCTGTCACATTTCCGACACATGATCAGAGGTGTCCGACAGCCTTGATTCGTCTAGGCAAGGGGATGTGTTCCGTAACTCTTCCTGGAGAATTCAGACATGACTACCTGTTTTACATATTGTTACCTATATAGTTATGTACCATAGTTACACATAGTATTGTGTTATATTATGCCTACATATCACTCGGTGACGCCCACTGTCGTACCAATAACAGTAAATATTGTCATAACATATTAATGGATACTATGTACACATTACAATCAATTTGTAAGTGAAATACATAATATTGTGGAAGTTACATAAATGGGATAATGTAGTTACTGTAGTTCTGAAATTGTACATGTATAATATAATTGTAAAATTAAAATAATACAATGGCAAGTCTACTGTAGTCAGTTATACAATATATATGAAAATGACTTGGTGTATATATATATATATATATATATATATATATATATATATATATATATATATATATATATATATATATATGAAAGTATAATTAAAGTAAGCCTATATTGTGTGTAACCCATATGATGTTATTTTGTATAAAATATATATACAATATTTACAATATTTACTCAGTTTTGTCTCACTTGTATAGAACAGTTCTTAAACACTGATTCCAGGTTAGCATTCCTTGCTTGCATTCTGTGCTTGGCCAAAATTAATACAGTAAATATGATGGAGAAAATTAAAAAGATGACTGGAGCTGGGCTGTATATTTAATATGGGTTAAAGATAATCCTACTGTATTCTTCCCATGCTTGTATTGTCTGATTTACCAATTGCAT
>NC_136955.1:28113873-28183873 GCF_032717465.1 Coenobita brevimanus
GCGCTCACCCTTATGGGGTGCGTGTGGAGAGGTTGCAATAAGCAACTAAACGAAATTCAGAACAAAGCTGTTAAAATTATTAGTAACCCTGCTATTACAAATAAACTGCCTCCCCTACAGGTAAGAAGGAATCTTGCCTCCCTTGCATTATTTTACAGATACTCTTATGGCAAATGCTGAGACGAAATTGCATCCACCTCTTCATGCTTTCCTCTGCGCTACACGGGCATCTGGTAGCTCTCATGACTGAAATGTCACACTGCCATAATGCAGAACTTTGCCCATCAGAATTTTTTTTTTTCCCCAAACTGCATCTCTTTGGAACTCGCTTTCCCAGAGTTTTTCCCCCTAATCCTCAGCCTACGGCTGTTCAAGTCCAACTGTTACAGATTTTTTATAAATGAAGGTCACCAGTAATCTGGTGTATGGATTTTTTTTTATTCATTTGTTTTTCCTTCAGTTCTCTATTATTAAAAAAAAAAAAAAAACTTTGTCACTCCATAAGGAACTGCAAGAGTTAAAATCACCCAAGAAAAGAAAAGGAGGAGGGAGAAGAGACAACAAATCCGTGAAGGCATGAAAATCAATAGCTATTGAAGGAGGAAAATAAAACACCACCGATACCCAACGACCGAGGAACACAAGTGTCAGAGTGCACGGGAGCAAGGTAGAAACATACAAGGCATCAAACAGAACCATAAGATGAATTAAAATAAAAGTATCATAAACAAAATGAAAGGAACTACTAAAAACATAGCCAGTAATTGAGAGAGGAGCCACAGTAAGGTGAGTTTCCTGTAAACAAACTACTGCTAGTTGGTGGACTGATAACAAAGAACGCAACTCTATGATGAACACGAAAACTTCGTAAATTCCACTGTAAAAGGACATAATAAAAAAAACAAGAAAACACACAGTAGGAAAACTTAGAATGCAGAATAAAAAGAAACAGAGAAGAAACCACCCAAGACAAAGAACTTGTAAAAGGTTAATGATTGGTGATAATGGTGTGAATAGGGGAAACGGAAGACTGAGAAGTAGAAACTGAAGTGAGGTGGGATTTTGGGACTGAAGAGAGACTAGAGAAAAGGAGGACTACTCCTCCAGGAAGGGTACCTCCAGGCTTATATTTACCAAAATACCTGGACACTGACCCAGGACCAGATTTAGCTCTCAACTGAGAGGCAGACTGATGTTTAGAAACAGGAAGGGTAGAAGTAGACCTGGGAAGAACCTGAGACAAACAGGATGGGGCAGAGCAACGGAAGAAGGTAAGGAGGAAACAGCAGATGATACAACAGAAGAAGGGGGTAGGGATAATGGAGCGGGATGGACATCCGCAGAGACAACCACAGAGGAAACCAAAGGTACAGAGGACTTGGGAGTAGGAACAGGAACAGGACTGGATAAGCCAGGCATGCAAAACTGTGTGGAACAATGGACATATTCACGGATCAAGTCCATTATTTCACCACCCTCTTGAACAACGGAGTCTAAAGAACACGACTGCAGAGTAGGGATCTTTGGGAACGGAAAGAAAACAGCGGCCAACCACACCCCGACTGAAGGAGATGCAATGGATGCTATACAGGAAGAACACTTGTGAGGAGGTGTCCGAGAGGTTGAGGAACGTGAAGAAGGTTTAGGTGATTGCAAAGAGGGACTAGAATGCACCTCACTACAGGGGCACGTGTGACGAGGTGGAGACAACACAGGAACCTGAGAGAGAGTGGAAGATGGAGACCATGAAGGCCAGCATGAGGGGAATGAGGAAGGAACAGAAGAACCCAGGACAAAAAGAGTTTGAAAGAGGGATGGGGGGGAAGAACAGGAAGCAATTGTAGACACAGAAGAATCAAGAGAAATGGGAACAAATGAAGTGGGGGGACGGCAGAAAAGGAAGAAGTCGGTTCTCCAAAGCAGAAGAATCCAGGAGAGAAAAAGAGTTGGAGAGAGGGAGGGGAAAGAAGAACAGGAAATAATTGGAGACACAGAAGAATCAAGAGAAGTAGAAACAGATGAAGTGGAAGGGACAGCAGGAGAGGAGGAGAATGGTACTCCAGTGGATCAAGAAACAATGGATACCTGAGCAACATGACAAGAGATTCATAGATGCTGGGAATAAGAGTCAGATATGAAAACACCACGAGGACGAACTTCACGATGGGCCTCATGTAAGGAAAACTGAGCTTAGCTTGCAGTTTAGCAACCTTGGATTCGAAACGAAAGGCTGGCCACTACTTATACAAAGCCGAGAGTGGTTCATGGCAATTAGGACAACACAGGGCAGTAACAGAGCAAGCATCCCTGGCATAACCAACCTGTCCACAAAGAGGGCAGGTGAAGTCAGAAATACAGAATTTTGTGTGGTGACCAAAACTCCGACACGATCGATATTGGCGTGGAGAAATATGTTCCTTAACCCGAGGTGTCCCGACACTGCCTATGGCAGTGTGTGGATACGTTGCCACGTTTTGTCATGGTGACACCTAACAAAGTATCCATATGTTTTGCAATTGCGAGGTCTGTCATTCGTGATTTTTGGTAGGCATATGTGGAAGATCTTCCTCTACCCAATGCCAGGCGGGGATAATGTCTGGCCCCACGTGACCCCCCTCCCTCCCCCCCCCCGCACGCCATTTTCTCGGCAACTCACTTGTTAACAGTGACCTGGACAGTAAAGACATGTCACACCACGGTCTCTCCAATGTCAAAATTCAAGGCTAAAGTGATTCCTGAGGCGGAGGACAAAGGAAGAAATAAGCCAGAGGAAGAAAAAAGCAGAAATGATGAGGCGGTAATGCTGTAAAAGAAGGTGTCATATGTTGATGTGTTTGCTGAATGAACAATGCTATAATTTATTATTGTCTGAAAACCAATATACTCTTGTACTGCATAAAAATTCGTACCAAATAAATAAATATCTAACCAGTTATGAATGGTTTGGAATAGTTACCACTCTCATAGATAACGTTTTCTCTCGAGCCTGGCCTGAGAGAACACGGTAAAAAGCTAAAGGTACTGTTACCTCTACTGTATTTCTAAACTCATCTGAACACTTACTCCCTGAATTTTCGATGTTTCTCATAAAAAGCGGAAGGTTTAGGCAAAAATAACTTTTTGAGAATCTGCCAGAACTGGGGGGGGGGGTTAGTGGTGAAAAGATCTGCCATGAAATGGCAGGTTAACAAAAAGACAGGTACCCCAACTATAACATGAGTGGGGAGTACGACTGGCAACATCAATATGGGCTATATTCACTGTTCATTTGTGATGAACAGTCTCAGGGATTGAGAAGCAGGACACGGAGATGATGAAATGGTTTTGTAACTCCAAGATGTTTTGGATGTCAGAACAACATTCAGAGAAAGGACGGTATCCAGACTTGATCTCTGGAGGGGCCAGTGCAGAGCCACAACTAAAGTTTAGTAGGACATCCTTTTCAGCTGGGATGAGAAATCCCAGACAGTCTGTTAGACTTGCCATCCGAGAAGCTTGACACGCGTTTTGAATGATGACAAGTCGGGAACCATCAAATCAGGATAATACCCGAAGATGGATTTTGTGGTCCTCTTCTGCAAGAGGGTAGAGGCAGGGACAGTGAAAAACTTGGTCCAGGTAGGAGGACTAAAAAAATCTTGTAATGTACAGAAATGGTAGAAGAAGCAGAGATATGGGTGATTGTAGTGAGTTAGGAAGTAGTGTGAGGACAGGACGAGGAAACCGAAGAAACAAGATAGAGTGACAGAGGAGGGGGCGGAGGCAGAAAAGGTTACAAAGTTACTGTAGATGTTGAGTAGATAGATGAAAGGAACTGTGAGGTAGGATATGGTGTAGGTGAGGAGGATGAAATAGGTGGGGAAACAGTAGAGAGAGTCAGTAGTATCAGGAAGAGATGCCGGGGTCGTCACTGGGGAAAACAAATGGCAGAACTGGGGGAGGGGGAACCAAAAACAATGTCAATGATTTTCATGGGAAACGACAGCTCATCATGACTGTTGGATAATAAAGGATTATTTGGGTAAAACCCGGGGTCCAGAGACCCAACCAACGACCCAAGTAGGGATCAAGCTCCAAGTATGCACTCCCTACCCTACCCTAGAAAGGATAGGAACACCGTGTGGGAAAGCAAAGTCACCCAACACAATAATGGGCCACATGCTATTTGCCAAGAGTCCTATCACTAGCCAACAGCACCCCTGGAACGGAAAGCTGCAGCTCAGCATCAGTTCCGCCCTCAGAGAGGTCTGCCTTCATCGAGGTCCACCCACTGGGGTGGTGCTGAACCACCATGATCCCTACAATTGCCAGACTAATAGCCCATGAGCACACCCTAATCCTTCTTGTTGCAACTTTCCAAGGTCACTGATGAGAGTTTTGATGAATGTGGAAAATTCAACACTATTTAATGCCAAAGATAGAATTGAGAGGAAAGGAGAAAAGGATGGAAGAAGCAACAGTTGAAGAAAAGAGCCTTGCAAAATTAGTTGAGCAGTTACAGGAACTCAAGGAGAGGAGGGAAAGTAGAGCAGAGTGGAGATGCAAGTGCGGTATCCACCTAGTAACGAGACTTCCACACACTTTGGAGGTCATTGAGGTACCCTGCTGTAGCTCCCCCACCCATCAAGTCCCAATCAACGTCTCCAAGGCTCACTCACTACAACAATGAGCAAGGAATGGGGGGGGGGGCATTTTACAGAGGTTATTCTCTATGGCATGGAAACATACATTCCTTTTCCATATCGTATGACAAATGCAAAAATATAAATAAATAAAAAGTGTTTTAATCAAGTGTCACGAATCAATTTGCGACATTACCTTTTTGTGAGAAGCCACGAACTATTAGTGGAAAACTCACTGTGTATCGCTCAGCTAACCGTTTCTCCCTCCATTTCGGAGTATACTTTTCAAAACATTCGTCACTTTCAAAAGTGACCGATTTAATGCACGTCACTAAGTGCTCTACTGAGCGATACAATTGTTTCTTTATCGTTCGCCTCTGCTTGCCTAAACTGTTAGCCACGCCTTCTTCCGGTGGCTCGTGCGTCCTGCCTATACATTATTTGAATTCAGTCTAGTGTTTGCTGTGACGGAGAGAGGTCCTGTGCCAGCAGTGTGAGAGGTCAGCTAGTACCCAAACTCCACTTCACAGTTAATCCAGTCCTCCCACCCCCCGGGTGATACATAGCATTCATCGACCGGTATTTCCTTTTGTATAATCCTAGTTTTAAGAGCTTAGTTAAGGTGTTTTTCCTAGGCGTAAGTATTTAGCTTTTGTGTGAGTGAGTGAGTGTGTCTCATTTAATTGATTTGAATTGTAACGTTAAATTTATTTTTTGTGATTAATAAATTTAACAGTTCTTTTTCTTGAGCTCAGTGTAAAGTAAAATCTTGTTTCATTTCTCCAAATTTAGCTTATTTTCCATATAGCTCCTAGCTTGCATAAACGTTTGCTTTCATAACTGGTACTTAGACCAGTCTTGTTGTATTAACTTAAAATCCGTTGTGCCCGATAGGAGTTAAAGCATCAGCAAGAGCCTGATATTATTATTAGTATTAGTTATTTATTGTCAGGGGTGAAGTAACTTTCTTCAGAGGCTAACAGTACAGTAATTCAGCAATTGTGAGTAATTAGTCTCTGCTGTGTAGTGTTGAGAAAGTTTATAAATTCTCGATCTTAGAGAATCGTAGCAAGTCAGCGTAAAGTAATCGTTGCTTGATGTAGCAAGACAATCATTGTCTCTGCTCTTCAATATTATTGAATATTAATATCAAGTTAAATAACATTTAAGCATTTATTTCAAAATTACCGTGATATTATAAAAACCTCGTGACAATTGGCGACCTCATTCCAGGATATTAACTCCTAGCTATAAAGCTATTCACGAGATAGTGCTCACTCATTCATATTTAGGTATTTATCATTAAAGTTTATAGACACAAGTTTACTGGTGTTTACCGTTAATTTAGCAAGTGAATTTTTGCTTTATTAATCCGTAGAATACTTAACTCGTTTATTTTTGGTAACGCCAGACGATTTTATTCGCTCCTGGGAAGTCGCCGTACCCATTGTGTTTATTATTGAGTCTTCCCAGTCATTTGCATTTTTTATTTATTCTTTGCCAGTTAACTAGATAAGACTGGTCACCACTAGCTTGTGTCTGTACTCTTTACTTGTGTCATTAGTATTCGTCGCTAAGCAGTCAGTACTCAGTTTCGGTTTACTTAATAAATTAGCGCCATGGCTACCACTGTATTTTTACAGGAAGCCAAAGATATGGGTCTTTCGGACCCAACCGAAATTAAAGAGTATATACTCTCACGGCATAATCAGGAGCAGCAGCGCGAGAATGATGCCCGTGAAGAGCGTAAGATTCAGCGCGAATGCGAGCGAGAACAGCGCGAATACGAGCGAGAACAGCGCGAATACGAGCGTGAACAACGAGACAGAGAACGAGAGCACGAACGTGCCGAACGTGAGGCACACGAAAAACATGAACTTGAAGTGCTGAAGCTCAAGCGAGATTCCTTGGCTTCAGACACGTCTGCTGCAGTTGGTCCAAGCTCCACGAGCGTTCTCCCTGCACATGTCCTGGCGACCCCACGCATCAAGCTTCCTTCATACAAGGAAAGCGAGCGAATCGAGCCGTACATAGCTCGTTTTGAGGACATGGCAGACTTATATCAACTGGATGAGGCAGCTAAGCGGCTTCAGTTTCTTAGCCTATTTGAGGGCCCTCCCCTCGATATTCTCCACAGAATTCGTGGAGACAATCTCACATATGAGATGATGAAAGCTGCACTCATTAAGGCGTATGGTCTCACATTTGACGACGCCAAAGTTCAGTTCATGCGAGCTCGTCTCCAAGACAAGGAGACATCTGTTCAGTTCCTTGATCGTCTCACAGCTTACTTAAATGAGTGGATGGAGAAAGATGAAACTCCTTCCACGCGTGAGGGGATAATTGACCTTATGCTGCGTACACAGCTAGAGAGGTCGTGGCCTGCTGAGCTCATAGCACAGCTTAAGATCTGCCAGGTGAAAGATGCCAGCCAAATGGCAGAGAAGGCTGACGCATTCTTTACTGCATACGGGTATCAAGCTCGTAAGCAAAACACCTGGAGTAGAAAAGATACTGCCAAGTCTGGGAAGCCGTCTCAGACTGAATCCCAGCACCAAGGCCATTCTCAGAGTAATGGTCAAGGTCCAAGCAAACCACAGAAGGACGAGGGGCAAAATACACAGCAGCCTGCTTGGAAGCGGTACAACAGGTACCCTAACCAGCAGCAGTATCAGCCACGCAACCGACCGTCGGGACAAACTTTTTCACCACCAGCTCAAAAGAGGCAGGAAGCGAATGCAGCCTTCATTCCTCAGCAGCAGCCTGGTGGTCACGTCCCTACCAGTGTGGGTACTTCCCCACAGTTCACAAGTCCCACAGTGACAGTGAACCCCCCTCCACAGATGGCCAATGTTCCATCTTATAATCCTCAAGGCACAATGTTTGCCGCATCAATTCAGCAGCCTCATGAGTGGCTAGCTGCTTCCTCCACAGGCCCTCCCACAGGTGACAGTACCTTCCTTGTTCAGCAAGGGTTTGTGGGAGACATTCCTGTGAAGGTCCTGAGAGACAATGGTTCCTCAGGTTGCTCTGTTAAGCAGAGTTTAGTTCGGCCTGAGCAGTATACAGGTCGACAGATCCATGCAAACCTTATTGATGGATCAGTGAGATTGTTCCCTGAGGCATGTATCCAGGTGGCATCTCCATTTTATACTGGTACGACACTTGCAGTTGTCATGCCAGAACCTTTATTTGAACTCATCAACGGCAACATTCAAGGAGTCAAGGATAGTTGCTCCGATGACGCTACTCAGACTTCGGCTGCTGCGGTAACACGAGCCATGACTGAGGCTCCAGACTGTGTCACCCCAGTGATCATTGAATCGCCGCAAGATCTGATGTGTAGTCAACTTGTTGTACAAGAACAACATTCTGACCCGACACTTGCTACCGTGCGGAACAAACAAAAGGGTCAAGTGATAAAGTATTCACGGGGAGGTCGAGCCAAGTTCCTTCGCAAACATGGACGGCTCTACCGTGAGTCACGAACACCCGAGGGCGAGGTTCGACTGCAGTTTGTCGTTCCCGCCAAGTACCACCTAGCAGTGTTACAATGGGGTCATTGTTCAGCCTCAGGAGGTCACATGGGCAAAAGGAAGACCCAGGGCCGTATCCGAGCTGACTTTTTCTGGCCAGGGATGGGACGGGACATAGATAGTTTTGTCCGTTCCTGCAGTGTGTGCCAAAGTATCACCACTAATCAGGGACATGCCCTTCCTGTGCCATTTGTAACCACACCCGTAATCTCTGAGACAGTTGAGAGACAGGGTAGTGGTGAAGTGGGTGCAGACCTGACGTCTCGCCCATTGGCCCCACAGGACACATTATGTCCAGGGCCTGTACACACATATTATGTGCCGTAAGTTAAGGGGGAAGTTGAGAGGCGACTTGAGGCTATGGAAGACCCAAGTTTGCATAAGGATTCTCAGCTTCCCGGTACTAATAGAAGTACTGTAGGTTAAGGGGGAAGTGAGAATTCCGCAGAGGCAACTTGAGGCTATGGAAGACCCAAGTTTGCACAAGGATTCTCAGCTCCCCGATACTAATATAAGTACTGTAGGTTAAGGGGGAAGTTCGAGAGAGAACTCCGCAGAGACGACTTGAGGCTATGGAAGACCCAAGTTTGCACAAGGATTCTCAGCTTCCCGGTACTAATATAAGTATTGTACTGTAGGTTAAGGGGGAAGTTCGAGAGAGAACTCCGCAGAGGCGACTTGAGGCTATGGAAGACCCAAGTTTGCACAAGGATTCTCAGCTCCCCGATACTAATATAAGTACTGTAGGTTAAGGGGAAAGTTTGAGAGAGAACTCCGCAGAGGCGACTTGAGGCTATGGAAGACCCGAGTTTGCACAAGGATTCTCAACTTGCCGACACTAATCATGTGCTAAAATTAATGGCAACCTCGAATGTACGTCGTAGCACTGACTGCTAGGCAGAGAGAGTAATTGTAACTTAATAAGAATTGTATCTCATTGACACTTTTGATGCTCCACCTTAATTGGTTTTGCAGGTTCAGCAATGGGTGTAGCAGTTTTGCTGTGCGGACCAGGTGATCGTCTGCCGCACGCTGCTGCCTCTTCTCCTCTGCCTTCGTCGTCGCCATGTTATTATTTACTATGTCATTTTACACATAGGTACAGTTACACTACAACTGTCACACCTACACCGTGTATTACATACACCAAGCTACACAACAATTAGTTGTCAGTGTAAATGTAGCGACTTTTCGCTCAGTTTGACCTGAGTACAGGATTTTCACCGTCGTCACGGAGTTTTTCCCTCAAGCTTGCTTCTATTAACGTAAATACGAGGTTTTTTCGCTCACTGGCGACTGCAACTTTCTCCTGTAGCAGGATACCACACACACCACAGTGTGAATCTTGTGTGAATGACTTAGGATTTGTACATATATATATATATATCCACAAATTTTTTTCCCATAAGGAAAAAATTTAATTTTGTAGGGGCGTAATGTCACGAATCAATTCGCGACATTACCTTTTTGTGAGAAGCCACGAACTATTAGTGGAAAACTCACTATGTATCGCTCAGCTAACCGTTTCTCCCTCCATTTCGGAGTATACTTTTCAAAACATTCGTCACTTTCAAAAGTGACCGATTTAATGCACGTCACTAAGTGCTCTACTGAGCGATACAATTGTTTCTTTATCGTTCGCCTCTGCTTGCCTAAACCGTTAGCCACGCCTTCTTCCGGTGGCTCGTGCGTCCTGCCTATAGATTATTTGAATTCAGTCTAGTGTTTGCTGTGACGGAGAGAGGTCCTGTGCCAGCAGTGTGAGAGGTCAGCTAGTACCCAAACTCCACTTCACAGTTAATCCAGTCCTCCCACCCCCCGGGTGATACATAGCATTCATCGACCGGTATTTCCTTTTGTATAATCCTAGTTTTAAGAGCTTAGTTAAGGTGTTTTTCCTAGGCGTAAGTATTTAGCTTTTGTGTGAGTGAGTGAGTGCATCTCATTTAATTGATTTGAATTGTAACGTTAAATTTATTTTTTGTGATTAATAAATTTAACAGTTCTTTTTCTTGAGCTCAATGTAAAGTAAAATCTTGTTTCATTTCTCCAAATTTAGCTTATTTTCCATATAGCTCCTAGCTTGGATAAACGTTTGCTTTCATAACTGGTACTTAGACCAGTCTTGTTGTATTAACTTAAAATCCGTTGTGCCAGATAGGAGTTAAAGCATCAGCAAGAGCCTGATATTATTATTAGTATTAGTTATTTATTGTCAGGGGTGAAGTAACTTTCTCCAGAGGCTAACAGTACAGTAATTCAGCAATTGTGAGTAATTAGTCTCTGCTGTGTAGTGTTGAGAAAGTTTATAAACTCTCGATCTTAGAGAATCGTAGCAAGTCAGCGTAAAGTAATCGTTGCTTGATGTAGCAAGACAATCATTGTCTCTGCTCTTCAATATTATTGAATATTAATATCAATTTAAATAACATTTAAGCATTTATTTCAAAATTACCATGATATTATAAAAACCCCGTGACATCAAGCTTGTCCTAATGCTATCCACAACAAGGAGACAACATACAAAAGGTACTGGAGCCATCCCACCCCTGAATCTCGTCTCTTATGTTTCTGCCCGGAATCGTGCTAAGTCTGTTCTTTGCTATCAAGAATTTCATTCATACTAAATGTTCTGAATTCTCCAATTCGAATTCTTCCCACTCCTTCTGGCACCATGCCAAACACCTTTCTAACAACTTTACCTCATCATCCTTCCCTCCTTTTCTCCACTCTGAGGCTCTGTAGCTATTTTTTCTGCTGATAAAGCAGCATCTTCACTCAAACTTTTTCCTCCAAATCCACATTAGACGATTCCAGTGCTCCTCCCCCATCACTTCCCCCCTCTGACGTCTTCATGGCTTCCATTAAAATTTCTTCAACTGATGTATTTTCTGCCATCACTGGCTTCAGTACTAACGAGGCATAGGGCCTGATGTGTTCCCTCCTGTTGTCCTCAAGAACTGTACTTCTGTGCTTAGAACCGACCTAGCTAAACTCTTTTGGTTTTGTCTATTAACTTCTACCTTTCCTTCTTGCTGGAAGTTTGCTTTCATTCAGCCAGTCCCAAAGAAAGGCGACCATTCCCATCCCTCTAATTATCGCCCAGATGCTTTAACTTCCTGTATTTCAAGAGTTTTTGAGTATAATAAAAAAAAGTCTAGGATGAACCCCATCTTGCGTCGCACAGCACGAAAAACTTTATTCCAAAGCAGTGGCGTTTGCTTGGAATATACTGCATGAACCGTAGACGGCCCCAGAACAAAGCCAAGGACTCGTCGATCACTACTTTCTTGAAGGGCCAAAGGAACGTCATAAACTTGTCCTTGATCATGTTCAGGATTTCCCTCACTTTCCATAGGGGGTCAGTCTGGGAAGGCTCATCGTTGTTGGCAAAGTGAAGGTACGTCATGAGTTGCCTGAAACGATCCCGAGTCATGTACTTGTTGAAGATGGGTGTGGGGCAAAGATCGTCAGCACTCCAGTACTCCTCGAGCTTGTGCTTCCAGTTATGTGGCATCAGAAACATCGAGCCGATGAATACAAATAGTTCCCGGATCGTCAAAGGAACCCATGCTGCCATCCACGATGTGAATGGCGTTGCACCTTCACCTTGATGAACTGCAGCACATTGTCCTTTGTACCTGTTCGTCTCGGTACAAATCTGCTCCATGACTTCGTTATCCAGGAAGGCCAACAGGTAGTCCAAGCATTCACCACCCTCGGGGACAGGGAAGTCAGCCTGGATCCCACACCCAGTGGAATCAAAGGGCAGATCCTCTGGCACAAAATCAGTGCCCTCAGACCACACGAAGGCATCCAGAGTGCCCTGCCTAGGCTGGGAGTGGGTGGGTGCAGCGGGGGGTGAGGCAGGCCGTGTGGCAGTGGGTGAGGCAGGCGGTAAGGCAGTGGGTGAGGCATGCTGTGTGGCAGTGGGTGAGCTAGGTCGGGCCTGTGTGGTGGTGGTGGTGGTGGGGAGAGTGGGAGAAGGTTCAAGGTCACTCGCAGTAGGCTGGGTGGTGAGTTGCCTAGTGCGGTAAACCTTACCACTAAAATTACCACTAGGAGACACTTTCCTACTCATGCCAGCACGAACACGGGGCCTACGGAAACCTGTACGAATACCAGACTGCCTACTTCCCTTCCGAGGTGGTGAAGGAGACTCCGAAGACTCAGGAGAAAGCACAGCAGACGAAGATGATGAGAGAATGGGGCTGGGGGTGTGAGGCGATATGGCGGCGGCGTGACCTGGGGTTGGGGAAAATGGCCAGCCTGAGGAGAACAATGGCTGGGAACCGGGGTCACCACTTCGCTTCCTCTTGGCCCCCTTGCCATATGCCACTCCCTTCTGCACTGGAGCCTTGCCTGACGAGGTGCTAGGCACAGGAATTGTCTCTTCCTGCACCTCAGACTCAGCACTCAATAAAGTGTCTGATTCTGCAAGGCTCGATAACACCGCAACATCACTACCGTTGTCCATAGAGGTTTTCAGTAATTCTAGGCCTATAGCAGACTCACTCAGGCCCTTTGCACTCCCTAGTAAGGGTTTTGATGGGGTAGAGGTCACAAAGGCCTTTTTCGGAGGGCTTGAAGGCACTAACTCGGAAGAGCTAGAATTGGACATAGTGTCATCTTGAAAGACTGCGGTAAACTGACGCTAAACAGGGGCAAACCGCGCAAAAAAAAGCTAGTGTGACAACTGGGGAAACAAGCGTTTCCAATTACCATAAAGTGCTTGCAAGAGGAAGGCGCAGATTGACATTTCTGAGCAGTCCGTGCACTGCCATATATCACGGCGAGGGTGGCCGGGCCGCGGTGCGTGGGTGGGTAAAAAAAAAGATACTTGGCAACAATGGAGGTCAGTGGTACAAAGGTCAAGTGTGCTAATAGTAGCTAAAGGGTGGTGGTACTGATAGACAATACCAGCTTGAACCTGCTTGCCCGCGGTTATTCAAAATTAACTAGAATCACAAACGCAACAATCCACCGTTATGTCCTTTTCAGCGAGCGTCGCAAACGCGACGCCCCACATTTGAGGGGTTAAGTTCCTATCTCTTCTCCATATATTATATTCCTCTAAGTTTGGGATGTCATTTGATATCCTTGGTGTTAATTTTGTTTCAGGCATATTATATGTGGTTCATTTTCTCTGATATAATCATTCATCTCTAATAATTTAGATACCATTCCATCCACATTTGAGTACATCAACTTAATAATCTTGTTTATATACTTGTCATGACTTGGTTCTACTACATATTCCTTCTTTTTATTCCCTCCTGTTTATGTACCACTTTCGTTCCAGCAAACCAATTACTTTGTAAAAAAAAATTTATTCTTCTCCTCCTCTGATCTTCCTTCATTTTTTGTTTTTGCTTCCTCCCTCTTCTCTTTCAGTAATTCCAGTTCCTCTTGTGTTAGGCATCTTTTTATCCATACATTTTTGAACTCCTCTTTTTCCATAAGATTCTTTGCATTTTTAGTATCTCCTCCACGGTGTTTACACTCTGGAAGGTTACGTTTAGGTGCCTTGACTTGCTTCTCCGTATTTCCCTAACCTTTTGTGTTCCTCTGTCTTTGCAACAGATTTCCTCTGATACTTCTTTCAATATGCTCATTACATTTGCTGCCTCCTTTTTGTCTCTTGAGATCTTGTTTCTTACTTCTTCCTCTTCTATACTAGTGATTACTATAGATTTGTTGATATCTGCTGAATCTCTGACTAATTTAGGATTGTTTTGGATTATTCTTTTCACTTCCTTTTTAATGCTTTTTTCTTCCACCCTTGTTTCTGAGTCTTTCTTTACTTTCATCATTTCGGCATATGTGGTTTCCACATCATTTTTGTACCTTTGCACAGCTTAATTCACCTGTGTTATCTTCTCCTCAATATCACTGTTCTGGTCTATCAGACTTCTTACTTGCCCAGTTGTCTCTGTATCATTTTTGAACTCTTCCATAATACTCTCGTGGTTGACTACTGTACTTGCCATTTCACTAATTTTCCTCCCAAGTGAACCCACTTCTACTGTCAGTTCATCTATTGTTGTGTCTTTCTTCTTGACTTCCTTTCATAATTTTTCTATTTCTTCCTTTTGCAAGTGCATCTGTGTCTTAATTTCATCAATCTCATTCTGAAAAGCCATCTCTAGTCTGGGTATTCGTTCCACCAGTTTACTGTGAGTCTCCATTTCAACCAGTTCTTGGTAGAAATCATCATCCTGCTTTCTACCTTTATCCCTTTTCTTTTCCAAATTTGCATTACTAAAGTATGTGGTCATCCTGCAGCACTAAAAGCACATATAGTACTTACAATCTCTGGTGCAGTCGTAGACTAAACAAATGATCAGCTGATTTTGCGCATTCTTGCGCTACTTTGTATTCTTTACTGCTTGAACAAGTCTTAATTAAAACTTCTTCTTTTTTATATTAGAACACCATTTAGTCTAACCTGGTACAGAGTTTGACTCATATAAAGATACTAATTTAGGTAATGCCACTGGCCAAGTTGGCCAGGTATGGAGTGGTGGCGACGTGTGTCGGTTCTCCTCGGTGCCTCGTGTGTGTCAGTGTGTGTGTGTGTGTGTGTGTGTGTGTGTGTGTGTGTGTGTGTGTGTGTGTAGAGAATTACCAATATTTGACAGGAAAAAATAGGTGCTTGATTATTCTGCAAGTGTTTCAGAGAAGTTTATTACTTCGTTATAAAATGAATGAGCTAAGAAGATCTTGTGAAATAAAATGGTTAAGCTGATTTATTATGATTCCTGTAATGCACAGTTTAATACAAAAGATAAACAAAGAGCTGTCCAAAAAAAGAATACAAATGTAAATAATATACACTAGAATACTGTCAATAATGAGTTAATTTTGGACCGTTCTTTCGATGTAGAAAAGATCCTCTTCTATTCTCAATTGGACAACTTTTATTAGTGCCAGCTATATTAACATTTATAATCAATATCAAGCTATATAAATTACCTAAGAGCATAGTTACCAGCATTCATCACGTAACATTTCTCTTGAATTAAAGATTTTCCGATAAACGCTTAAGTTCCTCCGAAAGTATAGCAGAATAATGAATACGGATGTTTTACTACCGTACCAAGTGGTGATTTCTCTTTTCTTAGCATAAGAGTTAAATGTTTCTGCCTAATGTATAAATACACACACACACACACACACACACACACACACACACACACACACAGTGTGTGTGTGTGTGTGTGTGTGTGTGTGTGTGTGTGTGTGTGTGACAGGTTCTAATAACACTACTGTGTGAGGATCGAACCTACCTTGCCACTGCAGGTCTAAACGATGTGTTGTCACGTGTTTATGACGTTTTGCTATACAGATCCACACACCCCGACCGACTGATAATTTGTCAGCCCTTGTGATCACAACCACCAACACTGCAATAGGTCGGGGTGTATGGTTCTGAAGAAGGAAAACGTCATATTTACGTGTCGCCAATACACCTTCTAGACCAGCAGTGACCGCACAAAGATACGGTTATGTCACGATGTTTTGACAACATATTATATACAGGGTGTCCCATGAAATGTGTATACACACTTTAACAGTTTATAAATCGGCATTTTTTTTTTTTTTTTTTACTTTCCCAGGTGAGAATCGCCCTTTAATATGGCCAATCCCAAATTAACATTCGACCAACGCAAGTTTGCACTGATGTGGTACTGGAAAAATGAAAATATAAAAAGTTCAAAGACAGTGGAGACGGGAAATTCAAACAGAACATCCAACGTGGGTTAGAACTGCTGGTAATCGTGATAAACTTGAAACTGATGGAACTGTGCGAAACATACAAAAGCAAAGTTCTGGAAGACGTCGAACATCAACAGACAACGGAGATCGGAAGATGCGTAACAGAAATTTGAAGTCACCAAAACAATCAGTATGACAAGCTGCTCGCTGCTGTCTTTGAACTTCATTTATAACGTATTTCTGTTTTCCAATACTACTTCAGTACAAACTTACGTTGGTCGAATGTTAGTCTGGGACTGACCATATTCGAGGGATATTCTCACCTGGGAAAGAAAAAAAAATGCAGATTTAAAAGCTGTTAAAATATATATATATATATATATATATATATATATATATATATATATATATATATATATATATATATATATATATATAGATAACAGAAATTATCTAATTCACTATAACATGCTCCTCGTAATTGACCGAACTGACCAAACATAAACACCATCGTAAATTATCTTTCCATCATGCGTTCGACACCTGATTACTTTGGTTAATATTTTCACTTGTGTATAATAAAGAGGACAATTAATTACTTTGTACAGACGCTAAGGTACTGCTAATTGCACATCTTTATTGTTAATTACGTTATACTGGCACTAAGGATCTGCTTTGTCCACTGTACTGGACCTCTGATCCCATCTCCTCGAAAAGGCGGACATTCAGTCAGGTTTGTTCTCTCGGCTTCTTTAACTAACCTGACTTATGTTATTTTAGGCATGGGCCCACCTTTCCTAGTACTTATAGTTTACTTCAAGCTTTTTCATTCACGTGAGAGTTACTCATAAAGCCTGATGGTGTTATTACTGTTATCATTAATTCTCTCTCGGTAGCGTTGTTCGTGTCATTTTATGTATGCCGGACAGAATGACTCTCAGAAGCCTCGGTCTGCCCAGGGATGCTAACTTGGTCACACCATGTTTCCACATTTAATCATATTATGAAACCAAAGCAGCATTTACTTTCTCTGTATCATACTTTATTCCTGTAAACGGTGTTTCTCAGTTCTAAAATAATTTTCACTTAATTTTAACAGGTAAATTTTGTGCAGACATCTAAAAAAATTGCTTTGATATCTATAGTGGATAAACTACGAACTGTTATGCATTACCAGTCCGTTGAAAATAAAGACATTTTCCACGATAATATAACCAAATCAGGCCACTCTACTGCTTCACACAGGTACCCTCCAAAATATATATATATATATATATATATATATATATATATATATATATATATATATATATATATATATATATATATATATATATATATATCTATATATATATATATATATATATATATATATATATATATATCTATTATATATATATATATATATATATATATCTGTTATATATATATATATATATATATATATATATATATATCTGTTATATATATATGATATATATATATATATATATATATATATATATATATATATATATATATATATATATATATATATCTGTTATATATATATATGTATATATATATATATATATATATATATATATATATATATATATATATATATATATATATATATATAGTCTTACTCTCCTTGGACGATTTTTTTTTTTTTTTACAGGAAAGTACATTTCAGCTGAAGTGATTACAGAATTGTATATCCAACCCCTCTGGCTTGAAAAGTCTCTATTTAGCTGGATAATAATCATGTACAAATTAGCATGAATGCAGTACATAATAGAATCTCCAACTGAAAGGACTGTTTTATATGGCAGTACTCACGTGGGCTCATGAGTCTCCTCAGCAATTCATCCTTAAATTATCTCTGCGAACGGTACAGATTCACCAAAAAGTATCCGAACACCTGGGCACGATGGATGTGAAAATGAGCAGAACTTAGCGTCCCATCTCTGAAAAGTTGACATACCTGACGGCATGATTTACTCTGAAGTTTTTGTACTGGTGTATTGTGCACTGGTTTATGATGTAGTAACTATTACTGCCAAAGAACTGTTTCAATTTTTTCGATTATATATTTCAAAATGCCTTGTGTTACCGTTTTCGGAGACTTTATGGCGAGACTGTCCAGTCTGGAACGATGTTTGCTTTCTATTTTACTCCTTCTGCATTACACCCTTGCCCATCATGTCAAAGAGCGTCGCCTGAAGCCAGCGAAGAGTAGCATCCCTCTCTCAGTTTAAGTTTCTTAGTCACCCCGTAAGAGAGAGAGAGAGAGAGAGAGAGAGAGAGAGAGAGAGAGAGAGAGAGAGAGAGAGATTGGGGTGGGGAAAAAAAAAAAAAAAACGAGTGCCGTACAAAAGGCGACTTCTAAGAAGTACTATCCCTGACTGAAAATTATTCCCTCTACTTGAATTGTTTGAATTTCCTTTAATTTGTTATTTGGGCGATTTTGTTTAAATTTAAGGAGAACTTTCATAATGAGGGAATTACGAACGCTGTCCATTAAACTTCATTCCTTCACTGTGACAAGTCACCCTAGTGCATAATGGAATCGTCAGGTGGTGGCGAGAATATGTCGAAACCGCCAAGAATACGAAAGGACGTCCTTTGGTTGAAGGGGTCAAAATTTTTGCACATTCTTTAAGCATTGTAAGTTGATACCTGGGATTTACATTTAAGTGTTTATTTTTTAATCCTTATTACCCATCAGGAGCGACTGAACCCTTTCTGGGAGTTCACATAAGGAATAAAATAATTCGAGAGTAAGAAGAACCCATTTAAATGGATGCCATCGTAATGTCTGGGTTAACTAACATTCCATATCCCTTCCAGTATCAGACGTGTCCCATAAATTAAATAACGTCATCTGGCGGCAGCAAGAGTACGCTAGATCAAAGGTCTCACAGAGCACAGCATCGTTTTTCCCGAACTATGGTCGTGATATGTCACCCTGACCTATGACTGATCTGCACCAGAATCTAACCTTTCCCATTTTCACATGCAGTGTGCGTGCAAAGTCTCATCGAAATCGTATCAGCCATTCAGCAGATAACCCCGCGCTCCGACATGGACCCATGGCCCAGACCTCTGATCGATTGGCACCAAAATCGAGGCACTTCACTTACCAAGTGTACCGGAATTTGATCCGGATAGGGTTAGGCACTCACGGGGTATATTGCCAACACACACACACACACACACACACACACACACACACACACACGCAGAATGAATAGCACGGTCGACTTCGCTAAATATACTACAGTAAATGGGCTAACTACTTTGCTACAATGGCGTTATTTGTATTTTGGCCTTGTTTCTTCCATTCGATGATAATCAGTTACAAGATTTTTTTCGATCGATGGTCTTACACTTCATTATCCTCTAGACTGAGATGAATGCCTTCCTTATCCTAATCTGCTAGACATCCTTCGTGAAGCTGTCTGGCGAAGCCGAGAGTAGAATGATAGAGGTCATCTGACACAGTGGGATTAAGATGAAATATGAACAGTAAAGCACCATGGATGAGTTACTAGGGATAATGATAAGAATATACCTAACGAATTAAAAAAAGAGGTTAATGTAACATACAGTATTGTCACCATCAAAACTTAAGTGACATCATTCCACATGTAACACTGACATGTGTTACATGAAAGTTTTAAAATTATGGTAGCAACATGAAGCACACAGGAGTGTGAACGGGAAGAATCATCTGACATCTGAGCGAGAAACAAGACAGGCAGACAACAGGGGCAAGGAGTGACAAGGAAGATTGTGCAACGCAATAAATTATTCACTTTGTGTTTATCTGGCCGGTGTGAACCTCCTACAACTTGAATACTAGGTACTGGTGGCATGAAATTCAATGAGCCTTAGTTATGAGGTGGAAATGGATGTCCTTGGTCACCATTAAAATAAACCCAACAGTCTACCTATATTTGGTCATCATATGAGATGAAAGGGTTTAGGAATCTCAGTCAGGCTAGAATAAATGTGCTACATAAAACCCACTATGGAAAAAACCGAAACAACATACTCACCAACAGCAGCTAACCTTTCGTCAGTCACGCAGCTCACGCCTCACCCGAGCACTGGCAACTCTCAGCTCTGGCACTGTGGGATGTGGGTGAACAGTACATCCCACATCCATGAGCTAGGTTGCCAGATCAGCATCTTTACAGCTAGATTTTAGATACTTTTTTTCATGTCAACAGTTTATGGCAAATCTTATGCAAGAATATTTTAACGCAGTAGTTATTTTAAATTTGCTCAGCAATTTATATCAAATGGTTTTTGTGCTTTGTAACTATCCTACTGCTATAGAAAAGTATCAATTACGTTTAGCAACTAAAATAGTCTTATGTTAGGACACATATTCATTGCCGAAGTCTGTTATTTTCTTTAATGTGCAGAACTTTTTTTCTGGTATGACTGATTCAAGTAGTTAATCTTGCTCTATGGTCTTTTGTTGTACTCTTTTGTTTTAGAGGCTTCAGTGCTCTCATCGTACGTCTGACAGTATGGTGAACATCCCGCGGGATCAAGGGTGCACTAACATGGGTTTGGGAGACTCTTAAATGATATATTGACCAGACTCCACGAGGCCTATTGTACCTATTATACCAGACATTCAGCAACATGGGTCAGGTTGAGATTCCTTGGTTAATATATATATATATATATATATATATATATATATATATATATATATATATATATATATATATATATATATATATAATCTCATCAGTCTTTTACGTGTCTACTGCAGGACCGGCCTATCTCCTCCGAAATGGGGATGATACAGCCAATGTATCTCTACCAAGTGGCTCAGGCTGTGTGGTAGAGATTGTATGTATGAGAAGTGCTTGTAAGTGCGATTGTAGTGCTGGAGTGGCTTTGGATGTGTGTGTAGTTTGTGAACCAATTGTAATTGGCCTGCACAAGCTGCCTGGGTGTCAGCATACTTTATAGCATGCGACACTGGTTCAACCACAGCACCCCTTATGTCTGTCAAGCAGTGCGTGGCCAGAAGAACGCTCCCAAAGTTTATCCTGGTGGGAAGTGAACCCTCGTTCTTCAGTGTACGAAAATGCACACTTTACCACAGAGGTTCCATATATATATATATATATATATATATATATATATATATATATATATATATATATATATATATATATATTTCCAGACGCCTCAATCCCGTTCGGGGTGGCCACAAACAAATCGCCTCCACGTCGCCCCGTCCTCAGCCATTTCACTGCCCTGCTCCCAACTCACACCCCCCTCTCTGATATACCTCTCCACCCCATATATATATATATATATATATATATATATATATATATATATATATATATATATATATATATATATATATATACATATATAGTATATATATATTAATACTGAAGATGACAAAACAAAATAAGTTTCAAAGCAAGCCTGAGGACAGTAAATCACCCATGGGGATGAGGGTGGGTTCATGGAATGTGGGATGTTTGAGGGGAAGAGCAGGGGAAGTCGTTGAGGCATTCAGTAGGAGGTGGGTGGATGTGGCGTGTTTGCAGGAAGTCCGGTACAGGGGTGGATCAGCCAGAAAGATTGTTGGGAAGGACTGTTGCTATAAGTTGTTTTGGCAGGGGGGGACAGACGGATATGAAGGTGTTGGTGTGATGGTTGCGGAGAAATGGGTGGAATATGTTATGAATGTTTTGAGAGTAAGCGATAGGATACTGGTAGTGAAAATTCTGTTGGGAAGAAAGATAGCTGTGATTATATCGGCATATGCTCCACAGGCAGGATTGGATGAATCAGAGAAAGATAGATTTTGGGATGATTTAATACGTGTAGTGGGTGGTATGCGGGATGATGAGATAGTGATTTTGGGAGGGGACTTAAATGGTCATGTAGGTGAAGCAGCACAAGGTTATGAAGGAGTGCATGGGGGATGTGCATATGGTCTAAGGAATGCAGAAGGGGAAAGGGTACTCGAGTTTGGGGAGGCAACGGACATGATTGTGTTCAACACATATTTTAGGAAAAGAGACAGTAGGTTAATTACGTATGAGTCTGGGGGAAATAGCAGTCAGATAGATTATTTTCTGGTTAGGAGGGCCGATAGGAGGTTAGTGAGGGATGTTAAAGTTATAGGAAGTGAGGAGTGTGTGCAGCAGCACAAACTATTGATTTGTGATATGGTGCTTAAAGAACAAGTGATGAAAAAGAGGACTTATGTACCTAGGAGGAAAATATGGAAGCTGAAAAACCAAGTAGTAAGGGATGCCTTCTATAGCGAGTTGAGGAGAGTGGTGGCTGAACAGGGAGCTGTAGACAGAGGAGTTAATGAACAGTACAGAGCCCTCACGAACAATTTCTTGAGAGTTACTGATGTAACATGCGTCTGGACAATAGGACCACCAAGACATAAAGTAACTTGGTGGTGGGATGAGGGTGTAGAAGCTGCAATTAAGGAGAAAAGAAGGCTTTTCCGGGAATGGAAGAAGGGTGGTAGCAAAGAGGAATTTGGCTGCCAAGCGTAGGGCTAGGAGAGAGGTATACAGGGCAAAGTCTGAGTCACAGAGACAATTACTTGATAACCTAAATCATGGGGAAAGGAAAAATATATTTAGGGTGGCAGGTCAGGTGAAGAGGGATAATCGGGATATCATAGGTGAGCAGCGTGTGAAGAATGATGAAGGAAGGGTAGTGGTGAACAGTGAGGATATTAAAGATGCATGGAGAGAGCATTATAATCGGTTGTTGAATGAGGAGTTTGACTGGGACAGGGAAGGTTTGGAGCCAGCAGATCCAGTGTCTGGCCCTTGGTTTTTGATTGATACTGCTACTGTGAGTGAGGCAATAGGCAGGATGAGGGTGGGGAAGGCAGCAGGTGTGTCTGGGTTGACTGCCGAAATGTTGAAGGCCTCAGGCGATATAGGGGTGAGTTTAGTCACTGACCTGATAAATAGGATTATTTATGAGTGTGTTGTCCCAGATGATTGGCTGAAGAGTGTAATTGTAAAAGTGTATAAAGGGAAGGGTGATGCCCTGGAAAGAGGAAATTATAGAGGTATAAAGCTTTTAGATCAGATAATGAAGGTAATGGAGAGAGTTTTAGAAGGTATGATTAGAGAAAGAGTGAATATTGATGAGATGCAGTTTGGGTTTATGCCAGGTAGGGGGACCACTGATGCCATATTCATTGTTCGACAGCTTCAGGAAAAATATATTGGTAGGAGAAGGGATCTTTATTTTGTTTTTGTTGATTTGGAAAAGGCCTTTGACAGAGTCCCTAGAGAGGTGGTGAAGTGGGCAATGAGAAAGCTTGGCTTGGAGGAGTGGCTGGTGAGGGTGGTTATGGCCATGTATGGGGGTGCTCACACCCAGGTGAGAGTGAATGGAGATTTGAGTGATGAGTTTTCCGTGAATGCTGGTGTGCATCATGGGTCAGTCTTGAGTCCCATGTCGTTTATCATGGTACTTGAAGCCCTTTCACGTGACTTTAGAAACGGACTCCCGTGGGAGTTGTTGTATGCCGATGATTTGGTGTTGATTGCAGAGAATGAAAGGGAGGCGGAGGAAAGGTTTAGGAAGTGGAGTGATGGTATGGGGCAAAAGGGTTTAAGGGTAAATGCAGATAAAACAAAAGTGATGATATCTAGGGTTGGTGGCGGTACTGTCAAAGACGAGGAAGAGTGACCATGTGCAGTTTGCCACAAGGGCGTGGGAAGTAATTCCATCTTGTGCGGTGTGTGTGATAAATGGGTGCATAAGAGATGTAGTGGTATCAGAGGTAGACTGCGAGATAATGCTGATTTTATGTGTACGGCGTGCCGGGGTGAGCAGGTGGAGATCGTCAGACGTGAAAGGATTGAACTTTTGCTGGTGAATCTCTTGAGTGTGTGGAAGAGTTTTGTTATTTGGGAGACATGTTGTGTGCTGGAGGTGGGGCTGGAGCTAGCTCTGTGGCTAGGGTGAGAAGTGGTTGGAAGAAGTTCAGGGAGCTCTTGCCTCTCCTGACATTGAGAGGGCTCTCCCTACGTGTTAAGGGGTCTTTGTATGCAGCATGTGTTAGGAGTGTAATGCTGTATGGCAGTGAGACCTGGGCAGTGAAGGAGGAAGACATTCGCCGGCTCAGACGTACAGAAATGACAATGATTAGGTGGATGTGCAGTGCGTCCCTGCGTCCAAGACCTGGAGGGGCTGGGTTTACAATGGAAGAGTTGAGAGGTAGGATGGGACTGGAGTGTATTGGTGTTGTCATGAGGAGAGGTAGATTGAGGTGGTTTGGACATGTGGAGAGGATGGGGGATGATAATTGGGTGAGGAAGGTGAGAAGTGTTAATATTGGGGGTGGGATTATGAGGGGTAGACCGAGAAAGACCTGGGACGAGGTCATTAAGTGTGTCCTTAGGGTTAAGGGACTGAACAGGGAGGCTGCAATGGATCGTGCAGCGTGGAGAGCCGCCATTAGGTGACCAAGGCTGACACATGCAAGCATGTTGGAGCCTTTAAAAAACGAAAAACGAAAACGATATATATATATATATATATATATATATATATATATATTGCCAGACGCCTCAATCCCGTTTGGGGTGGCCACAAACAAATCGCCTCCAAGTCGCCCTGTCCCCCGCCATTTCACTGCCCTGCTCCCAACTCACACCCCCCTCTCTCATATACCTCTCCACCCCATCTCTCCATCTCATCCTCGGCCTCCCCCTCCCTCTTTCCCCCTCCACCTCACTCACATACACTCTCTTCGTCAGTCTTTCACCCTCCATCCTCTCCACATGGCCAAAACACCTAAGTGTGTTCCTCATAACGCTTCCTATCACATCCACATCAACACCACAACGCTCCTTTATATCCTCATTCGTCAGCCTGTCTCTCCATGTGACTCCACAGGCTTCTCTTAAATAACTCATTTCCACGGCTCTCACTCTTGACTTGTGTCCTTCCAACAACGTCCAAGCTTCACTTCCGTACGTTAGAGTTGGTATCACAATACTGTCATGTAGTAACTTTTTCACTTCCATGCTCACTTCCCTGTTTCTTATCACTGCTTTCAAAGAACCAGCAACCTTTCTTCCCTGATGTACCCTTTCAAGCACTTCACCCTCCAAACCTCCATCCTTACTCATCACACTACCCAAGTAATTAAACGTACTCACATTTTCCAATTCCTCACCATCCAACCTCGCTGTACATTCACTGACTTCACCTCTCTCAAAGACCATCACTTTACTCTTCCCTACATTCACCTTTATATATATATATATATATATATATATATATATATATATATATATATATATATATATATATACAGATGATCTCCCACATTCGTGGAATCCACATTTGCGTATTCACTAATTCGCAGATTTTGACAGAAGAAAGGGTCCAACTTTTGCGGGTGCCGCCCCGGTTATTCACAGGCTCTTTTGCAGTGTCGGTTTGTTCCTGCACAAAAACAAGTTGTCTCCTGTCGTCCGCTGCCCATTGTCCTCTGTCCTGCTCTAATACCAGGCGCCTCTTGCCTGGTCTCAGTCTTTGCCCGACCACCACCAATAATGTTAACGTTCCTGCAAAGCCATTTTTCACTCCATTTTTTTAGTGATCTTTCATTGCTTTCATGCTTGCTAAGGTATGTGAGCGTAAGTGCCTTGCTGCACCATACGGAAGAGGTAAGAAGTAGAGATGTCCCGATACCAAGATGTTGGCCGATACCGATACCGAAACCGATACCCACTTTTCAGCCGATACAGACACTGATACTCTGATACTAACAAATGGCCGATACTTTGCCGATATCGATACCGATACCGATACTTTTTTAATTCGATTTTATTAATATGATTTTATTTTGATTTATTTGATGCCGGTAACGTGAGTGTTGTTAATTCAGGAGCAATATTGTAATCGATACATAATATCAATATATGATAATGTTACATCATACATGTAATTATAATGTGGTATAATATCATAACCATCTGTTTATCAGTGTCATGAAACATGTCTTGAATCACATAATTAACCAGAAAAGTATCGGAGCATTTGACATATTTTTACCTTGCCAATATCAATACCGATACTACAAAAAAAAAAAAAAAGCCGATACTGCCGATACCGATACCAATACTATTGACACATCGCTAGTAAGAAGTGCAATATTTTTCATAATTAAGTGATTATTGTGATAAATTGTGATCACATGTGCACACCCCAGGAGTGATCCCCTACCCTAAGTTTGAAAAAAGTGCCATACTGTACTGATTCATGAATTGCTTCCATACACCTTAGAGGTTATTAATGGCCTAATTTATGTATAAAAAGTAAATTGCATGATTGTGCTTAAGTGATTTTTTTTTTAATTGTGATTACATGTGCGCACCCCAGGAGTGATCCCCTACCCTAAGGTTGAAAAAATTGCCGTAATGCGCTGGTTCGTGAATTGCTCCCATAAAACTCTGAGGTTATTGATGACCTTATATATGTATAAGAACTGAATTATTGTTAGTGATTTATGGTGGTAAGTTGTGTTTACACGTGCCTACCCTAGGAGTGATCCCGTACTCTAAGGTTATAGAAAGTGCCGTACTGGGTCATGCAATGTTCCCACATACCTCAGAGGTTATCAGTTAATTTAATTTTGTGTAATAACTGAATTATTGATTGTGAATAAGTGATTTATGGTGGTTAGTTGTGTTCGCACGTGCACACCCTATGTGATCCCATACCCTAAGGCTATAGAGAGTGTGCTGGGTCGTGCATTGTTCCCTTATTCCTTAGAGGCAAAAAATCCTCTTTTTTCTGTGATTTACAGGTATTATACTGTATGTAAAGGTTCCAAGAATACCCAGTCATATCTCTGGAAGGTACTAAGCACTTAGAATAGTTAATAATCTATTACAGGTATTGGAAAAAGAATGATAAAAAGAAATTAAATATAAATAACAATGGAGCAGCTTTAATGTAAATATATGTATGTACACACAGCAAAAAAACTATCGTTACAGGGGGGTCCGACGTGTTTCATACTGAACAACCTGGCTGTCTCGCTAGGGTTGGTAAGCCTGACAGTGGGTGAGTTGCCAAATAGGACGAGGTAGAAATATGCATGGGAGAAGCAATGGATATAGCTTATAATAAATATGCAACAAACACACGCAGGGATACCAATGGAGGAGGCTGTTATCAAAAACCTTCATTCGTGTGTCATTTTATATCGCACAGAAGGTGTAACGATAGTTTTTTTTTGTTGTGTGTACAAGCAGCAACAGCATAGGATGGTTAAAGACCCTCTCTATTCCACCTCTGGTGCAATGATACTTTAGTATTACAATCCAACACAGCATCCTACAGTAGTCCACCGGGTCCACTGCCCCTCTCCACCACACGAGGAGTCCTGTGATGCTAGCTCACGGTGGTAAGGTCCCACTGGTGTCGTTATGACACCTCCCTGCCCTGCCCTTGGTAGTGGTATACCTCATACCAATTAATCTGGCCAGGCATGTATGGCAACACTGTTCCTGCCGAGATTCTGATTGGCTGGAGGTGTTTGTTCGATTTCGTTGTTGCTAGAACTGATACTCTTTTCATTATCTGATGTGATACTGAGTTTGTCGACAATACAATCGTCAAAAGCAATAAGAAATCCGTTATATACTTATCAACAATGAAATTTTCGTAGGAAGATAGAGATATTGAGTCAACAAAGTATTATAAGTCCAAGTCAAGGTCAGCATTCGAACAATTCCTTTAAATCTCCGACACTCCATAATATAACAGAAAATTAAGGAAACCTGCTTGATGTAAGCATTGGTATAACACATTTAAATTTTAAGATCAGTCTGCACCCTTAAATCGTGCCACAACTCTGAATAATTAAAAATTCTAATGAAAAGACGAGTTCTGTGGGAAGGGAGGTTTGAAAAAATCGCGAAAAATCAAAGTAGGCTAAAGGAAAACTATTTCATTATAATTATATCCACTATTATCACAGTGCGGACTGATCTTTAAAATTTATATGTGTTATACCAAGGCTTAGATTAAGCAAGTTTCCTTAATTTACTGTTATATTACGGAGTGTCAGATTTAAAGGAATTGTTCAAATGCTGACCTTGACTTGGACTGTTATAATACTTTGTTGACTCATATCTCTATCTTCCTACGAAAACTTCATTGTTGTTAAGTATCTAACAGATTTCTTATTGCTTTTGACGATTATATTGTCGACAAGCTCAGTATCACGTGATAATAAAGAGAGTATCGGTTTAAGCTACAACGAAATCGAACAAACACCTCCAGCCAATCAGAATCTCGGCAGGAGCAGTGTTGCCATACATGCCTGGCATGATTAATTGGTATGAGGTTTAGGGTCCGAGTCTTACTCCCGATCTGATCTAATATCGAAGTCGAAGGAATCTCAAGTAAAACAGATCCCATATTAAGTAAATGACGAAAGCAAACCTCTCAGAAATACCAAGGTTACCCAGCTAAGAAAATGTCTATTACAATATAACCAATACCAATTATCACAACCACTACAATAAACAAGAGATCTAACCTTATCGGCGGTGTGGACAAGACTGACTTCCCCAGTCAACCACACTCACCACATTAGCTCTGTTTGTACAAAGGAATCCTTAAAGTGAAGCAGCTATGCCATGTGGAGAGGATGGGGGGTGAAAGACTGACGAAGAGAGTGTATATGAGTGAGATGGAGGGGGGAAGAGGGAGGGGGAGGCCGAGGATGAGATGGAGGGATGGGGTGGAGAGGTATATGAGAGAGGGGGGTGTGAGTTGGGAGCAGGGCAGTGAAATGGCGGGGGACAGGGAGACTTGGAGGCGATTTGTTTGTGGCCACCCCAAAAGGGATTGAGGCGTCTGGCAATCGATAGATAGATAGATAGTTATGACTAGTCTCAGTCCACCGAGACATCCAATTCCAAACTTAATCAAACTCGACCTCACAAATGAAACATTAAACAAAGGGCAGTCGCAACCATAAATTCGGAATAGGTTACAGTTTCAAACTAAACACTATAAACCGAAAACCATTTTATTAAATTTGGCAGTCTAGAATTGGTAGCAATGCCATTAAATTAGGTATACTATACAAAAAAATTTTAAGCATATCAAAGAAAATTAAGTTGCTCTGATACAGAGAAAGACTACTCCTTTACAGGGCTCCCCCAACAAGTATCTAGCCCACTAGATAAGCACCTATTTGAATATCTATCTATCTTGTCTTTCTCTGACCTACTAAGGAAATCTGCTCCAACATTGTTCTGGCCAACTACATGAACTAGTCTGAATCTAAAAGGTTGTAGAATATGAGCCCATCTAATTATCCTACTAGTCACTTGCTGAGATTTTTTATTCATATCTATCAGTGGCTTGTGATCTACCTTAAGAATGAACTCTTTACCCATCAAATAATACTAAAACCTCTGGACTCCAAAGAGAATGGCAAGGCACTCATGTTCAGTGGTAGAATACCTTCTCTCTCTGTCAAGTAATTTCTGATGGGCATACCCTACCAGGTATGGGCTATCATCCACATACTGCAAAAGAACTGGACCCAAGTTGAAATCTGAAGCATCATTTCTGAGGACAAAAGTGAGATCAGTATCTGGCGGCTTAAGGATGGGCTTTTGGGCAAGAGATACTTTAAGTTTGTTAATTCCTCCACCCATGATGACGCATTTGTCGTCATATGGACGTGGCTGCAACTATACTCAATGATGTGTTTGTCATCATTTAAGCATAAAAACTTTCATCAGAAAAAAATTTTTCATCCGATCGGCGTCATTTTTGGAGGTGTCATAGTTTCCACACTTCTCGTCAAAAGTAATGACTTGGCAACCTTGGGGCCAGAGACATGCGGCAGCCCAGACAGGTTGATTAGTTCCACAGCAGCTGTCGAGGGAGAAGGTAGTGCATGGCAGAACATTTAAATTGTACTCTATTTCCCCCCGCCCCAGGCACGCATCATATTCCACTATACCATTAGAGCTTGTGTTTACTTTTTGGGCACTATTGTGATTAGATTTGGTGTTTGCAATAAGGAATTAGGTTTTTGTGAATCATTCCTGGCCTTTATCAGCCGTTGACCCAACGAAGATTGTGCTAGGCCTACCCTGTTTTTCGCCGTGTCCCAACAACTACACTCCCTCTACCCTGCACCCAAAGTGAGTATTCAACCATTGAACAATAGTGACAGTGAATTAGGTGAATATAGTGTGCATTGGCCAGTAAGGAAGGACCAGGGGAAGGCGGGAAACTGCCTGACAACACAAGGCCTACCCTGTTTTTCGCCGTGTCCCAACAACTACACTCCCTCTACCCTGCACCCAAAGTGAGTATTCAACCATTGAACAATAGTGACAGTGAATTAGGTGAATATAGTGTGCATTGGCCAGTAAGGAAGGACCAGGGGAAGGCGGGAAACTGCCTGACAACACAACGTTGCCTTGAATGGAATATTTGGTGTTGATGAGGTCCTTGTTTTATGCTGATATATGGTGGATAGTGTTATTGTGCAATTGATAAAAGTATAGTGCAACAAGTGTACATGATGAAACATTGGCTAGGGCAGGAGTCACATACGCTTACAGCCACGGCACACCATGTCATGAGGGGATAAAATAGTGGAGGTTTAGAGGGATATTTGATTTTATCAGATTGTTATATTTATTCCGTATGCTTTTTGTGTGAAATTAAGCATGAGTGTTATAGTGATATGTTTATCGTGTGCTTGTATGGATGAACTTAAACACTGCACCACATTCTAGTCAGAAGATATCGTCTGCCATACCTTAGGTATCGCAGGTGTGACATACAGTGCACGTTCAGACACTGTTGTGATGAAATATACTGTATGTCTCATAAAATGATGGATTTGATTATGTGTATTGTGAAATAAAATTGTAAACACTGCAGTGCCTTCAGGTAACGGAAACATCATCAGATACACCTTAGCACACAGGTAGTACTTGTACTTGTTGTGGTGTAATATACTGTGTATCTCATATTCATAAATTTGGTTAGGTTTTATGTGAAAGTAAAAGACTGACCCAACTGCTCATAAGAAAGTTTGCGTCTCGTACACAAAGGTAGCGACATGCAACGTGAGGTTAGGAACACGTGCATTTACATTTTATTGGTGAATAATACTGTGTATCTCATATATTGATAAATCTGGTTATGTATTATATGAAAATAACATGAAAGAGTGATCCACATGCTCGTAAGAAGGAGAACGTGTCGTACACCTGAGGTAGCACAAAGCTAGCGAAATGCAGCGTGAGATACCTAATTGTAGATGGTGTAATATACTGTGTATCTCATACAGTGATATATTTTGTTATGTGTTATGTGAAAAGAAAGTGAAAGTGAACCACGTGATCGTCTGGAAATCATCGTCTGCTACACCATACTGCCAAGGTAGGGGCCACGTAAGTGACCTATGGAAGACGTGCATTCACATTTTATTGGTGAAATATACTGTGTATATCGTATATTGATAGATCTGACTTTGTATTATGTGTAAATAACGTGAAAGACTGACCCACACTCTCGTAAGAAAGAGAATGTCTCGTACACCTGAGGTAGCACAAAGGTAGCAAAATGCAATGGGAGATACGTAATTGTAGATGGTGTAATATAAGGTGTATCTCATACAGTGATATATTTTATTATGTGTTATGTGAAAAGAAGGTGAAAGTGAACCACGTGATCATCTGGCAATCATCGTCTGCTGCACCTTACCGCCCAGGTAGGGACCATGTAATTGACCTACATAATATGCGCATTTACATTTTATTGGTGAAATATATTGTGTATCTCATGTATTGATAGATTTGGCTATGTATTATGAGAAAATAACGTGAAAGACTGACCCACGTACTTGTAAGAAAACGAACGTCTCGTACACCTGAGGTAGCACAAAGGTAGTGAAATGCAACACGAGGTTAGGAACACGTGCATTTACATTTTTAATGGTGAAATATACTGTGTATCTCATACAAAGTGATAGATTGGGTTATGTTTTATGTGAAAAGACAGTAAAAGACTGACCCAGGAGCTCGTAATGAAGAGTGCGTGTTGTACACCTGAGGTAGCACAAAGGTAGCGAAATGCAATGCGAGGTTAGGAACACGTGCATTTACATTTTTATTGGTGAAATATACTGTGTATCTCAAAAAAAAGTGATAGGTTGGGTTATGTTTTATGTGAAAAGACAGTGAAAGACTGACCCACGTGCTTGTAATGAAGAGTGCAAGTTATACACTGAGGTAGCACAAAGGTAGCAAAATGCAACGTGAGGTTAGGAACACATGCATCTGCAATTTTATTGGTGAAATATACTGTGTAGACTGGGTTATGTTTTATGTGAAAAGACAGTGAAAGACTGACCCACTGCAGCATGTTCTAAGGGAAACACCGTCTGCTACACCTTAGCACACAGGTAAGGGCCTACGGAACACGTGCATTTACATTTTAGTGGTGAAATTTACTGTGTATCTCATAAAAAGGATAGATTTGGTTATGTGTAATATGCAAAGTAAATGAAAGAGGTAACCACGTCCTCGTGGCCCCTACCTGTGCACTAAGTCAGGTGTAAGAGACGATGTTATTCAAGGACATACACGTATATCACGAACCATTGTATTGTGCCAGTGTTGAGCAAAGTTCTTGGCTGGCTGTCAATAAAATATCTTGACTCATAAAAAGTGATAGATTGGGTTATGTTTTATGTGAAAAGACAGTGAAAGACTTACCCATTGCAACATGTTCTCCTAAGGGAAACACCTTCTGCTACACCTTATAGAAAAAATTATAGATTTGGTAATGTGTGATGTGCAAGGTAAATGAAAGAGGTAATCACGTGCTCATGCCCCTACCAGTGTGCTAAGTCAGGTGTAGGAGACGATGCGTATATCATGAACTCTGTGTTGTGCCAGTGTTGAGCACAGTTCTTGGCTTGCTGTGAATAAAATATCTTGACTCCTTTATTTCAACTCACACCCCTACCACAGCATTGGACTACCACAGGGTCCATCATCCCTTTGACCACAATTTATTTTCCAGTTGGCTTGCAGCGACATCAGTCTTGCAGAGATGAAGCGCGGGTTGGCATCACACTAGTGGCATAAGATCCTCGATCAGGTAGAGTTGGAAAGAGACATCGAGAGCGACCATTCTGGGGTGGAGGAGGTTGAGATGACACCATCCGGTCAGCAAGTGGAGCTGCCTTGCCACCTTCCATCATGGGAAAGTACACCACCATCATCGGCCGACTTCACCGGAGAACCCTCTCCACCTCTAGGGCCTTCCGGTCCCACCGCTCTCTTTGTCATCTCCCAATCTCCTGGCCTCTCTGCCCCCCTTGGCAAGCCATTGACACCGGAAGCCGGGCCATCGTTCGTTGTGATGGCTCCTCCTCCCGCTTCTGCCATGCAGGATGCTACGGAAACATCCTCGCCGACCAGACCGAAGAAACTGGTGTCCCCAGAGCCCCCTGTCTTATCCTTGTCCTCGTCTGAGGCGTCCCCTCCAAGACAAGGGCGCCGTGGTCTGCTGCCTGGACACAGGGGACGTCCAAGGGGTCGGAGGGCAGGCTGAAGGGTGTCGACAGGCCGACTCACTGCCACCACTGCTGAAGAGGATCCTGGGTGGAGCAGTGGCCTGTTCACACTGAATCATGGGCCGTTCACTGGCTCCCCAGAGATCAAGGTGGATATTCCAACAACTCCCCTGCAGTTCTTCCAGCTCTTTTTCACGCGGGAGTTGTCATACCTCACCGTGGAAACCAACCAGTACGCCACATTCCTGGGGACTCAGCTAGATGCCTGGTTCTCCTGCAATGAAGAGGAGATGGCCAAGTTCCTGGGGTTATACCTTTTCATAGGGGTTGTGCACATGCCGACCATCAGGCACTATTGGAGGAGCTCTGAGCTGCACGACTACCCTAGGGTCCGGCGGGCAATGAGTGGAAGGCACTTCACCGCCATCCTCAAGCACTTCCACACCTTCAACTCACTCGCCATTCCCCAGGACAACCAAGTTCAGCTCATCCGCATTCACACGGTCATGAAGTACCTACTTCAATGGTTCCATCAGCGTACCAACCTGAGGAGCAGCTCAGCTTGGATGAGGGCTCTTTGGGGTGGAAGCCAGCTGTCCTTCTATGTCTACAACCTCCAGAAGCCCAGCATGTATTCCATCAAGATGTATATATTGGCCGAGTCGTCCTCGGGCTATATCTGGAACCTTGACGTCTACACAGGGGTGCAGAGGACCCTCGAGAACACTGTGTGGGGCCTTGAGGAACTGTTGAAGGACCAGGGCTATAAGTTGTTCATGGACAACGACTACAATTCTGTAGCCCTGTGTGAACGACTCTTCACTGCAGGCTTTTACGTGTGTGGGACCTTACGGCTGCCTAGAGGAGCGGCACACCAGCTGCAGGCCATCGCCAGGTCCAAGAGCCTGCCCGCAGGGGGCATGGCATACAGGCGCAAGGACAATGTGCTAGTCCTGCTGTGGAAGGACAAGCACATTGTGGACATGGTGTCCACCTTCCACACTGCGAACACCATACCGAAGAGGGTTCGAGGAAAGGTGTGGGGGGGGACAAACTACGTGGAGAAGGTCATTAACAAGCCCTGTCTCCAGGCTTAAATTGCCTATCCTGAGATTTCAAATCAAATTAGGATCGATATCTAGCTGAACTAACATCAGCATTCCTAGCTGCGATCTTTGCACATTCAGCTAGTTTACCTTTCAGCTCTATCACATACTGAAAAGATGATCTATCGTCCTCACTCACACTCTTATCTTCCCGTAAGTCCCTAAGAACAGCCAAGGGTTCCCTAACAGCACGTCCATACAAAAACTCAAAAGGTGAGAAACCTGTTCTATCACTGGGTGCTTCTCTTAAGGCAAACCTAGTTGGAATTAGGTACCTGTGCCATTCTCTGGGTTTCTCTGAGCAAAGTTTTCCAAGTGAAACTAGGATGGTAAGGGGTGGTAAAAGAGGGTTTAACACCTAACAGTTTGTGTAATTTTTTCATGAGAGCAGATTTGAATTGGGCTCCACAATCTGACAGAATCTCCCGAGGAATACCTACTCTCGAAAAGACAAGTGCTCGTGGGCCCTTTGGGCCCTCTCGCACTTGTTCCTGTGGAGGGCTCTCGTGCTGCGCACTCACTTTCTCGTGCTTCACACTCGTTTCCTCATGCTTCTCACTCATTTCCTTGCGCTTCAATTTCTAAAAGTCACAGTACCGAATGAACCGTTTTCTGAACCAAATTTTGAGCGCTCTTAACTCTAATAAAAAATCATCAATTGAGATGGAACCAAGTTTTTTTACAGCAAATTTTCTGCGAATTTCATGCCAACTAGGACTACTGGGGCTTGGAAGCAGGCTGTGAAGCCTATGCCCAGAGTCAAGCACATAAAAAAAAAAAAACTTTGGGGCAACAGGATGCCTCCATACTGAAGAAAGGCGCCCTCACCTCCTTTCGGGAATGGAACCCAAGTTGTCCGCACGCAAGTCCAGGATATTAACCACTTGGCCACGGCAACCGACCGGGCGCCGGGACCTGGGTTCTTTGGTAAAAATTTGATCGCTCATTAAATATAGTAAAAGTTTTTCAATCGTGATGGGAGCAAGTTTTTTCACATCAGCGAATTATTTACAATTTTTGTGCCAATTTTGGTGCAATTTGAATCTGTGGTTTTGACTGCCCAAAATACACACACACACAGACACACGGCTACTGCTATAGTGTATTAGATGACAAAGAGTGCCTCAGCAACTGATACTGAATCAATTTCTTTGAGAGGGATGGCTTCTGGAAAGCCCGTAATGCAGTCTATCAAAGTAAGGATGTACCTATGGCAGTCTGAAGTTGGTGGAGATAGTGGACCTACCAAATATATATCTACATTCGAAAAGGGCTCTGTAGAAATCGGTATTTGCTTAAGGGGGACTGGCTTTACTCGACCTTTGAGGGACATTCGTTGGCATATATCACATAAGCGCAGAAATTCCTAATATCATTAGTCATAGATGGCCAAAAGAGCTAATCTGCTACTCTCATTTGGGTTTTGCAATGGGAAAAGTGACTGGCCAAGGGACTCTTATGTGTGACGGAAAGTACAGTCTGTCTACAGTCAGCAGGGACAACTAAAGAAAGCGTACCAACTCTATCTGGGAATTTTGACTGAATGGAAGAGTGGTAAAGAAGACCCTGTTCTTTAACAAACTTACACCCTGTCCCATCACGATTAGTGTGCTCTTCTCCAGACTTAACTTTATCCCAAACAGATGTCAAGGTAGGACAAGAGGCTTTTAAGTTGGCAAAGTCGCCAGAAGTAGTATTTAGTGGTTTTAGTTAGGGAAGGACGAGTGAGTGAATTACTTTTCCACGAGATGATCTGGTGTGAACAGCATGAACTATCTCAGGGGTCTGAACTGCTGGGGAAATATCCGGATCTCGTGCCCAAGGAATGTTACCTATAAGGACAGTACAAAACTTTATAGGGGCACACAACACGTCAGCCCAACCTTCATAATAAGGACAACAGATGTAGCAACGTACCTGAAGGAAGAAGTCTACACATCCCAGATAATCGGCAACTTTCACCTTCTTACTCTGGGAGAAATCAAAGGCTGGTAATACATTCTCAGAGACTATTATACAGTACATGAACAACCAGTGTCTCGCAAAACAATTGATACTCTAGTACCATTAACTGTAGTGTACCTGTTGCAACAAATTTTCTGGGTGTAGAGTCTTCAAAGCAAAACCTCGCTTTAAGACCAGAATCTGTCCCGGACTTAAAGGCGAGTGGATTTTTAGGGCACTTAGTATGCTTATATCCTGTCAAATCACACCCATAACATTTTCCTCTAAACTTAACTGTCACTTCTGCTGCAACTTGGGATTCATGAGTTTTCTGTTCTGGCCACTTTTTCCCTTGATCTTGATCAACACTGGACTTAGGATACGAGTTGTGAGCAGAAGCCCAGTTGTCTGCTAACTTAACAGTTTCTTTCACAGTCTTTGACATCATGTTCCTTTATATAGGTACGAAGGTCTGCAGGTAAGGGTGAAATAAACTGACCCATAATTACAAAAGACCGAAGTTTATTGTCTTCTCAAGTCCCCAGCTTTCCACCCACTGATCAAACAATCCTCCTAAGTTGATAGAAAACTGCTGATAAGTCTCTCCAGTGCGTATTCTGGCGGATCTAAAATCATGCCTATAACCTGCTGTAGTTTTGCTAAATGCACGTAAGAGTGCAAGTTTGAGTCGCTTAAAGTCAGCTGTTATTTCAGAGGGAAAGAAATACAAACGTCCACAGCTTTACCAGTTAACAAGCTTCCTAACCGTACAGTGTAGGAATCCTCAGAGATTCTCAACAAATCAGCAACCCTCTCAAAGCAAACCAAGTAGGATCCCATATCATCACCGTCCTTGTACACTGGCAAACTAGGACGAATTACATCATCTCCACTGACAGGAGTGACATATATTTGTCTGTACTTTGGCCATTTCTAATTGGTGAGCTAGCCTTACCTTCTCCAGTTCTCTTTCCTTCTCCCTTTCCTCTCGCTATCGTTCTTCCTTCATGAACTGCAGCTCCCTGGCCCTCTCTTCCCTTGCATAAGCCTGCTGTCATAGGATGAACTTAGCAACATCAGATTCAGAGAGACCAAGACTTTCAGCCTGTGTTTTTAGTGTCTCGATAGATAAATCTGCCATGGTTATAGAACGAAGGTTAGTTTCTTATGGGTGTCTAGATAACGAGTACAGGCCGTTGCTGATCAGATACTATAAGGAACAATCCTACAACTAGGATCTACCAACACAAGGTATGACTGAATCTGGGATTCTGACTCAGACGAGCCATAAACACAAATTATCGAGTATAGGCAAATTGTCTCCGGGCCCCAAGGACAACAAGTTTAGGACAGTATCCTAATACAACAAAGTGAAGCTCACACCTCCGAGTATGATTAGGTATCCAGGGCGAGGTCGCTACTATGTAAAGGTTCCAAGAATACCCAGTCATATCTCTGGAAGGTACTAAGCAAACACTTAGAATACTTAATAATTTATTACAGATATTGGAAAAAGAATACTCAAAAGAAATTAAATATAAATAACAATGAAGCAGCTTTAATGTAAATATATGTATGTACAAGCAGCACCAGCATAGGATGGTTAAAGACCCTCTCTATTCCACCTCTGGTGCAATGATACTTTATTCTAGTATTACAATCAAACACAGCATCCTAGTCCACTGGGTCCACTGCCCCTCTCCACCACACAAGGAGTCCGACGATGCTAGCTCACAGTGGTAAGGTCCCACTGCTGTTGTTAGGACGCCTCCCTGCCCTGCCCTTGTCAGTGGTAGGGTCCGAGTCTTCCTCCCGATCTGATCAAATATAGAAGTCGAAGGAATTTCAAGTATAACAGACCCCATATTAGGTCAATGACGAAAGCAAACTTCTCATAAATACCAACGTTATCCAGCTAAGAAAATGTCTATTATACAATTTAACCAATACCATTATCACAACCACTACAATAAACAAGAGATCTAACCGTAACGGCGGTGCGAACAAGTCTTTTTTTTTTTTTGGGCCATCACCCTGAAGGGGCATTAGGCCAGCAAGAATCAATAATCATGAAAGCCAAAATAATGATATGAAATATTTGCATCTATTTCATACCAATATTAAGTTATTATTCATGATTATGAAACAATAAGTAATAAAGAATACATCAGTATACGTGGATAGTACCAGGACAAATACTTCCATCTATACATCACATGTAGACTCATTACTATACTACCACAAAATAATCAAATAATTATCAAATTTATGTAAAAAAAAAATACATAAAAAGAACAAATACAAATTTACTGCTCCTGAACAAAAGAAAAAATAATACACATTTATATAAATGTAACCTCCTCCTACGGTTCACAAATCTATAAAACTGTATTGACATATTTACATATGTACAAAAACCATATCCCTATATACACAAAAAAAAAAAAAAAAAACACACTATATATATATATATATATATATATATATATATATTTAAACATATATATATATATATATATATATATATATATCTATATATATATCTATATCTATATATATATCTATATCTATATATATATCTATATATCTATATATATCTATATATATATATATATATATATCTATATATATTTATATATATCTATATATATATATATATATATATATACAATAAATAAGGAAACCACAACCAAGTTCATAAAATAAATCACAACTCTCTGAGTAATCTGGTCTCTTTCAGGAAAGTCATCAATTTATTAGTCACACCAACGTCCCCATCACCCAAGACAGAATCAAGTGTGAAAGGGAGCGCATTTGTCCTACAGTAGGCAGCCAGAGAGGTACGTTCCCCAGGATACCTATGCAGTACAAAAGGATGTGACTAATAGATAACACCGCGTCACAGGTGGTACAACGCGGTGGAAATTGTCTGTTAATATATGGTAACATATGTGTTATTAGGGTGGAATTCATGCGGAGGCGGGCTAAAGCGACCTCCTCCCGTCTGTTTCCTCGAGAGGAACTGGACCAATCATATATGGTCCTTTTGACTGATGGAATTGCCAGGTCGGTCCACTGACTTTGCCACAGAAGATTAATTGATTTCTTTCCGAAAGAGAGACTAGACTGTAGCTCACGAGGAACGTCCCAAGTCTCCTCGAGTTCTACAGCTGATTTAGCTAGTACGTCAGCCTGCTCATTGCCGTAAATACCGCAATGACCAGGCACCCAGACCAGAGTGAAGAATTTAGCACATGTATGCAGCTTATTGATAATGCGGCCCAGGATCTCATGTGGATCAGTCCTACATGAATGAATTGCCTGAAGGGCTGACTTAGAGTCCGAAAAAATGACAAAACTGTTGTGATCTGAACGCAAAGCAAAGTCTATTGCTTGATCTATGGCAAATAATTCGGCAGTGAATACAGACGTATGGGGGGGCAAGCGAAAACGGATGTGGCACTCCATAAACCACACACTCGCACCCACATATTCATCCATCTTAGAGTCATCGGTGTACAAGTGGAATGACGCTAGGTGTCTAATGAGGATCATCCGGAACAACTGTCGTACCTCCGCCTCCGGCGCCTTGTACTTTGCGACGGGGAGCCAGTCAGTGTTGAAGGTGGTGGCAAGTGACTCCCGGGGCGCTATTTTTGACGTTAAAACCTGATCCCCATTAGAAAGGTCGTACCTTAACGCCTCACAGAGGAAGTGAAGCCTCACAGCCACTGGCATGAGGGCCGCATACAGCAAGTATTCCCACTGTAGGAGGATCCGACAGGTCAGAAGGCCAAGTGAGCGTTTACGGTGGGTGGTGATACCATAAGAAAATAACAGGTGGTAACGTCGTAGACGGAGGGGAGGCACATTAGCCTCCACTTCCAACTGCTCCACACGAGTACACCGAAGGGCTCTGAGACATATACGCAAGCATACGTTCTGAAGCACATGCAGTCTACGGAGGACAGCATCCGATGCCGACCCATACACCTGTGAGCCATAGTCAAGCTTAGAACGGATAAGGGACTTATACACCATCAATAAAGACGTTCTGTCTGCTCCCCACGATTTACCGGAAAGAAACTTAAGGACGTTTACTTTTTTACTACAAGAAGCAAGCAAACTATTAATGTGTGTTCTCCAACTGAGCCTACTGTCAAAATGTAGACCCAGGAATCTGATTGAATTTTGAAAAGGTATCGGCAGATTATCTAAAGTTAAATGCAAAGGAGGTACGTTAAGTTTACGAGTAAAAACAACACCAACACACTTAGGGACGGAAAATTTAAATCCCCACTCCAAGGCCCAACACTGAACAGATTCAAGTGCCAGTTGAATCTGCTGTGCCGAGGATTGTGCATTGCGGGAAGAGTGCCACACTGCACAATCATCAGCATAGAGTGAGTATCTAATCGTCCTGGGGACGGAAGCGGACGACAGAATGTCATTAATGGCAACGCTGAACAAAGTAGGGCTAAGCACACTTCCTTGTGGTACCCCGATCTCTTGGACAAATATGTCCGAAGTTACGTTACAGGGTAACCTGACAAAAAACGCTCTGTCAGTAAGAAAGTTCTGAAGGAAAATGGGCAAATTACCTCTTAAACCATAAGCGTAGAGTTTACGTAGTATTCTGTTTCGCCATGTCATATCATAAACCTTATGAATATCCAGAAAAATTCCTATCATGAATTCGCGATTGGCAAAAGCCTTGGCTATGCAATGGTCCAGGTGCACTAAATGATCCAGAGTGGACCTGTATTTACGGAATCCACTCTGTTGATCATTTAACACACCCTTCGACTCTAAAACAAAAAGTAACCTTTTATTAACCATACATTCAAAGACCTTCACATAGACAGTCAGTTAGCGCAATAGGTCGAAACGAGCTGGGACTCATAAGGCAACCGTCTCAGCGAGGTATCGGTATGACGTGCACGTAGTGCCATGAGTTTGGGAACGTGTGAGACGCCCAAATCTCATTGTACACCGCTAACAGCTTACTCAGGTTGGCCTGAGTAAGATGCTGGATCATACCGTAAATAATGGTGGATGGACCAGGACTGGAGCCTTTACAGGATTTAAGGGCAAGGAGAAGTTCATCTAACATAAATTCGGAGTTGTAGCTGGTCTCTCCTTTTTCCGTGGCAAAGTCTAAGTTTTGCAGCTCAGCCGTACGCTTATGGTGGAGAAAGCGAGGATCAAAGTTGGCTGAGCTGCTTACCTGGGCAAAATGGTCGGCAATAGTATTGGCAATATCCACGGGATTGTCAATTACATTCCCGGCCACCTCAAGTGTGGTGATTGGTGACCGGGTGTACTTGTTGTTTAGTACATTTATGGTGGACCAGACCTGACTTAGTGGGGTGGAGCAATTCACCATGGACACAAAACTACGCCAGTTAGTCCGTTTTTCCTCTTTAATTGTCCTCCTTGCCTCAGCCTTAGCTGCTTTGTAGGCAATAAAGTTTGATTCTGTTGGCTGTTTCTCAAAAATCCTGTATCTCCTATTGCGCTTTGTGAGTGCTTGTCGGCAATCTGGTGTCCACCACGAAACTCTACGCTTGTTTGGAATTGTAGATGTCTTGGGAATAGCAGCCTCAGCTACGTGTATAATGGAAGTCTGTAGGTGTGAAACTTTCTCGTCAGTGTTATCTCCCGATATATCTAGATTGGCGACCCTTGAGTAGTACCCCCAATCTGCTTTCTTAAAGTTAAATTTAGGTGGTGGAGGAGGCCGAGAATAGTCGCGTGCATAAGAAAGACAGATTGGAAAATGATTGCTACCCATCGAGTCGTCATATGGGTCCCAAAAAAATGTTAGTGTGTATATCGGGAGATGACAAGGACAGATCTATACATGACATGTTACCAGTGCGGTCATCTACACGAGTCGCTCTACCATTGTTTAGAAGACAGAGGTTTGACTGCAGTATGAGGTCGGCTACTTGCTCCCCCCTGCCAACACTCCTCAAGCTTCCCCATTGACAGTGATGGGCGTTAAAATCGCCTAAAATTAATTTATGACCCAGAAGTTGATGGGTTAGTGAAGTGAAAGCATCACCATCAATGGGACCACAGGAAGGACAGTAGATAGAACAAATAGACAGATACGTGTTATTAAATTTTACTCTGCACGCGACAGCTTCCAGAGTAGAACTTAGAATCACTTCCGTTTGTGGGTGTGATTTGTGGGTGTATATGGCGACTCCGTGACCATCATATCTTCTATACGAATGGTAGTGTTTGAACTGTGGAGGATCTGGGTGATCCACCAAGCGCGTCTCCTGTAAACAAACAACATCTGGCCTGTGTGTAGATAGCAAAATTGCTATATTGTGGAGTTTATTCCCAAGAGTCCTACAATTCCATTGTAACACAGTGAATGTCGCGGTTTAAGATTTACAAGAGGGGCCAGTGTGCTTAGCTTTTTTATACCGCCCGCCGCCAGGCGAGTGGCTACCGGGGGACCTATCCCGGTGCTTACTAATGGAAACCTCCATACATTGAGCATCAATAACTAGGCTCCCAGAGCTCCCTGAGGAAGAACTAAACTTTTTCTCCCTCACTGGACCAGGAGCAGGAAGGACATGAGGACGTGGCTGTTTTGAAAGGGTGGTCATATTACTCTTACTAGAGTTGTCAGACTTCTGTTTAGGCTTTACTGACTGAGAGGCAGCAGCAGCCTGAGAGTAAAGTTGCAGTGGGGATGTCAGTTTGAGAGTTGGATTGGACAAGAGGCTGAAATGGAGAGGTAGTGTGTGTGGCAAGAGGAACAGGTTCAGGGTCAGTCTGTGTTTCAACAGAGCACATCATGGGACTGGACATTACTGCCGAAGCATAAGACCTATTCGGCGTGGGAGCTGCATGCAACTCCTTCACTTTTTTCCTAGCTTCGTTGTAGGAAATGCCCTCAGTTGCTTTCACTGCACAGACCTCCTTCTCCTCCTTCCACTTAGGACAATCCCTAGAGGAAGTGGAGTGTGCGCCCTTGCAGTGAAAACAACGTACCGTCTCCGATGTGCAGTGTTCAGCATCATGTCCCTGTGTTGCACATTTGCCACACACACTGGGAAGCCCGACAAGTCTTGTCACCGTGCCCATATAATTGACACCTTAAGCAACGAAGTGGATTGGGGATATAAGGCCTTACATTAACAATTTTGTAGCCAATTTTGACATGGTCTGGGAGTGAAACTTTGCCAAAAGTCAAGACAATAGTAGCAGTCTTCGTCCTCACGCCTTCGGAATATCTAGTAAACCAGGCACCGATTACGTCCTGCTGAGCAAGTTCCCGTATGATCTCGTCCTCATCCATAACCATGAGATCCCTGCAGATGATAACACCTTTGCAGGAATTCATGGAATACGAGATCCTCGGCTCGACATCATATTCGTGGAACTTACGCAGTTTCATCAAGTCTTTAACCTGGGATGTGTTTACAGTTCTGATAAGAAGGTCTCCATTACCAAGTTTTTTTACTTGTTCCACCTCCCCAGCACAGTAATCAATCACTTTCTTGATGATGAAAGGATTGATACTGCTCAAGCAAGTGGAACCGAGAGCATGGAGAGTCACAAACTGCATTATGTACAGGAATGTCAAGGGTAGTTCGAGTCTGGGACCGGTCTGTCTGGAGGCTGTCAGTCTGTGGTTCAGTCAGGGGTCGGTCAGGACCGCCTCCCCCCCTGAAGGGGGGGGAGGCAGTAGGGGCATCCGACATAGTACCACTCCCCCCTAACGGGGGAAGTGGGAAGGAGGAGAGAAAACGACCAAGGGACAATCAACCTGGGACCAAACACCTATGTCTGAGGTTGCCCTCTCAAACCACTCCAGGGAGGCCCGACCGTGTCAATTCATGCCTCAGAGCGATCAGTGGGGGGGACCCTCCGTGGGCGAAAAGCAAAGGTAAACTCAGAAAAAGACACAAACATCTATTGTGTCTCTAACAGGGAGGGGAGGAAAATTAGTACTATCTAGCCTAACTTCATTTAAAAAAAACACCCTAATGGCTGAAAAAAACAAAAGCTAATGCCAGTGAGGCAGCCCTATGCTGGAGGAGAGCTAGAAAACACGTCCACACACTCCGCAACCATGCAAAAAAGTGAACAAGTCAGATTCCCCCAGTCAACCACACTCACCACGTTAGCTCTCATTGTACAAGCAAATCCTTAAAGTGAAGCAGTTCTCGGTCCACCGAGACATCCAATTCCAAACGTAATCAAACTCGACCCCACAAACGAAACATCATACAAAGGGCAGTGGCAACCATAAATTCGGAATAGGCTACTGTTTCGAACTAAACACTATGAACTGAAACATAATGAGTTTTTATTTGGCAATCTAGAATTGATAGCAATGCATTAATTTAGGTATACTATACGACAAACTTTTAAGCATATCAAAGATATTAAAGTTGCTCTGATACATAGAAAGACTACTCCTTTACACTGTACAGGTACAGTTTATTTGTGAGTGATTTTTGTACATTCTTCTTTATGCACTAACTCGACCATCAATTAACTATGGGTCCTAAGCATGCCACCTCTCATGGTGCTCAGGGCGTCGCCCTTAAGTGCCAGAAAAGGTTATGACCATGAAGTAGAAGGTTAAGCTGCTTGACTTGCTGCAAGAAGGCATGAGTTATGCTGCTGTGGGGAAAAAGTATGAGATCAACGAGAGCACAGTGCGGTAAATCAAGAAAAATGAGGCAAACATTCGGGAGTCTTACCTGGCCACAGCACCTCTCTCAGCTGAGCACGTATCACATGTGCACGACAAAGCTTATGTGAAGATGAAAAATGCCCTTTCATTGTGGATCCAAGATCAACACCAAAAGGGCAATCTCAATGATAACAATGCCATCTGCGCCAAAGCTAGGGTGCTGTACGAGCGGCTAAGCCCCCCCACTGTGAACTCCAATGCCCCTGGCACCAGTACTGACCCTCGTCCATCTACTTCCCCCACTTCAGCATTTACCGCCAGCAAATGGTGGTTCGACCGCTTCAGGAAGCAGTGTGCCTCGCATAACCTGAAGATGACAGGGGAGTCGGGGTCAGCCGACCATGCTGCTGCAGCAGCCTTCCCTAATATCTTCAGGGAAATCATCGAGGAGAAGGGATACAAGCCTGAGCAGGTGTTCAATGTCGATTAGATAGGTTTGTATTTAAATGAGAACCCTGAGTGCACCTACGTATCCAGGAAGGAGAGGAGGGTGCCCGGGTTTAAGGCAGCCATGGATCGGTGCACCTTGGTTCTCTGTGACAATGCTGCTGGGTGCATGATTACACCCATGTTTATTTATAAGTCAAAGAACCCACAGGCACTCAAGTGCTGCAGCAAGAATCTCCTCCCTGTCCACTGGATGAACCAAAAAAAGTCATGGACCACCAGTGTCATCTTCCTGGATTGGTTGCGCAACTGCCTTTTGCCGGAGGTGCATTCATACCTGCAAAGCTTGGGCCTACCCTGCAAAATCCTACTGGTGCTGGACAACGCTCCTAGCCACCCACATTCTCTCAAGGGAATGTGTGATGATGTGGAGGTAGTTTTCCTGCCACCAAACACATCCTCCTTGACTTAGCCACTGGACCAAAGTGTAATAAGCGCCTTTAAGGCTTATTACACTCGTCAGTCTATGGCCAGGATGCACTCTGCCCTCGATGACCTTAGCGTCTTGGACTATTGGAAGGGCTTCACAATTGCTGACTGCCTCACGATTGTGGAAGCTGCAATGAAGGAGGTGAAGCCACAGACAGTGAATTCCTGCTGGAAAAATCTGTAGCCAGCAATTGTGTATGATTTTGCAGGTTTTGCACCGAGTGAGCAGGTACAGCAGGCAGTTCGGAGGACTGTGCAGCTATAGAGATGTCCGAATTGAGAGATTTATTATTGACATTATCACTCTAAGAATGCAATGGCTTGCTTTACCTGGAATAAATTACTAAAGTTATCCCGACAACGAGAGGGTTAACACTCCTTGACCTCATCTTACTAAACACTAGTTGCCGCATATTCACTTATTGTCACACATTCCTGAAGGTCAGTGCTTGTATTACCATATTCTTTAATTTCACTATCACTAAACAGTTATACAAAGTTTCAGAGAGACATCTCGATTTGGAGGGTTACAGTAGATATAGCTTTTTATTAGCCACGTATTGACAGTATTTTCATCCAAAGCACAAACAGGAAGAAAATAGTGAAATAACCAAATGCCCACCAGCTGGTCTCACTCTAAAGGCTGAACCTTTAACTCTCCCCTATGACCATGAACTCCGCCAGTTGTTATACAACCTTGAACAACCTTGTCGTACAACCTTCATAATTAAGCTCCAGGTTTCAAATTCTAAATCCATTATTCTCACCTGACTCAACCTTTCCACGAAAATTGCTCTGTTTCATACAAACACTTTTTGTTTTGACCTTGTCATGTGAACTTAACCTTTGACCTAGTGTTATAAAAATTGTAGGTGAACCATTTGATTGATAGACTCTCAGCCCTTCCATCACGAATGGTCCAGATCATATTAAGTGGTTTATTTAATTTGTTCACTAACAGACAAACCGGTGAAATTTTACATTTCCCTGGGATATTGATAATTGACTGAGTGGTCTCAAAATCGAATCCGATTATTCTTCCCATATCTCCTTCCATTCCACAAAGTTTGGTCCAAATCTTATAACAATTCTTTTGGTTGGCCTTGCCTTTGACTTTGGCCTTTGACCTAATATTCTTAAAAATAGGTTTACTCCTTGCTGACCCTCAACACTTGCACCAAGTTTTCTAAAATCAGAACATAAGTTACTTTGATAACTATCACTCACAACAGACGAATTCTAGCCTTGTCCTCTGACCTGATTTTCTTTTTAATTTACGCACTTTTTTTCTTACAATACCATGAACTGTTTCACCAAGTTTGTTATATATCGGATAAAAATATTTTCAGTTGATTTTACTAGGCCAAGGTTTGACCAGGCCGTGACCTTTACCATTTAATCATTGTGCTCAACATTGTTAGGTTTCCTTAGTGGTTAACCCTCAGTCCTTCAGCCAAGTTTGGTTGAAATCAGATTATAACTGTTGAGTTATATTCACACACACACACACACACACACACACACGTCTCTTAAAGCATACTTCTATCTATCTATTGTCATACGCCTCAATCCCGTTTGGGGTGGCCACAAACAAATCGCCTCCACGTCGTCCTGTCCCCCGCCATTTCCCTGCCCTGCTCCCAACTCACCCCCCCCCTCTCATATACCTATCCACCCCATCCCTCCATCTCATCCTCGGCCTCCCCCTCCCTCTTCCCCCCTCCATCTCACTCACATGCACTCTCTTCTTCAGTCTTTCACCCTCCATCCTCTCCACATGACCAAACCACCTCAGTGTATTCCTCATAGCACTTCCTATCACATCCACATCCACACCACAATGCTGCTTTATATCCTCATTCGTCAGCCTGTTTCTCCATGTGACTCCACAGTCTCCTCTTAACTCATTTCCACTGCTCTCACTCTTGACTTGCGTCCTTCCAACAACGTCCAAGCTTCACTTCCATACGTTAGAGTTGGTATCACAATACTGTCATGTAGTAACTTTTTCACTTCCATGCTCACTTCCCTGTTTCTTATCACTGCTTTCAAAGAACCAGCAACCTTTCTTCCGTGCTATACCTTTTCAAGCACTTCACCCTCCAAACCTCCATCCTTATTCATCACACTACCCAAGTACTTAAACGTACTCATATTTTCCAATTCCTCACCATCCAACCTCGCTGTACATTCACTGACTTCACCTCTCTCAAAGACCATCACTTTACACTTACCTACATTCACCTTTAGATTCCGTTTCTTGCACACTCTCCCAGATTCATCCACCAAGCCTTGCAGCTCCCCTTCGTCTTCAATCAACAACACAGTATCATCTGCAAACAACAGTACAGGGAGTTTCCAAACACTATCCTCTCTCACCAGGGCCACTCCAACATCCACTACCCTACCTTGTACCTCTTTTATTACCCCATCCATGAACAGATTGAACAACCATGGAGACATGACACATCCCTGTTTCAACCCAACCTCGAAAGAGAAAAATTCACTTAGTTCACCATCCACACACATTGCAGCCTTAGCACCATCATACATACTCTTCACAACATTCAACAACTTTCCATCTACTCCATATATTCTTAATACTTTCCACAATCCTTGTCTATCCACCCTGTCTCCAAATCCATGAAAGCCGCATACAACTTCTTTCCCTTGGTCGGGCATAACATTTTTTTTTTTTCTTTAATGTGTCCGACTCTGGGCAAAGGCTTCAGGCCCTATATCTTGGGGGCAGTAGCCTATCCCAAGGCCCAGTAGTCCTCCTACACCTCCACATGTCACCACTTCGGCGCTATCACCCACCGTCCATATTGAATAATGCTAGGGCTGTCTCATACAGGACTGGTGTATTGGTATTAGCGGGGGTATGTTTACGACATGTCGGCGGGTCATCTGGTAGATCAGGAAAGTCTGCATTATGAAAGTCAAATCCTTAAATTGTTTCCTGCCCCAGCTGGGATTCGAACCTGGGTCCATCAGGACTGCAGGCCGCCTCTCTACTGATTCAGCCACCGCCTCATTATCCAACTGCTACCACCAATGTACTGTAAGTAGACGTAGCCGAGGGGTGTAATTACACAGAGAAAGTTATCTGGTTGAATCGTCGATGGGAGAGGCACTAGGAGATAGAGTAATGGTGAGGCCTTGTAGATGTCAGTGTAGGCTTTCTCTGTTCCGTTATCCTCTTCGTATTATAAATGGGATGATGAAATAGGCAGACTTAGGTGGATGGGGTTTATTGTGAGACAGTTATATGAATAAAAGTTAAGAACTTGGCGTGACCCGTGTCGCGTATGGTTAGTAGCAATTTGTGCTAGCTGCAGTCCTCCGACTTTACCCTCACTCTCCTACTCCCTATCTCTCTCTCTCCTTGTTTGACTCTTGTTCTCTCCTGCCCTACCAAGTCTCCTACATGTGGTATCGAACTTTTATCTCCCACTAGCTTCCGGCTAAAGTGTGTGGGCGTACATGTGTGCACGTTTGTGCGAGTGTGTGTGTCGGTCATATTTCTGGCACATAATCAGGAGTGTTTGGCATTCTTGATTCGTCTAGATAAGGGGGATGTGTGGTTGTCTCTTCCTGGACAACTGAGACATAACTACCTGTTTTACATATTGTTACCTATGTCTATTTAGTTGCATACCGTAGTTACATATAGTACTGTGTTATAACGTATTATGCCTACAGTAATATGCCTGTCACAACTTTTCATATATATATTGCTGACTTTTGTCTTTGAGGCGTGTGGGTGTAGGAAGGTAGGTAGGATATTACTGATGCAAAAACCTTGAGTTGTATGGAAGATAATATTTTAGTTACTACGCAAAATAATCAACTAAACAGTCCGATGATGCCTTTTTTGTTATTACTTATTTCAGACGATTTTATTCAGCTTCGGGAAGGAAATCTTGTTGTGAAGGTGTTAATGAAGGAATGTTCCTAACCTTCTCTCCAAAGAGTTCCGCTAATTATAACAAACAGTCTGGATGTTGCAAGAATAAAATAAGAATTACGTCATCGGACTGAAGTGGTTAGACATAATAAGTAAAATAAAGAGCTAATGGAGCAGTGCTACCAAGTCTCGCATGCCAACCAATATTCTTTCGAGCTTACGTTGTGTTTACATAGTTTATACTTATATACTCACTTATACAGCTATTGCATACTGAGCCACCAAACTAGGTATCTATCTATCAATCAATCAATCACTCTATCCATCAATAGATAGATAGATAGGTAGATAGACAGATTAACAGATATAATTATACAAAGTGAAATGCAAAATTATTTCCTGTAACCCAGGATCCAGTTTACTACACTGGATGGTAAGCATGTACTCAAATGTCGCCTGGTGGTCTAGTGGGATATTGTGCTCCAGCAGGGTGGGGCCGTGATGGGCTTACATCCAAACAGCGGTTGGAATTATATGCCAAATGAATGCCACTTGGAGGAGAGCTATGCTGGTCACTCTCGCAATAAATATCGGTACAGAGCAGACTGCTTTTTTGTATTTGGTTCTATCAAACTCACGCAGCTCATGAGTGGCCTGGTTTAGCCGAGCAATTGGTCGCTTCAGTTCGATGATGGATTTTGTATCCTGTCATTGCTGTCGCCGTATGATTTTATTCAGCTTGTATACAGTTTTCATTAACACTGTCACTAATAGTTGTTGATATTAAGTTGAACAAAAAAATGAAAATTCATCTCCGAGGTGAATGGGTTTAAAAACTACCTTCACTATTTCTCTGAAAACAAAAATCTTAATACTTTTGCTATTGGTATAGAGAGAATCTATTACCCAATACAAGCAATGCTTCTCAATATCAGGCATGGGGCGATTACAGGGGTATTGTAATCGATTACGATTACGATTACTTTTGTAAACTTCAGATTACGATTACGTTACAGTAAAAGTAAGAATAATCGATTACGATTATGATTACATAAGAAGTAATAATCATGATTACATGTATTATTATGCACTATATAATTACGAGCAGGTTTCTTTTATACTTGACATTCATTAAGTAAATAGCTGGTTAGTTTTTAAAATCAAAAACATCGACCAGTAATTTAAACTGATATTTTCTGGGGATATATACTTTACGTGCAAATATTTTTAATAAGAATTGCCTGTGTAAGAAAGAACATAGGGTTAAGCTCTGCAGAACCTTTGGCGACTGTTTCTCAGTATAAAAATACACTGTACAGTGCAATGTCCAGTAAGTTGTTCCTTTATTTTTTTGCCAATTTCCAATACAAAGGTGTTTTAATAATTCAAGCACCGAGACTTTTCTTCAATTTGTTTTTGACCCTTTCATTCCATTAACCATTCTATCAACTGAGATCTTCCCAGGTGATATTATTCTAGCTTAGGTAGGATATTATATGGAAGCTTCTAAGTGATAACCTAAAATTCAATTTTGTTTTCATATTACTTATGGACTTTTATGGTGCATATTTGCTGTTTGACACTGAACTACAGTATTTTATTCTTGACGAGTATTTGTGGAAGAATAACTTATCTGGGGCCTTGTAATCGTAAAAGTAACCATGATTACGATTACAATAGGAGAGTAATCGATTACGATTGCGATAACTTTGAAAAAAATGCCTAAGTTATCGATTAGGATTAAGATTACACAAAAGTCTGTAATCGATTAAAATCAATTACAATTACAGATTATGATTACCCCATGTCTGCCTCTCATCGCATAAATGTTAATCACTTCAGTACTGCGACCCCTTGTCTAATAAATTCTTGTTACATCCAGACCATTTTATTCGGCTGAGTGAATGGGCCAACAAAGGCTCTGTCTTAACCTCACAGTTTAGGAAATCTCTCTTAAGATAAATACAACGCTTGGTGGTAGGCGAACTGAATATAAGTAAAAATCTAATAGCTGTGAAAGGATTAAGGTCCTTTGAGAATACTACAGCCGTCAACGTAAAACAATAAAATCTTCAACCCAAGGACGTCAGTTTTATTTCATTTTTGCTATATACTAATGATTCTATTTAGAATGGATGAGGCGTTTCGAACGATGATGGTTAGGACCTTGCATTAACCTTCAAAAACAAGACATCTCCCCAGTGCTGAGTAAACTCGCATGGTAGTACCGACAGTTAAATACATATTACCTCCGTGGCTTGAATTGGTTGCCTATTTAGTTTCATGACGTATTTGCTGTTTACAATCAGACGATTGTATTCAGCTTCAGTTAAAGGAAAATTTCTTATATGAAGCTATGAGTAGCCTCATTATTATAAAAAGCCTTTGCTAAGGTAAATAAATTCGTTCGGCAACAGCAGTCTTAAAAAAAAAAAAAAAAAAAAACTACCGTACTGTACATCATTTTGATGAAATTATTAAAAATTTCCCCCTTAAATCTATGGCAAAAACAGAAATCTAATCCATCCACTAGGATAACATAAGTTATTCTTGTTTTCTGACAGTTACATTCATTTTTGTTTTTTTTAATGCGAGGAAGAAGAAACCAAAGGCCATGAGCCCGCAATAACAGTTCCCTCCAAGAGAAAAACAAAATTCAAGACAGAGCCAAACTCAAGATCCGATCATTTGAAGATGCCTGGACACACTGCGTTTGAAAGACTGGAGATCATAGGAAGCAGGAAATACAGACAGAGGGAGACAGTTCCAGAGTTGACCTGTTGCATAAATGAAGTACTGGGAGTAACGGTTAACTCTTGCATTAGAGAGTTGGACAGAAAAAGGATGAAAGTTTGCTGCTAGACGGGTGCTACGTGCCCGTCGCAGAGGTGGAGGAATGCATGCAGACAGTTCAGGGGAGCAGTCACCATTAAAGTAGTGATAGAAAGGAGACAAAGATGCAACAGTGCGGCGAAGAGACAGAGGTTGAAGGGAGTCAGTAAGAGGAGGAGAGTTAATGAGACGAAAAGCCTTTTACTCCACCCAATTGAGAAGAGCTGTATGTGGGGAGCCTCCCCACACATGAGAGTTGTACTCCACACAGGGGCGGATAAAACCCGTGTATAGAGTCAACAATTGTGCAGGGGTAAAGAAAGAACAGAGTCGGCTTAGCACACCTAATCTCTTGGAAGCAGATTTTACAAGAGATGTAATATGATCTTTCCAAGATAAGTTCCGAGTAAATGAAACCCCAAGCATGTTCAAGGATGATGGAGGATCAAGCTGAATGTTATTAAACATTAGTGGGTATACCTGTGGAAGATTTTATCGGGTTGATAGGTGTAAAAACTGAGTCTTAGATGCATTGAAAACAACCAGATTATTTTTACATCAGTCAGAGATACGAGCCAAGTCACACATTAGGTGTGCCATAGCCACATCCCTTGTTTGTTGAAGTAACTGCTGAGATGGACGTTGAGGGAACCGAATGGAAAGGTGAAGGGTGGAGTCATCAGCGTATGAGTGGAAACGGTTACATGTACAGCATTGAAGGTCATTGATGAATAAAAGGAAGAGAGTTGGTGATAGGACAGAGCCCTGAGGAACACCATTGTTGATAGATCTAGGAGAAGAACGATGGCCGTCTACAACAGCAGCTGTAGAACGACCAGAAAGGAAGCTAGCGATGAAGGCACATATAGAAGGATAGAAGCCATAAGAGGGCAGTTTGGAAATTAAAGATTTATGCCAGACTCGATCGAAAGCCTTTGAGATGTCAAGTGCAATGGCAAAGCTTTTGCCAAAGTCCCGAAAGGAGGTTGACCAGGAGTCTGAAAGGTAGGTGAGGAGATCCCCAGTGGAGCGTCCCTGACGGAACCCGTACTGACGATCAGAAAGAAGGTTGTGATAGGAAAGATGCCTTATTTTTTTTTTTTTTTAATATTCAAAAAGGAACGGCTGCATATAACTACCACTAACCACTTCACTGCCATGAACTATATTGCTTGTTAACGCCAAAAACAAACTACAAAAATATGTGTTCGGGGTGAAAGGGTTTAAATATCTTATTCTTGCTACCACCAGTTCTTTTTATTCAACACAAAAGTGGCCTTCGTCGTCTAGGGGGTAATCCACGTCATTCAAATGACGGAGTATATAACCATTTACTCACAAAAACAGACATCATTCAGCCGAAAGAGACTTGAGACACGACTTTCTTTAACCCATCAGTCTGATGACACAATTATCAATTATCCTCATGCTCCTAACAGACGATTTTATTCTGCATACAGCAGATCTATAATATTGGAAGAATTAATGAGAACTGTATCGATTTCCTCCAGTTTGTAAAGTCACTTCAATACTGAACAAAGTCGTCTGATGGCAGGGAGAATAAAATAAACCGCACTTCACTGTAGTAAAGGGGTTAACGTTTCGAGTAGTTGAATAGCATCGTCTGGCGCCAGTAAAAGCTTACAGTGTTGGGCATGAATGTAGGTGAATATTAACAGTTTGACGACTTCACTCAGACGGTTGTACTTTGCAAAGTTATGTCTTGAACTGCAAGGGTTAAAATGGGGTTCCTCTAACCTGAAGAAACCCTCTTGGTATAACCAGGAAAGAATATAAATGAGGTTCTCTGGCGGAATGGTGTTAAGATCTGTTATGAGTACGGCTCAGTCGACAAAAAAATGCCAGTCAGCATGATGTTGTGGTGGTGTCAGTGTTGCCAATACCAAGTGACCTTGAACCAACGCTGCCAGGGCGGCCATCATTTAGCAGATTAGGTCTCTCTCTCTCTCTCTCTCTCTCTCTCTCTCTCTCTCTCTCTCTCTCTCTCGTTATTTAGCAGACTAAAAGTTTCTCTCTCTCTCTCTCTCTCTCTCTCTCTCTCTCTCTCTCTCTCTCTCTCTCTCTCTCTCTCTCTCTCTCTCTCTCGTTATTTAGCAGACTAAAAGTTTCTCTCTCTCTCTCTCTCTCGTTATTTATCAGACTAAAAGTTTCTCTCTCTCTCTCTCTCTCTCTCTCTCTCTCTCTCTCTCTCTCTCTCTTTTTCATTATTTTGTAGACTAAAGTCTCTCTCTCTCTCTCTCTCTCTCTCTCTCTCTCTCTCTCTCTCTCTCTCTCTCTCTCATGACAAACGCCATGAGGGGAAGAACCAAGGTGCTCGTCTCCATAACTTAGGCCTTTGAACTTGTGGCTTGCTATTCATCCAGTATCCTGGAATACGAGGCCACTGAATCCTCAAGCTTACCGCTGTTACCTCCATTATATGCAACCCTAGAAACTTCCTTACTCTACCTACCAACCCACAAAAGGTGGATGGACACCGCCCATCTCCCGGTGACGACTCTACGAGCTGCCTGAAACCACTGTCTGACTCACTTCTTCATTTCTGCAACATTCGCGGCCCTTCCTCTAATTTTCTCTCTGTTGAACACCACCTCTCCTCCTCTAAACCTCACCTTCTCTTTTTAACCGAGACTCAGCTGTCTGAGTCAACTGACAGGAAACCCTTTTTTGTATCCTCCTACTTTCTCTATAGTTATTTCAAAGCCAAAGATGGCTGTTGTGTATATGTAAAGAACGACTTATCTTGCTTTCGTGTTCATGAACTTGATTCTTCCGAATTCTCTACTCTCTGGCTTCGGGTTTCCTATCGTTCTGTGACTAAATATATCTGTATTGTTTACTTATCCCCTAATTTTACTGACTATCAAAAATTCTTTGACTATCTTACTTCTATGATGGAACACATTCTATCCATTTTGTAGCTGCAGATTAGGAGGCCCTCAGGCAGTACTTCTTTGATTTTCCCTGGAATGATTATTGTTTCCATGGCCGGGAGCCATCTGAGTGTGCCCTGTGCATTATGAAGGCTATTCTCTCGGGCATGAAAGCATCCATTCCTTTCTCATATCCTTTGACTAATGCAAGAAAGCCTTGGTTTAATCACGCTTGTTCTAATGCTGTCCACAACAAGGAGAGGGCCTATAAAAGGTACCAGAGCCAACCCACCCCCGAATCACATCTTTTTTATGTTTCTGCTCAGAATCGTGCTAAGTCTGTTCTTCGCTCTCCTAAAAATAATATCATTTTACTAAATGCTCTCAACTCATCAATTCGAATTCTTCCCGTTCCCTCTTTCACCTTGCCAAAAACCTTTCTAACAACTTTACCTCATCATCCTTCCCTCCTCTTTTTTTTACTCTGATGGCTCAGTAGCTGTAACCCCATGCACTCTTGGAAGGGGAAACGGGGTAATGAAATCCACCCAGCTGAACTCGACTATTTATTCGGTCATACCTGGAATTGCAATTTTACTCTCTCAGTATGATATAATGGCATCACTCGTCATTGTTATAACACTTGGTCATAAATATAATTACAATCTACCAAAGTTTACTCCATATACATATCGCTTTAATTCTCATCCTTACTTTCCTACATTTATAATTGGATTATGTTGCGACATCAACCACGTGCAGATCAATAAGCATTCTTAAAAAAAGCAAGGGCAACTCACTTGTGGCGGGTCCAATTCTCGTCTTACAGTATCAGTGTGTGGGTAGGGGTGTGAAGTACACAACACTAGTCCCTCACGGGCATAATATTCTCACAGCAGTAACATTTTTGCGGGATGGACGTGGAGTCGCACATCGCTTGAACTCCACCCTTTGGAGTCTCTGTCTAGTAAATCCAAGGACCGATGTCACCTCGTCCCTCACTTGTCCTTGACTACCCACACACTGCCCCCACACTCGCTCATAGCCTATTCTAAGGCCTGGTGTTCATTATCGCTAAGCTAATGGATGTTTTGCTTACGCGACTGTACATTCATATAAACACCATGTCAGCATCCTTGTCCCTCTCTTTCTCTCCTACACTCTCTCTCTTTCTCTGTCTCTCTCTCTCTCTTTCCCTCTCTCTCTCTTTACTGTGTTAGATGCAGTAAGACTCCCCCCGTTGGTCAGTTATGACCAATACCATATAAACTTTCACTCGCAGCTCCCTTTTCCTTGGTTCTCCTCCTCACACACACTCTGTCCACTTCCTCCAGGATAAAGGTTTTCAACCATTTAACTCCAGGATAATACCCGTATCGTTTGTTGTAGGCAAAAGTTTCGTCCTCATACCGCATAAGTGCCCTTTCAGGCAACCAACACGACAGCACGTCCATCGAGTGAATGGTGTCCAACTCCTGCAATCTCCCGATGGTCTCCAGACTCAAAATACAAAACCCCAACTGGTCGGCGAATTTTCTAAGGTCACCCTCATCCTCACCTTTGATCATGGGCCCTTCAAGTATTCCTTCCATAATCTCTCGGACATACTGATGTCTGTCTCCATATCTGTCCTCCAATATGGCCATCACCTTCTCATAACCCTCTCTTGGGTCCACATTGTTGCATGTTTGTAGCGTGTTCCTGACAGGCACTGCACATGCTTGCATGAGCATCTGCAGCTTATATTCCTCTGGGACTGCGGCCTTCTCTATGTGTTGTTCGAGTGCACGAATGAACTCCCAATACTCCCTCCGGCTATTCTCTTCGAAGGTTGGTAGTTGGGTCTGTGGCAACCTCATGGCTGCAATCAATATCCTTCAAGCTGGAAGCTATCACCTCCATGCCCATAGGGGCAGCGCATGTCAGCTCTACCGTTCCTGATCTAGTCAGTTTCGGATTCCCTGACCTCTGCCACCCTGGCACTTGTCCGCTAACTGTTGACTCTTCTTGATGTAGAGTCGCGGCCTTTTACATCTGTTCCTGCTCCCCCCGCTGGGTTCCCCTAGTCTCCCACATTTGTTTGTCTCCCGTGCCATCACTATATCTTGAACTCTTTGCCGATCCTTCGTGTACTGCTATAGTCTCTGGCTGCACCTGTGGCCTCAAGCTCATCTCGTTCCTCCTTTCCATTCCCATCAAGTTCTCCAACTGTGTCAAGCGATCATGGATCACCTTGTTCTGTTCTTGCAGGGTTTGCAGATTCAGCAGGAGGACTCTTATGCACACATTCTCATGTGCCTCAGCCAGTCTGCCTTCAACTGCCGGCCACTTCTCTAAGCATTCTTGCAGCCCAGATTCGGCCTTCTCCTCCTCTCTTTGTTCCATCATCGTTCCCTCAGCCTCCGTCTAGTACTCCTCTCCCCACGTTGCTTCACCTGCCCTCCTCAACTATCCGTTGAGCTGTTCCATAGGCTACGTTCTGCCCGTCATGTTCCGCACGTTCCTTTCCTTCTGGGTTGTCCATGTCGATATGTTCCGCCTGGTATGTTCTGCCCGGTATGTTAGGTTGGGTTCAGCCCAGTATGTTAGGTTGGGTTCTGGCAGGTATGTTAGGTTGAGTTCCGCCAGGTATGTTAGGTTGGGTTCCGCCCAGTATGTTAGAGTCCGCCCTCTCTCTCTTTTTTTTTTTTTAATAATTCTCTTAGTCACACTCTCGTTCATGCAACATTTATCCCATCACACCCCAAGATGTCCTGAGTGGTGGTGTCGCCGATCGTAGGTAGGCCGCCTCTGTAGACCTTAATACCCCCAGCGCTGTCATAGGTCGTGGTCGGGCCCGCTCCCCTCACCAACGGACCCCAAGTATGACTGTAACTGCATGCACTCTTGGAAGGGGAAACGGGGTAATGAAACCCGCCCAGGTGAACTCGACTATACATTTATTCAGTCATACCTGGAATTGCAATTTTACTCTCTCAGTATATGATGGCATCACTCGTCATTGTTATAACACTTGGTCATACACATAATTAAAATCTACCAAAGTTTACTTCGTATACATATCACTTTAATTCTCATCCTTACTTTCCTACATTTACAATTGGATTATGTCGTGACATCAACCACATGCAGATCAATAAGCATTCTTAAAAAAAGCAAGGGCAACTCACTTGTGGCGGGTCCAATTCTCGTCTTACAGTATCAGTGTGTGGGTAGGGGTGTGCAGTACACAACACTAGTCCCTCACGAGCGTAATATTCTCACAGCAGTAACACTTTCATGGGATGGACGTGGAGTCACACATCGCTTGAACTCCACCCTTTGGAGTCTCCGTCTAGTAAATCCAAGGACTGACGTCACCTCGTCCCTCATTTGTCCCTGACTACCTACATACTGCCCCCACACTCGCCCATAGCGTCTATTCTAAGGCCTGGTGTTCATTATCGCTAGGCTAATGGATGTTTTGCTTACGTGACCGTACATACATATAAACACCGTGTCAGCATCCTTGTGCCTCTCTCTCCTACACTCACTCTTTCTCTGTCTCTCTCTCTCTCTCATTCCCTCTCTCTCTCTTTATAGCGTTAGATGCGGTAAGAGTAGCTATTTATTCTACTGATAAAGCAGATCTCTTCTCTCAGACTTTCTCCTCCAATTCCACCTTAGACGATTCCGGTGCTGTTCCTCACATCACTTCTCCTCTCTGGTTTCCTCATGGCTGACACTAAAATTTCTTCAGCTGTTGTATTTTCTGCCATCACTGGCCCCAATACTAACAAGGCATATGGACCTGATGGAGTCCCTCCTGTTGTCCTCAAGAACTGTGTTTCTCTGCTTACACTCTGCCTAGGTAAACTCTTTTGCCTTTGTCTGTCAACTTGTACATTTCCTTCTTGCTGGAAGTTTGCTCTCATTCAGCCAGTCGCAAAGAAGGATGACCATTCCCAACCCTCTTATTATCACCCAATTGCTTTAACATCCTGTGTCTCAAAAGTTTTCGAGTCTATTCTTAACAGAAATTTTTCAAAGTATCTTTCCTATTATAACCTAAGAAGGTTATAATAGGAAAGATGCTTTTAAATTTTTCTGATCATCAGTATGGGTTCAGTCAGGGACGCTCTACTGGCGATCTTCTCACCTACCGTTCAGACTCTTGGTCATCCTCCTTTCGGGACTTTGGCGAAAGCTTTGCCATTGCACTTGACATCTCAAAGGCTTTCGAGCGAGTCTGGCATAAATCTTTAATTTCCAAACTCCTCTCTTATGGTTTCTATCCATCTATCTGTGCCTTCATTTATAGCTTCCTTTCTGGTCGTTCTATAGCTGCTGTTGTAGATGGCCATCGTTCTTCTAGGTCTATCAACAGTAGTGTTCCTCAGGGGTCTGTCCTATCACCAAATCTTTCCCTTTTACTCATCAATGGCCTTCTAAGTTGTACATCTAACCCAATCCACTCTATGCTGATCATTCCACTCTTCACCTTTCCATTCAGTTCCTGCAACGTCCATCTCAGTACTTACTTCAAGGGACAAGGGATGAGACTATGGTACACCTAATGTCTGATTTGGATCGTATCTCTGACTGGGGTAAAAATAATACGGTTGTTTTTAATGCATCAAAGACACTTCTTACACCTATCAACCTGACAGAATCTTTCACAGGAGTACCCACTAATGTTTAATAATATCCTGCTCAATCCTGCATCATCCTTGAACATGCTTTGAGTTTCCTTCACTCGGGACTTACCTTGGAAAGATTATGTTACATCTCTTAGAAAATTAACTTCCAAGAGTTTAGGTGTGCAAAGCCGTCTCCGTACCTTCTTTACCCCTGCGCAGTTCTTGACTTTATACACGGATTTTATTCGTCCCTGTGTAACGTACAACCCTGATGTGTGGGGAGGCTCCCCACATACAGCTATTCTCAGTAGGGTGGAGTCAAAGGCTTTTCATCTCATTAACTCTCCTCTTCTTACTGGCTCCCTTCAACCTCTGTCTCTGCCGCACTGTTGCATATTTATCTCTTTTCTTTCGGTACTCCAATGGTCATTGCTCCTCTGGACTGTCTGCTTGCATCCCTCCACCTCAACGACGGGTGCATAGCACCTGTCTAGCAGCAAACTCTCATTCCTTTTCTGTCCAACTCTCTAATGCAGGAGTTAACTGTTACTCCCAGGCCTTCATGTATGCAACAGGTCAACTCTGGAACTGTCTCCCTCTGTATTTCCTACTTCCTATAATCTCCAGTCTTTCAAACGCAGTGTATCCAGGCATCTCGAAATGAATGGATCTTGAATTTGGCTCTCTTTTGTATTTTTTTTTTTCTTGAAAGGAACGTTGGCGGGCTCGTGGCCTTTGGTTCTTTCTTCCTTGCATAAAAAAAAACTTATAAACACATTATACCCAACTTCTGTGAGATATTTTTCCTACTCTAAATAAGATTATGAGGGTTTAACGAGAATGAAATACATAGTGAAATCATGCTAAAAGAGTTATTAGATATCGTCGCAAATTCCTTCACTAAACAGTACCTTTTCCAAGTGGAAGGAAATCACCGGACGTTAGAATATGTTCAACTGGTAACACGAACGAAATATTGAAAGTTACTGTACTGAAAGGGTTAATAGAGCTTATAAATATTTCCCTTCTCTGCGAGGGCTCTTCTTAAATAATAGTGTGTTCATCTGGTTGTGGGAAGTATGGAATCAAAGAGCGTCATCGTGGTGAATTGATTGTGGTTTTCGTTCAGTAATTTACCGTCCTTACTACGACGTGTCTTTCTTAAAATGAATAGAATTGCCTTGTGGATGCAAAAATAGGATAAAGCAAACTTTATCGCCATGAAAACTTAAACACTTGGAGAGAATGTTGCATAAGAAAGGAACGCGATATTACCATGTTTCTTTTGCAGTAGTGGTAGTAGTTGTTCCGTAGGCAGTCTGGCCGAACAGCCCCGAGTCCCTTAGGAAGGCCATGGCCGAGACCGGGCTTTCCCACAGAGCTCTCAAAGAGTGTATGTTGTGTTGTTGGCGTTGGTGAATGTGTGCAATGCAGTCTTCCATAATGTGCTTAATAGTATGGGGTGCTGTGTTGCATCCTGGACAGGCATCAGCAATGGAGTCATCCAGCCTCTTCTGGTAGCTTAAGAGGGCTGGGTGGTGCCCACATCTCAGCCTGGCCAGGTGGACCCTGTCCTCACGAGGAAGATAGGATTCAGAAGGGTGGATGTCAGGAGGCCATGCATGCAGCTGTGTTTTGTCTTTAAGTGACTGAATGGAGCAGCGAGTGATCTGAGTGTGGATATGCTTCTAGAAGCTGGTCTGAGGTGGGTGAGGGGGGAGAGATGACAGTATTTGTGTATGGTATCGTGTGCTGCGTGTTGTTTTGATGTTCCTTGGTGTGGGTGGATGTGCTGCCATGTACTGTAGTGGATGTTGTGGGTTTGTGGAGGCTGCAGCAAGAAACTGGGTGCCTCTCATGTCTAGGTGATCCTTGACTTTGAGGACTTTGGTTTCTTGATGTAGTTGGTCTGTGGGTGTAGTAGTTGTGCAGCCTGTGATTATTTTTAGGGCCTTGTTTTGTATGGTCTTTAGAGTGTTGTAGTGTGTTTTGGTCAGGTTAGAAGCCCAGGCAGGGCTTGCATAATTCATCACTGAACGTATGTATTGTTTGTATACTGTGGTGGTGGTTTCTTTGTTGTGTCCGAATGTTGTATGGGCAAGTGACCTTAAAGCATTGAGTCTTGGTGTTATTTTATTTTCAATGTTTGTGATGTGTTGTTTAAATGACATTGATGTATTGTATGTTACACCAAGGATTTTGGGTGTAAGTGTGTGTGGTAGAGGAGTGTTGTTTATGGTGAGGTGTGGGATGTGACTGTGTTCTGCTGTCCAAATTGTGAGAAGAGTCACTGTAGATTTGGCTGGGGCTATTTTGAGCCTGTTTGTGGTGAACCATTCGTGTAGTGTGTTGAGGTAAGGTTGAATGATGTGTGCAGCTGTGTTTGCGTTTTGGTGTGTACATGTAAGTGTTATATCATCTGCATAGGAAGCTATATGTATCTATGGTGTGTGGGGTGTGGGTACGTCGTGCATGTATAGATTAAAGAGTGTAGGGGACAAAACAGATCCTTGAGGGACGCCGTTTGTGAAGTTTCTGATGTAAGAAGACTGACCGGCAAATGTTACGTGTGCACATCTGCCTGCTAAGTAGTTTGCCAGCCATCTTTTTGTGTTATTGTGGATGTTTGTGTTGAGTATTTTGTTTGTGAGGTTGTGGCGGGGGATGGCATCAAAAGCTTTGCTAATGTCTAGTGTGACTAGGAGTGTTCTGTGGGGTGGCCTAGCTGAATTCATGCCATCGAAAACTCTCTGTGTAAGGTCTGTAAGAAGGGTGTTTGTGGAGTGTAGTGGCCTAAAGCCATGTTGTGACTGGGCTAGGGGAATGTGAGGGTTAGTGCCCCTCCCCGGAAAACAGCTAACTAAAAAAACAAACAAGAAGCCTCGGACAAGGACTGACCAAACGATGACGACCCAGGACCGGACAAAGGACTTGGTAATGAGTACATGGAATGTAAGAGGAGCGAATGATGAGGTGAAAGAGAGAGAGATTGTCCAGGTGCTTGAGGGTGCGAAACTGGATGTATGTGGAATAAATGAAACAAAATGGAGAGGAGAAAGTGTGAGAGAATGGGAGTATGGATGGGGTATATGTGCAGGAGTAGGTGAGAATGAAAGGGCAAAGGAAGGAGTATGTATAGTTGTGAGTAAAAGATGCAAGAGGAGCATAAGACAGTATGCATCAGTTGGGTCAAGGATTGTGTGGGTAAAGTTGAAAGTTGGAATACAAATGTGGGCGATTGTGTGTGTGTGTATGCACCAACGCAAGATCGTGCTAGAAGAGTGAGAGAAGAGTTCTTGACAAATGTGGAAGTGTGCATGGAAAAGTTTGGAAGGAATGAGAGAGTGTTTTTGATTGGTGATATGAATGGTAAAGTTGGGAATGTGAAGGTGGATGGAATAGTTGGTGAGTGGGGTGTGCCTGCTGAGATAGATGAGAATGGCAGTGCGTTAGTGGACATTTGTGCTGGGAGGGGGTTGGTGATAGCCAATACCCTCTTCAGGCATAAAATGATCCACAGGTATACACGGCGAGTGATGAGAAGGGTGGGTGGTGAACTGAATGAAAGGAAGGCAATGATTGATTATGTGTGTGTGGATGAAAGGATGCTAAGATGTGTAAAGGATGCAAGAGTGTATAGAGGTTGGGGGAGTGGACTTTCTGACCACTACTTGGTGGTGGCCAGAATTAAAGTTCAAGTAAGATGGAGGAATAGAAGAAGGGAAAGACGAGAGGAAGGAGTAGTTGCAAGGAGAGTGGAAAGGTTACAAGAGGATGAGAAAAAGGCAGAGTATAAGAGAGAAGTGGAGGAACGATTGGGCAAATATGAATTGGAGCAGATGGGAGACGTGGAAGGTGTGTGTAAGATATTTACAGAAGAAATATGTGCAGCATGTGATGTGGTGTGTGGAAGGAAGAGAAGACGGAGGGGGGTGCAAGGAACAGCGTGGTGGACTGAAGAGGTGAAACAGGCTGTGGCACAAAAGAAGAAAGCATACAATGAATGGATGAGAAATTGGGTCGTGGAAGAAGTTGAGAGGTGGAAGAGAGAGTTATATGTGGAAAGAAAGAGAGAGGTGAAAAGATTAGTAAGAGAGAGTAAGAAGAGAGTGGATGAGGAATTTGGAAGGAATTTGAGTGTAAAGTGGAGGGACTGTAAGAAAATGTTCTGGAGAGAAGTGAAAAGAGTAAGACAGGGTGGAAGTGAAGTTAGCAGAGGAGTGAAAGATAAAAATGGTAGATTACTAGTGGAGAAGGGAGAAAAAGTGAGCAGATGGAGAGAACACTTTAAGGAATTGTTGAACATAGAGGATGGAAGTAATGCGAGTATAAGTGGCTGGGGAATGGCTGGGAGAAGGAGGGAGGTGAGAAGACAGGAAGAAATCAGTAGGATAGAAGTTGTGGAAGCAATGAAGAAAGTTAAATCGGGGAAAGCCCCAGGAATTGATGGAGTGTGTGGTGAAATGCTGAAGCATGGGGGAGAGATAGCAGTAGAATGGATGTGGAAGATGTGCAGATTGGCCTGGGAGGAAGGTAGAGTCCCGGAGGATTGGAAGTCAGGTATAATTATTCCCTTGTACAAAGGAAAAGGGGAAAAAGAAGTGTGTGATAATCATAGGGGCATTTGTCTTCTTAGTATAATAGGAAAAGTGTATGGTAGGATACTTATAGACAGAGTTAGAGAAAGAGCAGAGAAATTAGTTGGAGAAGAACAGGGAGGCTTTAGGAAGGGAAGAGGTTGTGTTGATCAGATATTCATTCTTAGATCTTTAGTGGAAAAGTTTCTAGAGAAGGGAAAGAAGTTGTATGCGGCTTTCATGGATTTGGAGAAAGCATATGACAGGGTGGATAGACAAGGATTGTGGAAAGTGTTAAGAATATATGGAGTAGATGGGAAGTTGTTGAATGCTATGAAGAGTATGTACGATGGTGCGAAGGCTGCAGTGCGTGTGGATGGTGAACTAAGTGAATTTTTCTCTTTGAAAGTTGGTTTGAAACAGGGATGTGTCATGTCTCCATGGTTGTTCAGTCTGTACATGGATGGGGTAATAAAAGAGGTACAAGGTAGGGTAGTGGATGTTGGAGTGGCCCTGGTGAGAGAGGATAGTGTTTGGAAACTCCCTGTACTGTTGTTTGCAGATGACACTGTGTTGTTGAGTGAAGACGAAGGGGAGCTGCAAGGCTTGATGGATGAGTTTGAGAGAGTGTGTAAGAAACGGAATCTAAAGGTGAATGTAGGGAAGAGTAAAGTGATGGTCTTTGAGAGAGGTGAAGTTAGTGAATGTACAGCGAGGTTGGATGGTGAGGAATTGGAAAATGTGAGTACGTTTAAATACTTGGGTAGTGTGATGAGTAAGGATGGAGGTTTGGAGGGTGAAGTGCTTGAAAGGGTACAGCAGGGAAGAAAGGTTGCTGGTTCTTTGAAAGCAGTGATAAGAAACAGGGAAGTGAGCATGGAAGTGAAAAAGTTACTACATGACAGTATTGTGATACCAACCCTAACGTACGAAAGTGAAGCTTGGACATTATTGGAAGGACACAAGTCAAGAGTGAGAGCAGTGGAAATGAGTTATTTAAGAGGAGCCTGTGGAGTCACGTGGAGAGACAGGCTGACGAATGAGGATATAAAGGAGCGTTGTGGTGTTGATGTGGATGTGATAGGAAGCGTTATGAGGAACACTCTGAGGTGGTTTGGCCATGTGGAGAGGATGGAGGGTGAAAAACTGACGAAGAGAATGTATGTGAGTGAGGTGGTGGGGGGAAGAAGGAGGGGGAGGCCGAGGATGGGATGGAGGGATGGGGTGGAGAGGTATATGAAAGAGGGGGGTGTGAGTTGGGAGCAGGGCAGTGAAATGGCGGGGGACAGGGCGACTTGGAGGCGATTTGTTTGTGGCCACCCCAAACGGGATTGAGGCGTCTGGGAATAGATAGATAGACTAGTTGTAGTATCAGTAGTTCAGTGACTTTAGAGGGGGTGCAGAGGAGTATGATGGGGCGATGTGAGGAAGGTAACGTGGGGTCTTTGTTGGGTTTAGGGATAGTGATGATATTGCCATGCTTCCAGATGTTGGGTATTATGTTGTGTGAGTAGCTGTAGTTTGATATGTTGGTGAGTGCTTGTATGCCTTGTGGTCCTAGGTGTTTAAGGTGAATGTTGCTTATGTTGTCTGGTCCACAGGCGGATGAATGCTTGAGGTTGTTAATGATGTGCTTCGTCTGGTTGTAAGTGAAAGGTGCTTAGTCTGGGCCTGTGGGGAACTGTCTCTTACGTCTGTTGATACGTCGGTCTTCCGGATGGGGGGTTAGATGGCTGACTTGTGAAAAGTGATTGATGAGAGTGTTTGCTTGTTGTTTGTTTGAGGGTATGGTGTCTGTTGTTGTGATGGCAGCGTGTGATTGTGTGGTGTTGCTGTTGGAAAGTGTGATGCTGTTTAGTGTTTTGCAGAGTTTGCTGATGTTTGTTCTGTGGTCAAGTGTTTGGAGGTAATTTTTCCAGTTTAGTGTTTGCTGTTCTGATATATTTCTGTTTATCTGAGTGTTGAGTTCTTGTATTTATTGTATGGTGTCTTGTGTATGGGGTGTTGGGGAGTGTCGCAGTGTGTCCCGTTGTCTGATGAGGCCTTGAATTTCTGGTGTGAAGTTGGGGTTGTGTCTCTTTCTGTTGCCTCTAGGGATGTGTCTTTTGTCTGCATTTTGTATGATTGTATTGAAAGTGTGCACAGCGGTGTTGATGTTTGTGATGGGTGTACTGTTTAGTGTTTCGAAATGTTGTTCTGTTTCAGTTACAAAGGCCTCCCAGTTGGCTCTCTTATAATTAGTGTATGTGTGTTTATGGCCAGCTGGGGTGATTCTGGTTTTGGTAGTGATGATGATTGGGAGGTGATCAGAACCTAGGATTTTGACCACTCTCCATGATGTAGTGGGAGCGAGGTTTGGGGAGCAGAAGGTGATGTCTGGAGATGATGGGAGGAAGAGGGCTTGGTTGTGTTTCTGTTGTTGTTGTCGTTGCTGTCGTTGCTAGAGAAATCTTAATACTTCTTTCAATGCACCAAGCCATTCATCCCACAACAACATTATTTATGCGGTGTAATCTCTTTTTCCTACTTCACCCCCTTCCCACACAATGCAAGTCCAATGTTTGTCCCACACGCTCGTTTCATTGCCTCCTTCCCCTTCCCGACACTTACACATTAGGAGGATATTTTGAAATGAACCATCACCACGCTCAGATCACGAATTCTGCAGCATCTGCATTTACAGAACAAACTTTCCCACCCCAAAATCATAGCCGCCAGCTAAAATTCTTGTCCATCCCACCCATTACTTTCTTCACGTTCATTTCCTTAACCTCTTCTTTTGGTGACGCGTACGTGCTGGCGACAAACGTGGCTGTCCGTATTACTTTGGTAATCTCACAACATTCTAAGTTGCCACAGAATATACATTTCAGCCTGGGGAAATACATACTGTTTTCATTATGCATTAGCCGCCAAGGGCTCTCCTACGTTGAAAAACTAACGTCTGGTAATCGTAAGGGCGCGTCCAAACGTGTGCTTGAATAAGTGCTGGTAACATGTAAACAACACAGTAACGAACACGCTGCAAACATGTTGGGAACACAAGCTTCCAGATAATGTTGGCAACGTCATGATGAAGTCTCACCTGCCTGGTATGGACACACTTATCCCATCACCACTGCTGCCAGTGCTCGAAGCTGCGCTGAAACATGTTTACATACATCTGTCCAAATACTGCTGTAAACATGTACCCAAACATGTTGCCAGCTGTGTTGCCAACATATGTTCGAGGGCATGTGTTTACGCGCCCTAAGAATATCATCCTGTCCGGGCACGTACAGCCACATAGTTACTAGCAGCTAGACAGAATCCAGTAAGAAGCACCTCGTCGTCTTTAAGGCTGTGAATTGATCTCGCTGCCGCCAAATAATTCTGTCTAGCATGTGGGAGAGGTTTCCCAGTTGATGGGTAAAGAAAAAGTCTGTTATTCTCCTCTATATAACTATGCCGCTACTAATCCCAAGTACCGAACCATGATTTTAATCAGCTCAGAAGAAACCTCTCGTAATGAGAAAGTTAGGTAATATCCGCCTCTTCTCTTTTGTTCTTGCATCACTGTATGAAGAATGGGAGACCTCCCGTAATGAAGCACCTAAGTCCGTAGATGTCTCGACATTACAGGCAGGCTTCGTATTGACTAAGTCTTTAACTCCTTTACTAAGACGACATATATTGTATTTGAATGAGATGAGAAGCAGACGATTTTATATAAGAACGGCCTCAGTTTATGAACTAACTAATAAGGACTATGCTTAAACTTCAGTTTCCAAAGTCTCTCCTGAGCTTAATTAAGTTATATGATAGTAGTAAAAAAAATAACTGAAGATACTCAATTCGAATGAAGATGTTTTATATATATATATATATATATATATATATATATATATATATATATATATATATATATATATATATATATATATATATATATATGTTGTTGCACTGCCGCACTTCCAAATATTTTTTCATCTAGGCATGTGTGTGTGTGTGTGTGTGTGTGCTAGAATTTTCCTCATCCAAGCAATAACGTCTTTGTAATGTTTGGATACGAAAAATGCGTCAAGAGAAGGAAAGGGTTAAGCAGTGTTAAGAGTAAGCAAGTTCCCACAGCACTAATATTATTTGAAATTTATTTCTTCCTCTTATTTTTTTATTTCAATATACCCTCTGGTTTACCTGTCAAAGGTATGGTAGCTGCATGAGTGAAAACAAGCATACACAAACGATCTTGTACTTTCCACATACTCAGTAATCGTTATAGTTTTTGCTGATGTGCATTTACTGGCTCTATGAGCGGAGACAATTATTTGCGCAAGCAGACTTTCACACAACTTAAGGTAGTAGTATTCGCTCTAGTTTAGCTCTGAGGTGTTTGGTGGCTCTGAATGTTAATACAAATGCATATACTAGCAATTTATACACACTCTAAATCAATAATATTCGCTCTCGTTTTGTCTTGAACTCTTTGGTAACTGATAATGAGGACAATATTAGGAATTAGAAAGTACTAAAAGAGTGCATATTTCAGCCAGCGTCAATAAAATTTTATTATATATTCCTACAACCGGATACGGACCCTTATCAATCTCTTCCTTGATCCAATGCCAACCTATTCTCCAGAATATAATCCGACAACAATTTTTTGAACTATCATCTTCACAAACAAATAAACAGATGGACATGCTTGAATACATAATTTCCCTTCAACTGCAATGGTTGAAGTAACAAACAATCTTAACCCTTTTATAACTGGAACAAATATACTATGTATTTCATCTAGCACGAGATGAATTTATTTATCTACGTGAGCCACAGGTGCCTGGGAAAGTCAATACTCTTACCACTAACACTCCCAGGGTCAGAAAAACATACATATTCTATTCCAGCTAAAGACCAAGGATCATATGAATAGGAAAGTGGGTCATAGGAGACAGTATTATGCAGAAAGATGAAGAGAGATGTGAAGATTGTGCGTCAGGGAAATGTTCGTAAATCTGTGTATCTCGGTTCTGCACAGGGTAAGTTGCAACAG
>NC_136955.1:28186373-28251373 GCF_032717465.1 Coenobita brevimanus
ACAAAGAAAATCAAAGGAGAAAAGAAAGAAGGAGATGAAAGGAAATCTGAGGAATCGAAAAGAAAGGACACAAAGAAATAAACATACCCCCTAGTTAAAAGACTGGTGGTGATTGTTGGCAATGCAGTGCATTTTATCGCTTTAGTACGTGAGATTTCTTAGGCTTAATTAAATCATCTGGCGTCAGGTAGAAACAAGGAAGTAACTAGAACTCTGTAACTGTCCAGCAGGCAGTCACTAGTCTCCATCTACTGTTTCTTACAATGACCTTGACCCCATTGGAGAGATTTGGATTTTTTCTATCAGCAATGGCCCATACAAGGACACATAACCTGGGACATTCAGTTTCCTTGCGCAGGCCGTATTGAAATCTGCAGTAGACACTATCAACTTATCTCGTTCACAACATAATAGTGATAGGACTTTTTCTGACATGTCCTTCCACTGCGCATAAGAGATTTGGATTTTTTTCTGTTAACAATGGCCCATGCCAAGACACAACCTGGGCCCTTCAGATTCCTCGGGCATCTCCGGTTCTTCTAAAATCGTTGTGAGACTCTGAGGCGGGAAAAATAATATCAGCCGATAAATCATAAATTATTCTGGCGTTGATGTAGGTATAGTCTTCTTTACTGTTTTTTTTTTCTTATTTTGTAACTACTGATATATTGTCTGTAACAGGTGGAGACTAATTACATTATCATGCTTAAAGAGTTACACATCCATCCATCATTTCTTCTTCCTCCCTTTCATGATGCTCCGTGTTTGGTCTACCTCTGCCTTTACTACTTTCTCAGATTACTGGAACAGGATTCAGTTCCTGGAATGTATGAGTGACAATATCTCTTTACTACTTTACTCTTCCTACCGCCAGGCAATTTTATTCAGCGTTTACTACACTAGTTACCTCCGACAGCAAAGTTCGTCGTAGGTTATGTATTCATGTGTGTGTTTGCTTGTTTGCATAATTGGAATTTGTTTATGCACAAAATATCTCATAAAGTTGTTATCGGAAATAAGTGAAATACGATAAGCGGGCAGTCGGTAAAGGATGAGTTTATTTTATTCATTTTTTTATTTATTTATTATTATTTTTTTGTGGATCAGGCTCTTGATACAGGCATAAATAAAAAGTTTTATTGCTGGTGGAGATTTGCTTACTATGAGACTGCGTAATGGGGCAGTTATTTACCACAACAAACGACATGGGATGGGTTTGCAATAAATCATAAATTATATTGGCGTTGGCGTAAGCATTGTCTCTCTGGTTTCTTGTTTACAGTGCAGACATTTTGTCATTGTTTCATTTTCGAGGCAATCCAGTCTTCAGTGCATACATATATATATATATATATATATATATATATATATATATATATATATATATATATATATATATTGCTAGCTCTGGACTGAACATAGACTGGGAATCCCGAGTGTGTATTGTTCAGTAGTCCACTTTATAGCTCAGCTACAGAGGACTGATCCCCACTAACCTTCAAACGTCCCCTGACATTTAGAAACTGATAACCACCATCGCTGTTGTGATAAGCCGGAGATATCACACACTAGTCTTTTTTTTCTTTTTTCTTTTTTATGGCATGTCATTGGTGTTATATAAAACACTAGTGAATATGTTGATATCCAGTTCAGTTTCACTTCTCACAGTCTCATAATGGAATTTCATAACTGTTTGATTTTAAAACCGATGGATGTGATTGTCTGCAGTTGTTATAGTTTATTTTTTTCTTGCTACAACTTGTGGGCACTTTATAGAGAGAAAAAATCTAAAAGTCATCTCCTCCAGTACATTCACCCCTGATCTGTTCATCTGTTACTGGCCATATTCTGCTGTCATATACAAGGGAGGATCCATGGAATGATTTAGTTGCTCTTATGCCTCTCTCCATTGTTAGTGGACATAATATACAGCTACTGATACAGACTTTTTGACATGTCATTCGGAACATTACCAATGTTTTCGAGATGATCCTTGCATTTCCTTTATATAATTCCTCACCTTTCTCTCTTCCAATAATCTGGGACAAAGAAAGTTTTTCTTCTGGAACCCTCTCCCCACACCTACAATACGCCTTTGGTAGACGAGTTGCGGCAAAACTATTAATTACCAATAGGCAAATCGTTTTAATCTATTTTCTACATGCGCATACTTAACCCTGTCTCTGACACATCCTTTCTAAGTTGTGAAAAAGTCGTCTGGTGGTAGAAAAAATGGTTTTAAGAAGCAGTTATTACAGTGAAGGAAATGATGCGTTTCTAGACCCTACAATATAAATTGTCTTCTTATAAATTTCAGTAAAATAACTTGATGGCAACGAGAAACAAAACAGCAAGTACCATTCAGAGGATACAGTACCCATGCCCGCCAACTGATCAGCGGGTCGACTTTGCCCTATGATCTCCACATTCGACCGACTACTGCCAAAATCGAATTACTTTAACCTTGCCTGACCCTTAACACTTCCACCGTGTTTGGTCCAAACAGAATCAATGCTGTCTGAGTTGCCTTGCGGCCTTGACTTGGTGTGACTTGACTTTCGAGTGATCGGTAATTGTTATGAAAATAGAAACTCTGACCCTGTGTTATCCTGAATCCTTCAATAAAGTGTGAATTAAATCGGATAAAAACTTTTAGCAGACCTTGCTAGGTGACCTTGGTCAAAACCTTGACTGATATTCAACTGCTCCCCCAAGTTTGGTGTAAATGAGATCAAAAATGTTTTAGTTACTTTAATTACACACACACACACACACACACACACACACACACACACACACACACACACACACACACACAAATGTCGAATATGGACCCTGACACTGTGATAATGACACTTGACTGACTGTTCTCAAAATCGGTTTTGTTCATGCCTCACCCTCGACTCTTCCACCAAATTTGGTCTAAAACGGATAAAAGCTGTTAATTTGATATAGCTAGGTCAATGTTTGACCCATCCCTTTTTGTCCACTGGCCTCTTAAAAAGAGAAAAAAAAAAATTGTCAACCCTGTGGCTGACCCTCAACCCTTCCACCAAGTTTGGTTAAGATCCTTATAAAAAACTGTTTCTGTCACACACACACACACACACACACACACACACACACACACACACACACACACACACATACACACACACACACACACCAGAATAAACTACTGTATATAGAAGCGTCGTCGCTGGTCTAATGAAGGGGATAAGACAGATAACTGTCAAGATGATTAGCATTTTCAGTGTAAGAACTTTTTTTTCGTTATTCTTTCTACTTTCAATCGAGCTTATTAAATTTACTACCAAAATATCGTGGTTAAGGGGTAATCCGGGATTGTTTTCAAACCCTTGGTGAGAAGGGATCTCTTCTTTTTCTGACTACAATTGTATGGGGATAATAAAAATATGCATCATCATCAACATCATCACCGCCATCGTCAGTCACAATCAATCATCATCAGTCATCAACCATCATCGACCATCAACCATCAATTAGCTGTCATCAATCATCATCAATCATCAGTCGACAATCATCAAGAAAAAAAAAATAACATGCTTATTACCTATGTTTCTTACTCTGGTATGGATTCTATATGACGGAGGAAGTACGGTAGGGAGAGAACGATGATCATTATGTACTGTGAAATGATCTAAATAATCCTTCAAGCTCCAGGAACCCTGACTGCATCTAGCATACCTGATCATGTGCACATTACTGGGGGGGGGGGAATTTTTGTAACAGATGCACATTACATACAATCACCAGCTAGGCAAACTGGTGACAGTCAAGATAAACAGCGGTGTCAGGCCTTCCTCATGTGCTCTGCCATAAATAATTCATTCAGTCAACTTGATCCTCTGCCAGCTTTCTAGCCTTATACACTTTTTTTTTTTCTTTTTGCTGGCCACGTCCCTTCTTACCTTAAAGAAACTAATAGATTTGCCAGTGTTAAACCACATGCTCCCAGAATTCCTGTGCGAGGGATTTTGCAGGAAGGGCATTAAACTTACCTCTCACCGCCTATCGGCTCATAGTCGCGAAGCTCATAGGTCCCTGGCCCGGGGTTCCCTTCTTTATTATATTTTGAAAATGCCCAGTTCCTTCCTATATTGAGGACGCTGGGCGCTAATGGGTTAATATTTGCGCCCAGCGTCCTCGGTATAGGACGGAACTGGGTATTATCAAAAGTTACTATAAAAAAAGGAAACTCCGAGGTAGGAACTTACAAGCTTCACGACTATGAGCCGATAGGCGAAGGGCGTTACGTTTAGTGCCTTTCCAGCAAAATCCCCCGCACAGGAACTCTGAGAGCTAATAGGATAACATCACTTCTATATCTATGTCTGTATATGTCTATCTATCTATCTTTGTATCTCTATTCGTATATTTTTTACCACCCTTTCCAGAACCATTCTTTCCATGTGCGAAGTACATTTTTTCCTCCCTTATTATCAAAAGAGTTCTTAGTCCACATCATTCAGGAATCACATTATTTCTTACTCCTTCCATTGCACGTACTCCACAACCGGTGATCCTAATCCCACTTCACTCATTCCTGACTTTTCGTTTTCTATGCATACCAAATTGTCACATCTATACGGTAAAGTGGGCACTAACACAACTTCCACAATCGGTCCTATAGTATTACGGCCTTTGTAGCACAAACCATACTCATTCACTGCGTGATCTACTTTTCACTTCCTTTGCATATTTACCCTTCCATTTTATTACTGTAACGAGGAACTTAAACTCCTTACCGGCTGAAGTCTCTCTCCATTCCACAGCACACCACCATAGGAATAACACTGAAAATCACCCTTTCAACAACAATCAGTTTATTTCTATATGCATCTACTTTCAAAACACAACGCTCATAGGCATTCACAAAAATAATAAAGACCACACATTATTAAAGGAATGTATCCCTGAATTCGGGGTCATAATTAGTATTAATAATTCTTATTCTAATCTGTTCTTGATATGATGATCCCATATATGATGATCCCATTCTGTTTTGTAGACTTTTCTGAATGAAGATTTATAACATCATTCACTTAATCGCTACACAACCATCCGGCTCTTCTAAGCTGGATAAAATCATTTGCTAGAGACCAAGATGATGAAGAGAAGGAGGTGGAGGAGGGGGAAGGGAGGAGAAGGAGGAAAAAATCGAATATTAAAGTAATGAAAAATAAAGAAAAAAAGGAAAAGACAAAAGCGACTCTTTTGAAGCAGCGCCTTCTATAGACAAAGTTATGACAACTGTGTTCCAGACCACCTGCATCACGTGACCTAGAGGCGCAGTATTACCTCCCAGTGGCGTGGGCAGACAGGCGGGCAAGCTGAATGTCCAGCACACTTTTGTTACCAACCGCAATAGCAAAGCTGGTATTGTTTTCAGTGTGTGTGTGTGTGTGTGTGTGTGTGTGTGTGTGTGTGTGTGTGTGTGTGTGTGTGTGTGTGTTAGCACGGTAACTCAAGATATCGTCACAAAATTTTACAAGTTTGTAGTGAGAAAAATCGATCACGAGTTCGAAATTGGTGAAAGTAGGTCTAGTTCTGTATGTCTATTACCATGATAACTTCGCAACCGCTCAAAATATCATCACAATATATTACTAGGTGTGTAGTAGGGATGAAAATATCCTACGAGCTCGAAATTGGCGAAAGTAGGTCAAAGTCAAGGTCATATTCCGAGCCGCGCTAGATATGTATTGGATCACGCATGGTGTGATTCCCCCCTGGGGGGGGCCTCTAGTTTTTAAGTGTGATGAACTGGATTATTTTTTTCCATTAAATATGCCTCGCAGTTTTAACTGGACATGCTCTACCCAATCTGGACATGGGAAGATGGTGCACCGATTTCCAAGAAATCCTCAGAGAATACAGAGATTAAAAAAAAAAAAAAAAGTCTATTTGAAAAATTGGAGGACAAATGATAAGTCATTTGTATTCGGTTTGTTTATATATGTACTTTATGAAAGATATACTTGTATTACTACCATTTGATCCCTGAAACACATCTTATCATACAAATTAATTAGTCTGTATGATGTCCCCATCTCGAAGCTTATGGTAATATACCTAAATAAAAAATGTCGTGCCTCAACTGCAGACTCTACCTTTGTGGTATTGGATTTGACTGGTAAACTTAACCATTCAGTAACAGTTTTTTCTTTGATTTTTCAGTTATAATTTACACTGTGTTTTCGAAGGACCGTCAAGAACTTGCTTGCAGTTCGCTTGTTTTCCCAGTGATGGTATTCAAATTGACACAGATGTGGTATTCCACAAAAGAGTTGTTGGTTGTAAGAATCTTCATGAGGATTTAAAGAAAAAAAATATATATAAGATTGGATATCATATTCCAATGCTGGGAAGTTAATTCATTTGAGTTACTCCGTAAGTCATCGTAGAAAACAAACAAATATAGCAATCTGTAATTCATAGAAAATGAAAGGGCTGCAAAATTTGAGGGTAAGCCTACAGCATATATATATATATATATATATATATATATATATATATATATATATATATATATATGGTAGGTGGGGACGCTCACCATCCACTCAGTCAATGTTGTGCTGCTCTCGGGTGTCTGCCCTGTCCTCTCCTTCATCCTTCTTTCCTTCCATCTTCTTCTGGATGGATGGATGGATATATATATATATATATATATATATATATATATATATATATATATATATATATATATATATATATAAAATCATCATCAGCCATAACTAGTCCACTGCTGAACAAAGGCCTTCCCCAACCCTTCCCACGAATTCCTTGACTGAGCCAATCTTTGTCACGTTTTCCCTGCATATTTCTCTATCTCATCTCTCCATCTCCTGTCTGGCCTTTTTCTGCTAAGCTTGTAATCACTTTTTGTCCAGTCAGTCAGCCTCTTGCTCCATCGGTTATCCCTTATTCTTGCTATATGGCCTGCCCACCTCCATTTCTGTTCTTTTATAACTTCTATAATATTTTTGACTTTAGTCTGCTCTCTCACCCAAGTTGATCTTTTCCTGTCTCTTAACGATATTCCCAACATTGACCCTTCCATTGCTCTCTGAGAACGTATTAATTTATTTTCCATTGATTTTATCAGTTTCCAGGTCTCACAACCATACGTCATAGCTGGAATTATACATTCGTTATATATATATACTTTTCATTTCATACAAACTGGCAAGCTACTTTTCATAATGTCTCTATGTTCATCGAAAGCTTTCCATCCAATTGTAATGCGTCTCTTTATTTCGTTATCATGATCTTTCGTTAATTTTAGTATTTGTTCCACGTAGTTGTACTCCTCAACTTCTTCAAGAATTTCATCACTTATTCTGATGACGCTCTTTGGTGTTTGTGGATTAAACATTAGTTTTACTCCGGTTCATCTTCAGTCCTACTTTGAGACTTTCTCTGTTCAGGTCATTTAACATTTCTTGCAACGCCTCCGCAGTTTCTGAGATTAGGACAATGTTATCTGCAAATCTTAAATGGTTTAGCTTTTCTCCATCTATGTTCACTCCTTGTTTTTTCCAGTCTAGCTTTCTGAAAATACTTTCTAGGCATGCTGTAACTAAATTTGGTGAAAATGTATCTCCCTGACGCACGCCCTTCTCAATCTTAATTTTTTCCGAGTCCTTATGTACTTTAACTGTAGCAGTTCCCTCTTTATATACGTTATCAAGCAGTTTTACAATGATCTCAATCACTCTTGTTCTCTCAATGAATTTATAATGGCTATGTGCTCCACTGAATCAAAAGCCTTTTCGTAATCAACAAAACCTAAGCACAGTAGTTTATTATATTCTGTAGTTTTCTCAATTAGTTGATTCATTGTAGCCTATGTAGATGATCAGTGGTCGAATACCCGCTTCGGAATCCTGCCCGTTCACGAGGTTGGTGGTCCTCCAAAACTGTTGTTTTTCTGTTCGTATGGACTTTAGTGATGAGTTTGTATATGACTAATAATAAGCTAATGGGTGGATAGTTACTAAGATCTTTTGAGTCACCTTTTTTGTAGAGTAAAATAACTCTTGCATTACACCATGTTTTGGGAATTTTCTTCTGTTTTATACAGTGGGTAAATAAGTGAGCAAGCCTATTGTGTACTTCTACTCCGGCATCCAACAGTAAATCTGTTACTATTCCATCTTCTCCCGGAGCCTTCCCTCTTTTCATGTTTTTAAGACAAATATTTACTTCGTCTGGTGTTACCTCAGGTATTTCACTTGTGTCAAGAGAAAAGTTAGCTATTGGTACTACTGTCTTTGATGCATACAGTTCTTTGTAAAGTTCTTCAACTCTCTTCACCATCTTATCTCTGCTTTTAATGACTTCACCGTTTTTTTCTTTCAGTGATGTTATTTGTTGCTTTCCTAGTGCCATTTTACTTCGGACCTGTTTCAGACTTTTGCCATTTTTTGATGTTTTTTTTTTTATCTGATCCATATTTCTCTTTCTTTTTTCTTCCCTTTGTTGTTAAGCTTTTTTTTTTTTTTTTTTTGCGTTTCCGACTCTGGGCAAAGGCTTCAGGGCCTATTTCTCGGGGGCAATGACCTATCCCAAGGCCCAGTAGTCCTCCTACACCTTCACATGTCACCATTTCGGCACTAACACCCACCATCCATATTGAATACATGCTAGGGCTGTCTCATACAGGACTAGTGTATTGGTATTAGCGGGGGTATTTTTACGACATGTCGGCGGGTCATCTGGTAGATCAGGAAAGTCTGCTTTTAGGAAATTCAAATCCTTAAACTATTCCCTGCCCCAGCCGGGATTCGATCCTGGGTCCATTAGAACTGCAGGCCGCCTCTCTACCGATTCAGCATATATATATATATATATATATATATATATATATATATATATATATATATATATATATACACACACACACAGTATGCAGGCCCGTAGCCAGGACTTGAAATTTGGGGGGCCATCTCCATCGAAGGGGGGGCTTTATTTTTTAATACTCTTCCATCCATGTATATTTGTTCTAGAATGTATTGTATGAACGTATCTATCTATTGCCAGACGCCATAATCCCGAAAGGGGTGGCCATTTGACTTTGAGTATTTTGTTTTACGGCAAAGGGCACTAACCCTCCCCCATCCCACTTGCTGACACGTAAGGAGCACGTATGGTTTGGTTATATGGTTACCACCAAGCGTTCTAAATGGTTTCTTGGCTAACAGGAAACCATTTGGCTTGTCACTCAATGTAAAGCCACCTGTAAAGGAAAGAAAAGCAATATGAAGTGACAGGAAAGATGGGAGAAATAGGAAGACAGGAGGGCAGGCACGGAAAAAGAATTAAGCAGGCTAAGGAAGAAATAGGCAGCACTGCATCAAGTGAGTGGATGATGGTCACCACCACCTACCACTAATAAACTAAATATATGCTGCATTATACTAGTGTAAGCACTGAAACCAACTGAAACCAGTATTTTGGCAGAAAAATGAACGTTCAGAAAACTAGGTTAAAATATTTTAATGATAAATATATTTCACAGCTTCCAATATATTTTCCATAGCTTCATAGCTTTTTCAATTTTCATAAGTTTCAACTTGTATCTTTTTCAAAGCTAATTATAACTCGGGCAGTATTTGCAGTTTGCAAACTGGCACTGATATTGCTACCGAGGTTACGAGAAGACGTGCATACCTGATCACTCGTTCGCATTGTCTGTCGAGTGACGTTCTACGCTGCACCCACTATCTAGTGTGCCAGGGCCCAGACTGACAAGTTGGTAGGCTTCACGGTGTTTTCGTAGGCATAAACTTGAATTTGAAATGTTGTTGCGCGCCGTTTTCCTAGCGGCACATACCATATAACATGCAAACCGCTGCCGCGCTGATACGGTTCATTCAACCACGACCAGTTTCAACTAAATTCCAGTCAAACATCCATAACCTATACCAGCTTATTTTGCATATAATGAATTACATCATGACCATAATTATGATAACCATCATTAAACATGTAGCTTTATTAACTAATCATGTCATGAATAAGTAGTATATCTGGCTTGAATTTTCGTATATTTTCCCGGTTTGTGTGTAAGCAAATCATATACGCTTCTAAGTGAAAAACTTCTGTGGCTAATGAGTTTTTTGGGGGGACAACGCCCCCCCATAGCCTCCCCGTGGCTACGGGCCTGTATATATATATATATATATATATATATATATATATATATATATACAATTTTTTCAAGCGTGCAACCAATAGTTTGGTCACACCCTTATAAGTACTGCTTAAACGTGGGCTGACAGTTTTAATGTAGTCATTCTCTCATGTTCTCATGATATGTGAGATAATAGGTATTGGAGTAAATAGTGTTGGTTATGTTTACCCTTTGTTCTGAGGTTATCACGATGGGGGTGAAATCTAGAAACATAAGTGTTTAAGGCATTTTTTTTTCTCTCGATCAAATCTAACTATACAAAAGCACTGTCTGTCTTAAACGATGTAGACAACCATAACATGAAACATATATAATGCCAAAAATTTATAAACTCATTATATTATTTAGTAGTAAAAATCAATATAAAAATGATATAAACAAAAACAGGAGACAGTGCAGAGCAGTTGAACGAGCATTAGGAGTGAACGGGCAACATGGTGCCTCGTTGACAACTGTTGCATCTCCCTCAACAGAGCGCTGTGTTGGAGTTAACCCCTTCAGTCTGGTGACTTCTTTTATTGATTTATTCGTTGTATCACCAACCGATTTTTTCACCAGCTTGAGGAGAACTATAATCATGAAGGAGTAAGGGAAGGTTATATCTCACTTTGATAACACTATGTTGGCGTCTATTTAATGGCCTTGACTTTAAACCCTTCCTCTCGATAACCCTTCTTTTATTTATGCCGCGACCACACTGCTTTAATAACTCTTGGAAGATCTTTAGTAGAGGGGTTTGCTAATTTAGTGTAAAATCAAGTCCTCAGGCTCTGAAAGGGTCTGATAAACTGAATATAAGCATCAGGAAACAGCAAAAGTAAAGCAAGTTGTACATTATAGGTTAAATTTCTATTCTTTGAAGTGTTGTACTTTTTGTTTTCTTGTCACCTCCGTCAGACGATTTTATTCAGCTTCATCAACACTTTCTAACTGAAAGGGTTAGGTATAGTCACACTCAATCCATCAATATTTTGTGGCTTTCCCAATCTGACTTAAGCCATGCGGAGAAAGCAAGAATAAACTAAAACAAATACCATTGTATAGAAATAGAAATCTGTCGTCTACTCAACTCACACTGTGCACATACGACGTCCGTTAATTGCAAATAGTGCGCCATGCAATACACTTGCTTGAACAATTTCATGACGTTTTCGACAACAATATTCCTCTACAGGGCGAGGGCCGAAGCTGTGTATAGCCCTGCTTGTTTTTCCTTCTATCTTGACTCACGTGGCTATCAAACCGTGCACAACCCAAAATGCGCGCGCGCGCGAGTGTGTGCGTGTGTGTGTGTGTGTGTGTGTGTTTGTGAAGATGGTCATGCGGTTAGGCCATGAGATAGAGTAGGTATCTGTGGGGCTTGAAAGGTGTCTGAGTGATTATGAGGGTCATTTCGCTGGGCACACTATTGAAAACTCTTTCACTTTTGTGGTTTGTCTTAGCTTGTTTTCGTGATACTACCTCGTCCCATTTTTAGATTTAAAAAAATCAGTACACTAGTAATAATAATAATGAGATTTGACCAGATCAAAGTCCACGTTCCAATATATCATGGGTTGAAGGTCAAAGTTACTTGGGTATATATAAAAATGAAGGAATAAGGCAAGACAAAGGACGCCAATGAAAACTGTACCAATTGCAGTTGTATCCACTTCCCCAACACAACCCAAAATGTGTCCTTTATTCTTTAACACAACACAGGCTGCAAACACTGATGCACACCAGACACACCACCAAAGGCCCCATCTTATCAGCACATCCACCATTTGTGACACTCTTAATACTCTCCATGTCTGCAGTTTGATAGATTTCATCCTTAACCCCTAGGCACCGGGTGATGGTTATATCCAACGCAAAGTTTGTGGATCGGGGATGCCGGGTGACAGCTATAGCTGCTCTTGATTTCACGCCATTGTTTGAAGCGGCTGCCAATTTATCTTGTCACCAAAGGGTGTTGGCATCCTCCCGCCTTGGCACTGGAGCATGACTCAATCTCTCACATGCCCTGGCCAGGTGTAGTACAATGTCTTCAGGATCCTCGTCGTCCGATTCCATCCCCACCCCCCGTGGCCCCCGTGCATCTTCTGCTCCAGCCAAACTCCTGCTGAAAGATGCGAGGAAAGGTCTTTGTGACAGTGCTATAGGGCTTGTACTGGAGGATACAGTGTCTACTCTGGCCGAAAGTGGTGAAACTTCCTCTGAAAATTGCAGGAATTATCATGCTGGGAGCAATGTGTCATGTGCGCCCACCTCTGATCCCTCAAACATGTCGGATAAGGACCTGAAATTGCTTCAGGAGGCTGGAGAGGCATGCGAAAGTGACGCTTTTGTTACTGGAGAAGAGAATGATGCGTCAGGAAGTGTGGAAAGTGATGGGGATGGTGGTGATGATGACTGTCACACAGTACATAAACGCTGCCACCGCATCTCTCCACCACATTCTGAGGAAGAAGGTCGCCCTCCCTCCCTGTCACGACCTTCATCACCACAACCTAGCACCTCAAGGGCCATTTCCCCACAATCTGGCCCTTCATATGTGAGGGTAATGAGGTTGTCTGCATCAGCAAGGAAACGTGGCAAGCCAGCATCACTGGAGGAAGTCCCCGCTACAGGTGAGTCATCCCTCACCTCCACCTCCCCCCCGCTGTCCTTGGCCGTGGGTATCCTGGTGATGCCAAGAGGCACCTTATTTCTCCCAGATCACGCCCAAGTGGGCTTGACACTTTTGTGCAGAAGCAGGGTGAAGGCTTCCAGCCTACACTACTTGCCTTTGATGTGACTGGGGCAGGTGTTCGGAGGCAGCACCTGGGGGCAGGAGAACCAACCATCCTCTCCTTTTTTCAAGCAATAATTACAACATCAATTATGCAGTACTTGGTGGAGGAGATAAACTTTCACAAAGCTATATCTGTTCGATGGCCTTAGGTGTCCCTGTCCCTCAGTAGAAAAATGAAAGAATGGAAGCTTGTGGAGGTGGAGGAAATGTATGTGTGACTCGCACTGATGATGATAATGGCACAGGTAAAGAAACATATTCATTCACTATTATTGGTCTGTGGACGAAATCTTACACACACCTGTCTTTGGCATACAAGTATATGGCCCAGGGGGGAGGCGGTGGCTGAATCGGTAGAGAGGAGGCCTGCAGTCCTGATGGACCCAGGTTCAAATCCCGGCTGGGTCAGGGAACAGTTTAAGGATTTGAATTTCATTAAAAGCAGACTTTCCTGATCTACCAGATGACCCGCCGACATGTCATAAAAGTACCCCCGCTAATACCAATACACCAGTCCTGTATGAGACAGCCCTAGCTGTATTCAATATGGACGGTGGGTGTTAGCACCGAAGTGGTGACATGTAGAGAGGTGTATGGTATGTAGGAGGACTACTGGGCCTTGAGAGCAGGCTGTGAAGCCTATGCCCAAAGTCAGACACATAAAAAAAAAAAAAAAAAAAGATAGGTACTGTACTTGGCCATTCTGTTGTTCCTACACTTCAACAGGAAGTATGGCCCAGCCCCAAACGACAGGTTATGGAAGATCAGGCTGCTTCTTAACATGCTGGAGGAGTCATTTATCAGGGTTTTCCGTCTGTTTCAGAAAGTGGCTATTGACGATTCGCTTCTTTTATTCTGCCGTTTAGCATTTACTCAGTATGTGCCTTCCAAACGACACTGTTTTGGCCTAAAGCTCTTTGTCTTATGCGATTCCAAGACTAGATATGTGCTAGATGTGATAGTGTACTCAACTACAGATGTGGATATACCCACACAATGATCCCCTTGGGTTTTCTGCTGCTGTGGTAAAAGTGCTAATGGACAGGTACTTCCAGAAAAACAACATCCTTTTCACCAACAATTACTACAATTCTCCGGCACTGATACAGTATTTGCTGCAACATGGGACTGGTTTCTGTGGTACTGTTTGTGTCTGAAGATGGAATTTTTCATCATTCTCAAAAAATGAGAAAGGTGCCTTGTTAACCCGGAAATATGGTAGCATGTTGGCCACTCACTGGTATGACAAGCAAAACGTGAGTATGCTTACCACATTTCTCTGTGGGGTTATGCAGGACACTGGCAAAATAGAGTACAGGACCAGGCAACCATTGTTGAAACCAGATGCCATCAATGATTATGATATCAACATATGGCTCATGGATAAATCTGACATGCAGATTGGAGAGACTGAGTGCCTTCGAAAGTCTTGCAGTTGGTATAAAATGGTATTCCTGCACCTTTTGGATATCAGTATCCTCAACAGTTACATCCATTACAAGAAGTTTGTAGGTAAGATTCTTTTCTTATGCGACTATGAGAAAGAACTGGCATGGCAGCTCCTTGAAAAGTATGGAACTGTTGGTGTTCCAAGTGGAAGGAGGCAAGTGCACCAGGTGCCACTGGTTGATAAGTTGGCCAGTGCACCGTACCTGGGAAGGCATTATCTCGTCAATCTGGGTCGGACACTTGCGAGGCTAGTGCCGTACAGGCTTTGTCACGTGTGTTCATTGACAAAACGTTGGCCCACTGCATGCAAGGAAACGGCCTATCAGTGTCATCAGTGCAGGATCGCACTTTGCCCAAAGTGCTTCTTCGTGTACCACCGTGAACGTGATTTCCAAGCACAGGTGTGTGGGAGCATGTTTGTAAGTAGTGGACAAAGACAAGAAAGTGCTGTGTGTTTGTGTTTTTTTTATTATGTTTTATCATAATTGCATAAGTCAAGGTGGATGTGAAGTGGTTGTAAATACGTCTAATTACCCACAAAGGGTGGCTGCAGACGAAACGCCTCCAAGTCGCTCTGTCACTCACCATTTGACTGCCCTCCCCCCAGCTCACTTCCCCCTCCCTCATAAACCTCTCAACTTCATCCCTCCACGTCATCCTCGGTCGTCCCCTCCCTCTCTCTCCCTCCACTTCTCCCACATACACCCTCTTAGTCAGTCTTTCATTCTCCATTCTCTCCACATGTCCAAAACACCTCAGTGTATTTCTCCTAATTTTCTCAACCACATCCACATCCACCCCACAACGTTCCTTCACTTCTTCATTCGTTAACCTGTCCCTCCATGTCACTCCACAAGTAGTTCATTTCCACTGCTCTCAGTCTTGACTTGTTCCCTCTATGCAGGTCCATGCCTCACTTCCATACATCAGGGTAGGGATCACAATACTATCATGCACTGACTTCTTAACTTCCATACTCACCTCCCTATTTCTCATCACTGCTTTCAGTGAACCAACAACCTTCCTTCCCTGCTGTACCCTTCGAAGCACTTCATCCCCAAAAGTTCCATCCTTACTCATCACACTACCCACGTACTTGAATGCACTCACATTCTTAATATCCTCATCATTCAACCTCACTGTACATTCTGTGACTTAATTCCTCTTAAACACCGTAACTTTACTCTTGTTTACATTCACTTTCTGATTCCTCTTCCTACACACTGTCCCAAATTCATTCACCAAACTTTGCAACTCCCATTCGTCTTCACTCAACAATACTGTATCATCAGCAAACAGTAACACCGGAATCTTCCACATCTCACCCTCATTCATTAGAACCACCCCCACATCCACTGCCCTACCTTGCACCTCCTTTACAACCCCATCCATGCATATATTAAACAGCCATGGAGACATCACACATCCCTGTTTCAGTCCCACTTTAGATCAAAGAGCTCACTCAGCTTACCATCCACTCGCACCGTAGCCCTAGCTCCTTCGTACATACTCTTCACAGCACTCAACAATTTCCCTTCCACTCCATATATTCTTAATATCTTCCACATACCTTGCCTATCTATTCTGTCAAGCTTTCTCCAAGTCCATGAAGGCAGCATACACTTTCTTTCCCTTCTCTAGATACTTCTCCACTAAATGTCTTAGAACAAATGTCTGATCTACACACCCTTTTCCCTTCCCAAATCCCCCCCTGTTCTTCTCCAACTAGCTTCTCTGTTATATGCCTAACCCTATCAATGAGTATTCTACCATATATTTTTCCAGTCACACTAAGAAGGCAAATACCCCTATGGTTACCACATACTTCTCTCTCCCCTTTTCCTTGGTATAAAGGAACAATTATACCTGATTGCCAGGCCTCTGGAACCCTTCCCTCTTCCCAAGCCAATCTACACAACTTCCATATCCACACCACAACAATCTCACCCGCATACTTCAGCATTTCACCACACACTCCATCAATTCCTGGGGCCTTTCCCATCTTGATCTTCTTCATTGCTTCCACTACTTCCACCCTACTGATCTCTTCCTCCCCGCTCTCATCTCTTCTTCTCCCAGCCATTCCCCAACCACTCATACTCATGCTGCTCTCACTTTCTACATTCAACAAATCCTCAAAGTGCTCCTTCCATCTCCTCAATTTCTCTCTATTCTCCACCAACAATCCATTATTCCCATCTTTCACTCCCCTACTATTTCCTCTTTCACACTGTCTTACTTTCTTTACCTCCTTCCAAGATAATTTCTTACTCTCCCTCCATTTTACACTAAGGTTCCTCCCAAACTCTTCTTCCACTTTCTTCTTAATCTTCACCAATCTCATCACCTTCCTTCTCCTGCTCACATATACCTCTCTCTTCTCTCTCTCATCTTCTCCCCTACCTCCACTCGCTAGCCATTCACTATATGCCTTGTTCTGTTCCACAGCTCGTTTTACCTCATCATTCCACCATGCAGTCCCTTGCACACCCCTGCATCTCCTCCTCACTCCACAAACCACCTCACACACTGCGCCTATCTCTTCAGTGAATATATTACATACATCTTCCACCCCTTCCATCTGCTCTAACTCATACCTTCCCAATCTTTCTTCCACTATGCTCTTATCCTCCGCCCTCACTGTCTTGCAACTTCACTCTTCTCACAGGGGCTGTTTCCTCCTGCTTTTCCTCTCGTTTCTTCGTTTATTTCTTGCCTTTGTTATATTGTGAAAAATAAGTGATATGCTCCGTACACGTGATAGGAAGTGCCAGTAGAGAAGTAAGATATAACATAATTAGTGAGAAAAGCATTAGCCCCATGCCAAGAAACTGTACAAAAAAGCCTAGCCAATAGTACAAACATCTACCTCATGGTTTAGAATTAGTTATTCAATACGCTAGTGCATGCTGCCTAAGGAAAAAGTGAAATGGAGAGAAGAAAATTTGTTCTCAGTGTTTCCAAAGTGCAAAGTTATAAGGCAATGAAGAAAAAATGGGTTAGTACTGTGTTCTTCATCTTCTCCCACACACAAAATGGGCAAAATGCAACACCGTTAAGGCCAGGAAACCATATGTATGCGAGCTACATGTACCAGGTGATTACTCAACCAAAGCTGTGAGTAGGGAAAGTGGGGAGACTGGTTACTAAAAATGGAAAATTCCACGGCGAGAGGTCGGGCTGCGTTACAAATGCACCACTTTCCCCAAGAAGGCAGTGTTACAAATGCTAGCTAGGGTGTGACCGCTGAGCCCAAAGTCTGGGCCGCGCACAACGGGTCGGACACACCCCAACTCATGTGCCACAAATAACTTATCTTCTTCATGTCCCTACTCATCAACGAGACTGCCTACAGACCTGGGGATACTTTCATTCGCAAGAAGAATTGATGAGTAATATGTGTTTTCGTTCGTTTCTCTAATTGCTATACTTTCAGGGATATTAAGGTTTAAATAAAAGTGATTTTGGAAAAATTGTCCATACTCAGAGGCTGGCGGTGGTAAAATTTGCCTGGATTTTGAGGGTTAAAAACGGTACATTCGCTATTAGAATAAGTAGGTGAGCGAGTGAATTAGGAACACATTAGGTACAAACAATGGGCTTGGGCACCACTATCAAATGAAAATAAAGCATCCCTCTAGGGACATTTTAGTTTTACTTCGTTCCTGAAAACAGCTGGAAAAGATACATTTGAATGTGTTGTTTTCAGTTAATTTTTCATATATTCAGCCTTATCTGTTTAAACCGATTATTCATATTCCATTATGCTTTTGCAGTTTATTACCTATTTTACTCAGCTTGGGAGGGACTTCTTGTGCTGGAGCCATATATTATCTTCGTGAGCCATTTCACTACTGGAGATCATTCTTAGGCATAATAAAATCATCTGGCCATGGTTTGATAAAACAAAAACTGTCATCAGACTAAATCAGTTTATGAACTAGCCAAGCATTAAACCTTGAAGGATGAAAAATGTACTTTCACCTTTGAACCAAGAACATAATTGAAAATTCTATGCTTGGTATTTGGGAATGATTATATAAATCTAGAGTGATCTGTAGGAACAGTGAAGGAGTTTACTGAGGCTACATTTATTCCACCATAGTATTATAGGCTCCTCAAAGCTACTGTATTGGAACTAAAAAAAAAAAAAAGTGTCCTTGTTTTAAAGGAGACAATACATTCGCCTGGTATTACCAAGAATTAAGCATTAATGACATCGCCAGATGTTTACTAGACTGTTTTTTACCTTGGACGAGGTGCTCCCACACCTTACCTGAATAAAGTGTGAGTAATGTGACTATAGTGTGAACTGCTTTTATGTCATTGTTAGAGTTAACTTTTTATGAATAAATTAAATAGTCATGACTGCCATTAGAACTAAATAATGCATCACCTCAGGAAACCATATAGTGCATCGGGTGGTAACCAAATAACCCCCCCAAAAAAAGCACTGCAACCTGATGTGGTCTCCAAGGATTTATAGCAGGGGTATATTTACTAATACTGTGGGAAGCTAATGTTGTGTCTGCCTATTGCCAGGTGCCTTAATCCCATACGGATTGGCCACAAACAAATCACCTTCACATCACTCTGTCCTCTGCCATTTGACTGCTCTTCCTCCATCTCACACACCCATACTTTATTTATCTCTCAACTCCAACCCTCCATTTCATCCTTGGTTTCCCCCCTCCCCCACCTTCCATCTCATTCACATACACTTTGCTAGTCTGTGCCTCATTCATCTGCCTCTCCTTATAGCTAAAGCATCTTAGGGTAATTCTCCTAATCCTTTGACTGCAACGGTCCTTCCAGAAGGATTCTGGAAGCCAACATGAAAATTAGCATATTTCATGCTGAATAAGTCCCGCCTAAGACTTGATTATGTTCAATGAGTGGGTCACATAGGTCCCTCCCAGCCTGCCTGAATGTGCAACATTACTCAGTTGCACAATGGTCACCATAGAGGTACATTACTGTCCTTTTCTCCCAGTTACTTCCCTTTTCCCTCAACCAGCCAGGCAGATAATGTGCTGAGCCACCTAAGCGGTGCCAGTACCACCCAGTGACACGTATTACAGCATCTCCAAAAGGAAGGAGGAGGAAAAATGCTAAAATTGGGGAATGTAACCCTGCACCTTATTACAGTGCCTTATATTAACCTACTTTACCTTGCCTTTACCCAATGTACTCAGCCTTTCCCTCTCATACTGTTTCCTACCTTATCCTGCCTCTCTTTAACCCTCAAACGCTGGGTTATTTTTACTGTGCACCACAGTACGCTCTTTCTCCCTGCACAGGAATTGTTCTGAAAATAGATTCTTTTCAAACCTTAATATTTAGGAAACTATAACAGTTAGGGAAACAAATTAAAGACCATATTTCTCACCAGCTCTTCTTGCGAATGACAGTATCCCCAGGTTTGTAGGTCGTCGCGTCGATGAGTAAGGACGTGATGAAGAGAATTGCTTTGTAGTGCAAGAGGTAGGATGAATTCATGCGTGTGGTTGTGGCCCCGACTGTGGCTTTGCTGTCAACGTAATAACTTCTCCATTACTAGATAAACTAGACACAGTGGTGCCAAGGCATGCCCTATGGCACTATCACTGAGCCCTTTCCTAGTATCCTTGGAAAGAGGCTTGGCAGGGGTGAATGAGGCATAACTTCCACGTGAGTCAGGAACGGAATCGGATGAGAAAGTTAAGAAAACATTGTATTACACCTTCCAGGGCCAGAGAGGCGACTGAGGTGTGGTTGCCTAGGGTGGATGGACTCTTTTCCCATCTTTTGGTGATGAGAGAAAGTGGCGGCTGCTTCAAAAAACGGCGCAAAAACACTTGCAGCTATAGCTGTCACTCAGCGTCCCCAATCCACAAAAATTGCGTCGGATATAACCGTCACCCGGTGCCTAGGGGTTAACCTGCACTATCTCTCCTTGATATCTCCTGCCTCTCTTTGCACTGCCCTTCCTCTCCTTATTTGACTTTGCCTCTTCTTGCCTTACTCTGCCTCTCGTGTTTTTTTTTTATAATGTGTCCGATATCTGGGTATAGGCTTCACAGTCTGCTTCCAAGGCCCAGTAGCCCTCCTACAAACCATACACCTCTGCATGTCCTTGCCCTACTCTGCCTCTCCTTACGGTACTTTACCCTGCCACTCCCTATTGAACCTTGCCACTTCCTACTCTGCTCTCCCTCTCCTTGACCTACCCAACCCCTCCTTTTGTGTGTGTGTGTGTGTGTGTGTGTGTGTGTGTGTGTGTGTGTGTGTGTGTATGTCGTTTTGTGTGGTGTTTTGTGTTGTGGTGTGTTGTGTGATGTGTGGTGTGTTGTGTGTGGTATGGTGTTTGGTCTGTGGTGTGTGGTGTTTGGTGTGTGGTCGTTGTGGTGTGGTGTGATGTGGTGTGGTGTGGTGTGATGTGGTGTGGTGTGGTGTGTTTGGTGTGGTGTGTGTTGTGTGGTGTGTTAAGTGGTATGTTGTGTGTGTGGTGTGTGTGTGATCGGTAGTTGATCCATGTGCATAAGATGTTATCTTTAGCTTTTCCACATTATATAATTTAGATTTCAAATTTTTAATGAAACTGGAAGGATTAAATATAGCCATCGATGATCCCTCCACGACTGTGGGACTCTTCCAAGCTAAATAAAGTAGTTTGGTCGTACCAATAGTAAATTAAAAAGCTCTGCAAATCAAGAGGCTGAGGGTCAGGTGGCACTAATGTCATAGTTTACTTTCACTCCGCTTCTGTGAACGTTCTCCAACGTTAGTGACTAACTCAAAGTACCCGAAATTATTACTATTATTATTATTATTATTATTATTATTATTATTCAATTACGTGCATTTTCTCCATGAATCAATGATAATCGGGATTCCGCCAATCTGATTGCACCTCAGTCCTCTTTTCGTGATTACTGGTTTTATATGGACACTACACAACCTATCCTAAGAAGGCCTAACACAACCGTGAAACCAATATACGGCCTTCAGTGATTTCATTACTATTTGAGGTCCGCTCCTAACCTGCATGGAATCGTCTCTAGACGGCCAGAGTAAAATGAAAAAGCACAGTAGTACGAGATAGATACGAACCCATATGAAGTTTCGCCAGATAGAAGCGTCTTATTTGTGAAAATAATTAGGGTAAGATTGACTGATCGGGCCGCTTGTAAAGGCCCTGCTGCGTATAAAAGTGTCAATGTTGCGAAGGGGCTTATTCCCCTAATACCACAGCAGATACTATAACTAGTTTTAGGATAAAACATTCAAAATGAAAAGGTTCGAGACAGTAACCAGTAATATAAACTCTTGTTTTTCCATTGTAAGAAACAAAAAATTATTGGATACTGGCTGGCATATTGATGTTTATTAAACATTACATAGATACTTTAATTATCCCTCTTAAAATTCTCTCGTCCTACATCCATACACTTACTAAAACTATTTTGTGTTGTTGGAAACGTCACTGGAACTCTTCTTTAACTTGTAGATGTTCTTCAGTAAAGTCGTCATTTAAGATTCAATGCCTCCATTCTTGTCAGTCCGATGACTTTTCATGAGAAGCTTCAGACTGTGGAACAAACAGAAATCATATGGTGTTTAACCGGTGATTAAGGTGAATGTGGGACTCATCGATACTTTTCTCAGCAACAACTGTTGTGTTACGAGCTCGAAGTGGCTGGATGCATCGGCATGGTAGTCTCTCGTCTTTCCACATCTTGGATCGTTTCTGCCTCAGTGCATCACTCATTTGTTTCAAAACTTCCTGGTAGAAAGCTGAATTAACAGAAAAAAAATAGTCTGGAGAACAGCTCTGTGAGCACTATTTCTTTCATGTCAAAAATGCCTTTGCCTGATCCAAGCCAAATTGCTTGGCTGGCAAGTTTTGGGGGGGCTCAGTAACTCAAGCACTGCAAAATATTGACAGCGGATGGGACACATAACCTTACTCTTGCCCTTATTATTGTGCATCAGGGCTTGGCATGTTGCAGCCAGTGATAATAAGGTAACTAGACAGGGGCTCTTTTATGACAAATAAAGGTACAAACCACTGCCCACTCATCCCATCTTGATGCGGCCATTATCTCAACTTGCTGATCATATCTCGTGCAATATTATTACTGGTTCGATTTGCTGGCAAAAGAGGTTCGTGATCGGAGATGGCATTGCATTAATTCACTGCACAAATACAAAAGATGAATGAAAGCTCTCTCTCTCTCTCTCTCTTTTGAAATACTGTATATGCTGTTGGGGACGTAGAGTGGTCTCCTACAATTTAAAAGATTTGATGTATGGTAACCTACCTCGGGCCACCTTGCTCCTCGTCACGGCCTTCCGCCCAAGGTAATATGGGATTGACTGTTACCATTTCCTACTTTTATCTTTATTCGATTCCTTTTTCCTAAAAAAAAAAAAAAAATCCGGAAAGTTAAGGTATTAATAAACTTCAGTATGACCAACCTGAAACTGACTTCTGTCGTGCAATCTCTTTCCATTAGAGATAAACCTGTTCCACATTGTCAGGGGAAACTTGAATCCAGCTACCATGGTATTATCTTCTGGTCCAGGAAAGTAACCAAACAGATCATGAGCTGAAGTTTCGTCATGAGAAGACACGACCTTCATACCAGTGCGAAATTGATAGTCCGTGAAGTGTTTGCCAGAGCTACAACACGATGCAAACAGGACAAAGTGGCTGAATCCCTGGCCAGAGTTTACAGCAAACTCGTTTTCAGAGTTGACAATTACGGTACTCATGAGGCTGTGACTGATATCAAAATTATAAACACCATCGACTTTTGTGTGTGTGTGTGTGTGTGTGTGTGTGTGTGATCCGGTCTGACTCATCGGGAGAAATATCGCTGCCCTTGATATTGACGCTGGTGAGGTAGCCTTTGGATCTGCGTGTGTGCCAACTGATGGCGTTGGTCGTTTTGTTCTCCACGTGAGTGGGCATGATAATGCTGGAGAATAGGCAGGTGGTGGTGGTGTTGGTGGTGTGAAGGCACCACAGGTTGCACCAGCCCAGACGCGCTGGTCGTGAACAGTAGATGGCCTGACTAACCCCCGGGGGGAACGGGGTGGATCTCCTTCCTCTTGACCTTAAAAAGGGAACCCTGGACTTGTCGCGACGGTTGCTGGTGATGGCCTCCCGTATCTGATCCTGAGGGCAGCACCAACTTAGCCTATGCTGTGGCACTCACACACCATTGCCAAAAGGATCCGGAGGATAATACGGCTAAGGCTTCTCTGAAGTGTTCCTGATACTATAGTATTACTATGGAATCAGCTAACACTGAAACTCCCAGAGCAACAAAGCAGAGTCTGACAAAAGAGCAGTGCAGGGATGTCACGAATCAAATTCGCGACATTTCCCTTTTGTGAGAAATCACGAACTATTAGTGGAAAACTCACTGTGTATCGCTCAGTTAACCGTTTCTCTCTCCATTTCGGTGGTATACTTTTCAAAACATTCGTCACTGTTTCAAAAGTGACCAATCTAATGCACGTCACTAAGTGCTCTACTGAGCGATACTATTGTTTCTTTATTGTTCGCCCCTGCTTGCCTCAACCGTTAGCCACGCCTTCTACCAGTGGCTTGTGCGTCCTACCCATACATCGTATTTGAATTCAGTCCAGTGTTTGCTTTGACGGAGGAAGGATCTGTGCTCCAACAAGTGAGAAGTCAGCCCAGGCTCTACTAGACTACAGTTTCCCCAGGCTCCTCCCACCCTTGATTTGGGTGATACACAGCATTCATCGACCAGTATTTCTTTTCATTTTCCTAGTCTTAAGAGTTCAGTTAAGGTGTTTTTCCTAGGCGTAAGGATTTAGCTCTTGTGTGAGTGAGTGAATGCGATCTCTTTATTTGATTTTGAAATGTAACGTCAAATTTATTTTGTAATCAATAAATTTAACAGTTCTTTTTCTTGAGCTTAATATAATGTAAACTCTTGTTTCATTTCTCCGCAATTAAGCTTATTTCTCTTATAGCTCCTAGCCTGCATAAACGTTTGCCATTCATAACTGGTACTTAGGCCAGTCTTGTGTATTAAGCTTAAAATCCATTGTGCCACCTAGGAGTTAAGCATCAGCAAGAACTTGATACTGTTATTAGTATTAGTTATTTATTGTCAGGGGTGAAGTAACTTTCTCCAGAGGCTACAGTACAAATAAACAGCAATTGAGTGATTAGTCTCTGCTGTGTACTGTCGAGAAAGTTTATAAATTCTCGTTCTTAGAGAATCGTGCGAAGCAAGCTAGCGTAAAGTAATCGTTGCTTGATTTAGTAAGACAATCATTGTCCCTGCTCTGCAATATTATTTAACATTTATCATCATTTAAATAATATTAGCATTTATTTTAAACACCCCGTGACAATTGGCGACCTCATTCCAGGATATTAACTCCTAGCTCTAAAGCTATTCACGAGATAGTACTCACTCGTTCATATTTAGGAATTTATCATTAAAGTTTATAGGCACAAGTTTACTGGTGTTTACCGTTAATTTAGCAAGTGAATTTTTGCTTTATTAATCCATAGAGTACTTAACTCTATTTAGTACTTTATTTTTGGTAACGCCAGACGATTTTATTCGCTCCTGGGTAGCCGCCGTACCCATTGTGTTAATTATTGAGTCTTCTCAGTTATTTGCATTTTTGCTTTATTCCTTTCCAGTTAACTAGATAAGACTGGTCACCACTTTATTTGTGTTATTAGCATTCGTTTCCGAAGCAGTCAGTACTCAGTTTCGGTTTGCTTAGTAAATTTGCGTCATGGCTACCACTTTATTTTTACAGGAAGCCAAAGAAATGGGTCTTTCGGACCCAACCGAAATTAAAGAGTATATACTCTCACGGCATAATCAGGAGCAGCAGCGCGAGAACGATGCCCCTGAGGAGCGTAAGATTCAGCGCGAATACGAGCGAGAACAGCGTGAGGAACGCGAAAAGGAGCGTGAATACGAGCGAGAACAACGGGAATACGAGCGGGAACAACGTGAATATGAACGTGCCGAACGTGAGGCACGAGAAAAACATGAGCTTGAGGTTTTGAAGCTCAAGCGAGATTCCTTGGCTTCAGGCACATCTGCTGCAGCCAACCCAAGCTCCACTAGCGCTCTTCCTACACATGTCCTGGCGACCCCACGCATCAAGCTTCCTTCATACAAGGAAGGCGAGCGAATCGAGCCATACATAGCTCGTTTTGAGGACATGGCAGACATGTATCAACTGGATGAGGCAGCTAAGCGGCTCCAATTTGTTAGTTTATTTGAGGGCCCTGTCCTCGATATTCTCCACAGAATTCGTGGAGACAATCTCACGTATGAGATGATGAAAGCTGCACTCATTAAGGCGTATGGTCTCACAGTAGACGACGCCAAAGTTCAGTTCATGCGAGCTCGTCTCCAAGACAAGGAGACAGCTGTTCAGTTCCATGATCATCTCACTGCTTACTTAAATGAGTGGATGGAGAAAGATGAAACTCCTTCCACGCGTGAGGGGATAATTGACCTTATGCTGCGTACACAGCTAGAGAGGTCATGGCCTGCTGAGCTCATAGCACAGCTTAAGATCTGCCAGGTGAAAGATGCCAGCCAAATGGCAGAAAAGGCTGATGCATTCTTTACTGCATACAGGTATCAAACTCATAAGCAAAACACCTGGAACAGAAAACCTGATAAATCTGGGAAATCGTCTCAGACTGAATCCCAGCACCAAGGCCGTTCTCAGAGTAATGGCCAAGGTCCAAGCAAACCGCAGAAGGACCAGGGGCAAAATACACAGCAGCCTGCTTGGAAGCGGTACAACAAGCACCCCAAGCAGCAGCAGCAATACAAGGACAAGCCACGTAACCCTCAGTCAGGTCAATTAGTGTATCGGACGCAGGAGGCAAATGCAGCCTTCATTCCACAACAAGTACCCGGTGGTGCCATCTCTACCAGTACAGGTACTTCCCAACAGTTCACAAGTCCCCCTCCGACCATGAACTCTCCTCAGACACCTAGTTCCCAGGGCGCCACGTTTGCTGCATCGGTTGTTCCGCAGTCTCATGAATGACTGGCTGCTACCTCCTCAGACCCTTCCACCAGCAACACCGCCTTTCTTGTTCAGCCAGGGTCTGCGGGAGGTGTTTCTGTAAATATCCTGAGGGACAATGGTTCCTCAGGTTGCTCTGTTAAGCAGAGTTTAGTTCGGCCTGATGAGTATACAGGTCAACAGATCCAAGTTAGACTTATTGATGGATCAGTGAGATTGTTCTCTGAGGCACGTATCCAGGTGGCATCCCCATTTTATACTGGTACGACACTTGCAGTTGTCATGCCAGAACCTCTATTTGACCTCATAGTAGGAAACATTTATGGTGTCAAAAATAGTTGCGCCATAGATGTTGCTACTCAGACTTTGGCTGCTGTGGTAACACGAGCCATGGCCAAGGCTCCAAATCGCGTCACTCCGTTGACCGTCGCAACGCCGCAAGATCTGATTCTTAGTCAAGATGTTGTCCAAGAGCAACAGACTGACTCGACACTTGCCTCAGTGCGCAAGAAGCTGGAGGGTAAAGTGATCAAGTATTCACGGGGAGGACAAGCCAGGTTCTTTCATAAGCGAGAACGGCTGTACCATGAGTCACAGACACCCCAGGGTGAGGTTCGACTGCAGTTTGTCGTTCCTGCAAAGTATCGCCGAGCAGTGTTTGAATTAGTTCGCTGTTCAGCGATGGGAGGTCACGTGGGTCAAAAGAAGACCTCTGACCGCATCCATGCTGACTTTTTCTGGCCAGGAATGGGACGGGAAATAACGAGGCTCGTACGTTCCTGTGATGTGTGTCAGCGTACCACTGACCGCGGACGTGTCCGTCCTGCGCCATTGAAGCCAATGCCCATAATCTCTGAACCGTTCGAGAGAGTAGCAGTTGACATAGTTGGGCCAATCTCCCCTAGGGCTAGTGATGGATCAAAGTATATCCTCACTATTATTGATTTCAGCACACGGTGGCCTGAAGCCATGGCCCTTAAGAATTTAGAGGCCGTCACTGTTGCTGAGGCATTAATTGAAGTGTTCTGTCGTGTAGGTATCCCTAAGGAGGTCTTAAGCGACCGGGGTTCACAGTTCACTTCAGCAATGATGAACGAAGCGTTCAGGTTGCTGTCCATCCGAGGCTTACGAACTACGCCATATCATCCCATGTGTAACGGGTTGTGTGAGAAGTTCAGTGGAACTCTCAAGAAGATGTTGAGGCGCATGACCGCCGAACAGCCAAAGGAATGGCCGCGGTTCATTGCTCCTCTTCTATTTGCTTATCGAGAAGCCCCACAGCATTCATTGAAATTCTCACCCTTTGAACTGGTGTATGGAAGGTCGGTCCGGGGCCCACTTCAAGTCCTTCATGAGTTATGGGACGATGAAGAACCCGACCCTGAAGTCAAGACCACCTACACCTACGTCCTTGATTTGGCTGACCGCCTCCATTCGACGTGCGACTTAGCTAAGGAAGAACTGATCAAGGCGCGTGAAGTTCAAAAGGCTTATTACGATAAGAAGGCAAAGCTTCGGAAGTTTAGTCCGGGCGATAAATGCTTGGTATTACTCCCCACTGCCCAGAACAAGTTGTTGGCACAGTGGAAGGGTCCATTTGATGTAGAAGAGTGCATTTCTGACCTCAGCTACATAATTCAGATGGGGAATCTTCGTAAAAGGTTCCACATTAACATGTTGAAGGCTTATCATGAGTCAGACCCCGAGGAGACTGGCCTACGAGTAGCTGATGATAGTGACCAGCCACTGGAAGAAACCGGGGCAGCCGCAGTGATCCCAGCTGATGACCATGATGACGAGCCCTTAACCGCTCAGTCCCGTCAGGAAGAGACTGTCGGAGATGTTTTACTTAACCCTGACTTAGCAGTAGGAGACCAAAATGCCTTATGGTCACTGCTGTGTCAGTATGCTGATGTCTTCTCAGACCAACCTAGACTTGCAAAGGTTGCGTGTCATAAAACTGAGTTGACCAGCAATGCTCCTATAAAGGTTAAGCCATATCCGATTCCCATGCGACTACAGGATGCAGTAGATAAGGAAATTGCTGACATGGAGACTGCAGGCATTATCGAAAAGTCCTCATCTCCTTACTGTAGTCCGATGGTAGTAGTCCGCAAGAAAGATGGTGGAGTCAGGATTTGTGGCGACTATAGAAGGCTCAATGCAATCACCAAAGTGGATGCTGAGCCAATGGGTGACCATATTGCCATCTTCTCCACGCTGGCAGGGTCACGATATTTCACGAAGCTCGACCTAGCAAAGGGATTCTTCCAGATTCCCCTTCATCCTGAGAGTTGTCAGTTCACTGCCTTTGCTACTCCTAGGGGGTTGTACCAGTATAAAGTCCTCCCATTTGGACTTACCAATTCCCCAGCAGCATTCAATCGTGCCATGAGACAAGTGCTCCATGGTATTGTAGGAGTAGAGATGTTCATTGACGATGTCCTCGTTCATTCCGCCACATTGGAGGAGCACCTCAGACTCTTGGAAATTGTCTTCAGTAGACTCCAGAGTTTCAACATGACTGTGAAGCCTAGCAAATGCAAGATTGCTCACAGTGAGGTGGAGTTCCTCGGACATATTGTTGGCAACAATCACTGCAGGTGTCAGGGTGACAAGATCAGGAAGGTTAGAGAAGCCCCGAGACCCATGACCAAGAAACAGGTTAGGGCATTCCTTGGCCTAGTGGGATATTATAGGAGTTTTATCCCCAACTTTGCTCTCATTGCCCAACCGTTGTATGAAGTGCCACGGAAATATGCTCCAAACACCATTGAATGGGGAGAAGCGCAAGAGAGATCTTTTGCCACCCTCAAGAATATGTTGTGCAGGGAGCCTATCTTGCAGTTGCCTGATTCCAGCAAACCTTTCATACTGCGCACTGATGCTTCACAAGATGGAGTAGGTGCCTTATTGATGCAGGAATCGGAAGGTGGAATCTTCCCAGTGGCATACCACAGCCGTAAGCTAAAACCCACCGAGAGGAATTACAGTACTGTTGAGAAGGAACTCTTGGCTGTGGTTGATGGTGTTAAAAAATATTATTATTATTTATTTGGGGCATCATTTACTCTGGAAACTGACCACATGCCACTCACTAGTCTTAGCACGACCAAGACGGCTAATGCAAGATTGACCCGCTGGACACTGTATTTACAGCAGTTTAACCTTGTTGTGAGATACATCAAGGGAAGTGATAACGTAGGTGCAAACCTGGGCCCCTATTCAAAAACGTTCCTAGGGAAGTCCTAAGAACTGCTCTCAGCTGGGACTGTGTCTTGGGAATCGATTCATAAACACTACCTAGGACGTACATGGCAATTCCTACCCAGGAATTTTCCCAAGTCCCAGACTTAGGAAAAGTGCTAACTGTAACAATATTTTTTTTCGAAAATGCAGTTTTTGGCCAAGATAGAGAGATGTATTATTTAGTAAAATACTCTAAGTCACAAAATGATTATAGAATAATGTAGGTGGATTTCTTGATGAATGTAAGTATCTATTTTCCAGTTACATTTTCTTTTTTCTGTGGACGCTAGGCTATCGTGTATTGTAAACATACAGACGACGCGGGAGCATTCAACCTCCTAGAAGAATGCACCCCGGTGGAACCTCTCGGTTTTCAAACATTCTTTTAAGTCCACTTTCATTGAGTATCCTAGCATCATACACTGACCCTGGCCACTTGGCCAAACAGTTAATAATTCTGTACTTGACATCAAAAACAACTTGTACATTAATGCTATGATACCGCTTTCTGTTCACATATTCTTCTTCAAACTCTTTTGGGGCTATTATTCTCACATGTGTCCCATCAATTGCTCCAACCACCCCGGGGAAGCCAGCAATCTCCATAAATTCGATTTTTTTCCTTTGTAGTTCTTGGGGGTCTGTGGGGAACTTCAAGAATCTACACATTATTTCACGTCTATAGAACGCATTTAATGTATGTGAGATAACTCTGCTGACTGTAGGCTGTGAGGGTCCCAAATCATCACTGCTGCATACTTGCATTTTACCTGTGGCCAAATATCTCAACAAAATGATCACTTTCATCTCCGGGGTAAGTGCCTGGTTCCTCTCAGATGGACTTTGCAGGACATCTCTTACCAAGTCAGTAACAAAAATAATTCCTGCACGATCCAAACGGTATCTGCTTATCAGTTCTGCATCACTTAATTCATTCAACACGTCCCTACGTGGGCGAAAAGTTCTCTGCTGACGCCTCGGAGCTTGTTGTTGTTCGGCCATTTTCAGGTCCTAGGAATATTCCTAAATCGTAAGTCACCTCCCTGGCTACACCTAAAATCTCCGTGTCTTAGGACCAGTCCTAGGACGTGGGAGCGTTTATAAACAAGTCCTGCGACTTGGGGTCAGTTCCTACGACTTGCGACTAGTTCCTAGGTCCCAGGACCTTTTATGCATACGGGCCCTGATGTCTTGCCTGCTAACTGCTGACTAACATGGGCAGTTGTTGCATGCTGGGTTCCGTGATAGGTGTCCTCAGAGATTTGAGTAATCCAAGGACCAGCCTGGTTCCCAGTCAAAAGTGTAGACCTGACGACTCATTTGTTGGCCCCACAGGACACAGTATGTCCAGGGCCTGTTCATACACGTGTTCCGTAGTTTAAGGGGGAAGTTCGAGAGAGAACTCCGCAGAGGCGACTCGAGGCTATGGAAGCCCGAGTTTGCACAAGGATTCTCAGCTCCCCGATATTAATATAAGTACTGTAAGTTAAGGGGGAAGTTCGAGAGAGAACTAAGCAGAGGCGACTCGAGGCTATGGAAGCTCGAGTTTGCACAAGGATTCTCAGCTCCCCGATATTAATATAAGTACTGTAGGTTAAGGCACAGGTTGAGGACCCGTGTGCAGTTCGAGGCTATGGAAGCCCGAGTTTGCACAGGGATTCTCAACTTGTCGACACTAATCGTGTGCTGTATTTAATGGCGACCTCGAATGTACGAAGCTTAGGCTGTCACTCGTATTTTTCAGCCAGAGCGTACTTTTCGTAGCATGTACTGATTGCTGGGCAGAGAGAGTAATTGTAATTTAATAAGAGTTTTTGTCTCATTGACACTGTTGATGCTCCACCTTAATTGATTTTGCAGGTACAGCAATGGGTGTAGCAGTTTTGCTGTGCGGGCCAGCTGATCGTCTGCCGCACGCTGCCGCCTCTTCTCTGCCTTCGTCGTCGCCATATTATTAATATTTACTGTGTCATTTTACATGTAGGTACAGTTACACCACAACTGTTACACCTACACCATGTATTACATACATCACGCTACACAGCAATTAGTTGTCAGTGTAAATGTAGCGACTTTTTGCTCAGTTTGACCTGAGTACAGGATTTTCACCGTCATCATGGAGTTTTTTCCCTCAAGCTTGCCTCTATTAATGTAAATACGAGGTTTTTACGCTCATTGGCGATAGTGATTTTCTCCTGTAGCAGGATAGCACACACACCACAGTGTGAATCTTGTGTGACTGAGTTAGGATGTGTACATATATATATATATATATATATATATCCACAAATTTTTTCCCATAAGGAAAAAATTCATTTTGTAGGGGCGTAATGTCACGAATCAAATTCGCGACATTTCCCTTTTGTGAGAAATCATGAACTATTAGTGGAAAACTCACTGTGTATCGCTCAGTTAACCGTTTCTCTCTCCATTTCGGTGGTATACTTTTCAAAACATTCGTCACTGTTTCAAAAGTGACCGATCTAATGCACGTCACTAAGTGCTCTACTGAGCGATACTATTGTTTCTTTATAATTCGCCCCTGCTTGCCTCAACCGTTAGCCACGCCTTCTTCCGGTGGCTTGTGCGTCCTACCCATACATCGTATTTGAATTCAGTCCAGTGTTTGCTTTGACGGAGGAAGGATCTGTGCTCCAACAAGTGAGAAGTCAGCCCAGGCTCTACTAGACTACAGTTTCCCCAGGCTCCCACCCTTGATTTGGGTGATACACAGCATTCATCGACCAGTATTTCTTTTCATTTTCCTAGTCTTAAGAGTTCAGTTAAGGTGTTTTTCCTAGGCGTAAGGATTTAGCTCTTGTGTGAGTGAGTGAATGCGATCTCTTTATTTGATTTTGAAATGTAACGTCAAATTTATTTTGTAATCAATAAATTTAACAGTTCTTTTTCTTGAGCTTAATATAATGTAAACTCTTGTTTCATTTCTCCACAATTAAGCTTATTTCTCTTATAGCTCCTAGCTTGCATAAACGTTTGCCATTCATAACTGGTACTTAGGCCAGTCTTGTGTATTAAGCTTAAAATCCGTTGTGCCACCTACTATCCATTTCACGGACCGTGTATCATGGTTTTTCTCAAATATCTTTCAAACTAATCAATTGATCGGTATGATACTTTGACACAGTGTACATGACACCTCCCGCTAATTTTTGGTAATATGCTGCATTGCCAAGTGGTGTTAGTGAAGGCGTTTACTCTTGACGTTTAAAGGCAAAGTCGTGTGAGCCCTGCAGGGCTAATCTACACAAACGAACGTCCGCTACCCCCCATCTCCTTCCTCTCCCTCCCTCTCTCCCTCCCTCCCTCTGTCTCACTGTTTCACTCTCTCTCAGCATTCCCCCCAATACCTGTATGTAACATACAGTATGAAATAAAATACCGTTTACCATTATATTATTCAGTAGTAGCAGATAACTGGAAAGTTCTTAATGAAAAGGCAGATCTGCAGGCCAGGATAGAGGAAGCCAAGCTTAGCGCAACAAGGAAGGTGTGGGAAGGTGCAGTGAGACGGTCCAGAGCCTTCGAGGATGAGTACTGGTGCACGGATAACATCCATAAGCGTGTAGATCCCGTAATTATCAACATCGAGAGTGATTCCGAGGATGATTTGTTCCTTGATAGTGACGAAGACTGTGAATAAACTTTCTGTAATATGCTCAGTTGTTTGCATCACTTTTCTACCTATTATGATATTTATTATGAGAGAGAGAGAGAGAGAGAGAGAGAGAGAGAGAGAGAGAATTTCATAAATCCATTACGGCCCTATTATGTTGTGTTGATTATATACCGTACCGTACTGGTTTGTAAGTTAAACTGTATGATTTAATTTTGGATACCTTATCTTACCTGCTCGTAGTAAACACGTCGATATTAGGGGGTAAAGGAATTAAGAGATCGTGATAGTAGGCACATTATATTGGGTGAATAAGGTGACGGTCATACGCTCTTTAGTCAACTCCCGTTTATATAACTTCAGGACATACAATAACAATGATTAAATGAACACAGACTCTACAAACAATAACATACTGTATTTATGATACCCGATACTAATCATTATAACATGATAAAGTGGACAGAGGGGGGGGGGGCACGGGAAGGCCAGCAGGAATGAGGGTTGAGGGGGGAAGTGAGGAGGGGGAGGGGGGAAATGAGGAGGGGGGAGAGGGAGGGAGGTAGGGAGGGAGAGGAAGGGGATGGGGGGTAGCGGACGTTCGATTGTGTTGATTAGTCTGGCGACTCACGCGACTTTGCCTTTAAACGTCAAGAGTAAACGCCTTCACTAACACCACTTGGCAATGCCGTATATTACCAAAAATTAGCGCGAGGTGTCATGTACACTGTGTCAAAGTATCACACCGATCAATTGATTAGTTTGAAAGATATTTGAGAAAAACCATGATACACGGTCCATGAAATGGATAGTAGGAGTTAAGCATCAGCAAGAACCTGATACTGTTATTAGTATTAGTTATTTATTGTCAGGGGTGAAGTAACTTTCTCCAGAGGCTACAGTACAAATAAACAGCAATTGAGTGATTAGTCTCTGCTGTGTACTGTCGAGAAAGTTTATAAATTCTCGTTCTTAGAGAATCGTGCGAAGCAAGCTAGCGTAAAGTAATCGTTGCTTGATTTAGTAAGACAATCATTGTCCCTGCTCTGCAATATTATTTAACATTTATCATCATTTAAATAATATTAGCATTTTATTTTAAAAACCCCGTGACAAGGGAGGCTAATGCCCACTCCGATGCTTAAAAGCTGCAGATTTAAAGCGGTACTGTCCTGACTATGGTATTTGTCGATATGTACACACAGTAATATTGGACCATTGTGTTTCTGGGGTGAGTAGATTTTATTCTTCGAATTATATTTGTAGGATACTTATGTGAAGGCATGTTGGAGTAAGGCATAGTGCGTCTCTCTCTATCCTATCCTATCCTTCCTTTCTATACATTGCACCCCATCTTTTCTTTCTCTTATAAATCGCACCGTCCCACCCACAGAACTACCCCCTTCCTCCTTCCAACAAATCGCTCCCTCTCTCTCTTCTTCAGACCACCCTATCCTTCCCACCTACACTCTGTCAGTTGTGTATCCAGGATTTTTGCCGGGGGGGGGGGGGCAAACACTTGGAACATTTCCCAAAAATATGTCACCACAAATTTTCCTAGATTTGACGATTTATGTCATCAGAAATACATTTACATCATTACTGTCGTACTCTCAGCGCATCATTTACCTGCTGTCTTTATCTCTCTGTACATATAAGGAAGTACAGCTATTTTGCGTAATAACCTACAAATTATGATGAAATATACCATATATCGGCACAGCACCTAGGCTACCATACGAGAGGCAATGGCGTCAGTATTATCTGTTTATATTCGGAATTAAACCCAGTATTTTGTTTGGCTGCTGAAAGAAAAATGACGGAATGGATGGGCCAATGAAAACTCGAGATCTGGCCTGAGTGTCCCGAACACACACACTTTCCCACATTCGTGATACTATCACCTTTTTCTATTTTCCTTTGCGGTTCTCTCTCTCTCTCTCTCTCTCTCTCTCCATTTAGCACATATGTATAAATTAAAATTCGCTGCCGCACCCACCCCCAGTCTGGCATTCTGTTTTGTACTACTGCTGTGGTGGTAGCCAATAGAAATTCTGTTTTCCACTACTGTCTTATTCTTTTAGTTTAATTCTCATTGGCTCAGGCATCAGGGGTGGTGCATACGTCAAGACTGACCTAAGTAAATACATCTGGTGGGATTAACTTCTCTTAATCCTTGACTCAAGTGACCACTCGACCTGCCCCGCTCAGCAGGGAATGATTTTCAAATCACATGAAGTGTACTGTACTGTGTAGAAAGGATTTTTCCATTAAGAAAAAAAAAAAAGAAAAAGAAAAATGGCGTAAAGCTATTAATCCTGAAAATTTTCACTTAGAAAAGTGAGGGGGACTAAAGATACTATGTACCCCATGCTCCAAAAAGTGGAGGGGACATGTCTCCCTGTCCCCCACCCAAACGAGGCCCCTGGCACACACATTTATATCTGCTTACCTTCTGAAATGTAATTCCAGGTGATCAAAATGGCTTCATGCAGTGTTCAAAAATTCTGCTTGTCTCACTTGTTTGTAAAAATAACTGTGCAGTGTTTGTTTGCAACTGGCTACAGGGTGAGAGGATATAGATGCAGGGTGAGAGGATGTGGCTGAGGGGACAGGAAGGCCATTTTTACACCTCACCAGGATTCAAGAGCAAAACATCATTAGAGCTCCACTATTAACCAGATAATCTAAGGTGGTAGAGGTAATTGTTAAGTTATAACTGGTCATTTTTTCTAAAGGGTTTTATTATATTTAGTCTAGCTTTCAATTTCAAAGGAAATTATTGTTCCCAAATAAATATTTTTGGAAACAGATAATATTGTTTAATATACAAGTGGTAAAATTAGGAGAACTGTATTGTCATACAAGAACTATACCAAAAATCCATTTCAGCATTTCCCCCAAAATTTTTCAGGGGGGGCAAACTGCTTCCCCCGCCCCCCCCCCCCAAGTGGCTAAGCCACTGCATATACTCCTTGATTCACCTACCAGAAACGTTTATAAAAGTTATACCTTATAGAATTAACAATTTATTTTCTAAAGTACCTGTTGATTTCTCAGAGTTTTGGATGTATAAAGTGTGATAATATATGTACAGGTAATTTATAAATTACATGGAATATGCCCATATTATTAAGTTTGGTTAAACATACACTCCTTGATTCTTCTTCATGAAACCTCTATGAACGTTATATATAATAGAAGTTACATTGTATTTTCAAATTTCGCTGCTGTTTTTTCTGAACTTTGCATGTATAAAGTATGATAATATATAGTTTGTGAGCTCCTGACCTTTGGTTCCTTCTTCCTTGCATTAAAAAAAAAAAGTTTATAAATTACAATGTATGTTTTATTACCCTAATCAGTCAAACCGTATGTATTCGTATTTTTGTAGGGAATACTGTGGGGTTGGGGCATCGTACGGTATGGGAGGGCAGGGGTAAAGGAAACCAAATTTACCCGTTACAGGGTAAACCACTAAGGTCATTCCACCTATAAGAGGGTAATTTTAAGTAATGTTTTACCCTTCTGAAAGTGTGGGTACGGTGTGGGAGGGCAGGGGTAAAGGAAACTAAATTTACCCATTACAGGGTAAACTTCTAAGGTCACTCCACCGATAAGAGGGTAAATTTATGTAATGTTTTACCTCTCTGAAAGGGTAATTGTGAACGGTAAACTTCATTCTATTTTACCTCTAAAGGGTATCATGTGCTGGACACTAAGATTACCCTAATTTTTCCCCTTTTTTACCCGTAATTTCTGAGAGTGTATGTAAGGGGTTTCTGTGGAGTTATGGGGTGGAGCAAATGTACAAATAAGCTGGTGCTCGAGGAAGGTGGTGCTTGGGTGGAAGTGGGTAGAATGGAGGAGAGAATATGAAGCAGATGGAGGATGGGTGTATATGAAGACGTATGTAGCTGAGCTGGTTGGAAGGCGGATAAAGAGTAAGGCGAGGAGCTGATGGACGGTCAGCAATTATAGGTGCGGGAGAAGGGTAGTGGCATTGGAAGTGGCTATCGAGTGGGGACGGGAACAGTTACAGATTCTTTGTCGAGCCTACCCCACAGGGGATAGGCGTAAAAAGCGTGACAATAAGAAATGTGAATTCTTCCTTTAGCATATGTTTGCACAAGGTCAGCTTGAAGGAAGCTTCCTTCTTTGTGTGTGTGTGTGTGTGTGTGTGTGTGTGTGTGTGTGACAAACAGGCAGACAGACAGACAGAGACGTGAAAACATAAAAATTTGGGTCTGAACACAAGCTGTCCAGCGAACGGAGTGGCTGAAGTAAGCACACAATCCCAATATATTGTTGTCGGATTCATATTACTAAGTACTGTGATATGTGACTCGTGAAGTCTCCTAAAGGTATAAAGGTTGGAGATGGATACCGTGAGACGTTAAGCTGCAGTGCTCATCTTCGTAACCTAATCTTTGGCAATGTGGCGAGTTATTCATCTTCTATACAAGGGCACTGTATCATCCTCGGGCCATTTCCGGCCCTAATTGAGTTGTTTTTCATTGGCCCTTTTATAAACTCGGAAGAATGAAAGTAAACAAATACTACAGAAAACTTTGCATTTTTCTGTTTGTTGATGTGCTTAGCATAAAATGTAGATGCAAATTATATGAATTTTTCGTTTCGTTCTATGTATAAGTATTTAGATAGAAAAAAAAATGGAACTAAAATAAATGTAAGGCTATTCTATCAATCTGAGATTTATAATCTGGCCTTACTCCTAAAGTACTTGAATAGCCCTGCCGTAGGTACTCATTTGACCGACCAGGCGACAAACGGTTAATAAACACCTGAGTCGAGTGATAGCTGCCCACACCAGCATTCGAACCCTGTTATTAACGGGCTGGCGACTGGCACTCTCGTGGTTAATAGGACAAACCATTCTTCTAAAGCGTTATGAAATTGTCCAAACTTTAATGGAGACTCCTCGCACCTTGTCATAAATTGAATACCGATATGATTATAAAGTATCCTAATATAAACAGATTTATAACGATTTCATTGTATTATAATTTGTTGACATAAAGGATTGCAGGCACTATTTAGTAAATCTTATAATAAATAGGACATAATGTGGATTTTTAAAATAGATATTTGTAGGTACTACACAGTGAAAAGGCATACTTTATCTCTGAGGTTAGTAGTTTATAATAATCAGAGGCAAAACTTTACATAAATTTGAGGGAAGGCAGGGCTGAGCTCAAACTCAGATGATGGAAAGGCAGTGGTAAACATCATATTCCTGACAAGAAGAATCTAGACGGAAATGTCAGTATAACTGAAATTATGTTATATCCCTTTATTATTCCCCTGTGATTTTCAAAACAGTAGTGATGCTCTAAAGCCTTAGAGTAATTTGTCACTCTTTACTACTCTTATATAACTCGTAAAGAGCGGTGACATATACTTTATTTCTCTACAGTCCATAAACACAAAGGAACCACTCCAGCAACGACTCTTCTGTAACGATCCAAGTACCAATAGACAGAGGAGGGTGGAAGAAAGCGAAGACATACTGGACTAACTTTCTGGTAAGTCTTGAGTAATGGATTATTGGCACTTTACTGTTGCAGAATATCACGGGGGGATGTGAGTTTAAGAATTAAAAATGCTTAGATGTTGATTGAAAATAGAGACAAGGAATTGACTTGTGAAAATCAAGCAGTAAGTTTTACTTTATGCCGGCTTATTTCACCAACTCTCTAAGGACGAGAATTTATAAACGTTCTCAACAGTACACAGCAGAGACTAATTACTCACGAGTGCTGTTTGTAGTATTGTTAGCCTCTCGAGAAAGTGACTCCACCCCTGACAATCAATAACTAATGCTAATAATAATAAACAGGTTCTTGCCGGTGCGTTAACTCCTGGCTGGCACAACGGATTTAAACTTGATACAAAAGAACTGGCCTAAGTACCAGTTATGAATAATGCAAAGCATTTGTGCAAACTAGGAGCGGCAACTAAAATAAGCTTATTGTGGAGAAATAAAACACGAGTTTAACTACATTAAGCTAAAGGAAAAGAACTGTAAATTTATTAATTAACAATTAAATAAATTTACGTTACATGAGTCTCAAAAATGAATTCAAAATAACAAGGAGAATATGCTCACTTGCTCATTCAAAAGCTAACACAGTTAAGCCTAGAAAAAACGAAAAGAAATACTGGTCAGTGGAGGGGAGCTGAGCGAAAAGAACTGGGCACATGTGCAGGACATCAGATGCTGCAATTCGCTAAACCCTCTTCGCCAATTCACCGTCCAGGTGGAGATTCAGGAACACTGAGCGGGTCCTACTCTCGCGACCATCCAAACCTGACTAACTTTCAAACAATGAAAGAGGGCGAGAGATGGCCGTGTTCGAACTTCAACGGTCAACGGAAAGAAAGTGAGCGATATACACTCACAATAAATCACTCAGTGAAGGCACTAATGTCGTGCATAAGAATGATCACTTGTGAAACAGTGAGAAACGTTCTGAAAACCATCCGATTGGAGTGACTGCTAGGACGGTTGAACTGAGTGATGCCCAGTGGGAATTCCAGTAGAGTTCGTGGTTTTCCCACTTAGGTACTATGTCACGAATTTATAAATATGCTCGCGCAAATTCGTGACACAGAGTATTATGGATACAGAAGTTACTTTTCTGCACGCTGTGACAGAACACCATTTAGAAAGATTTCATTATAGTGAATAACAAGAATATAATAAAAACTACAATAACAGAAGGGAATGATCAGTAGTTATGAGCTACAGGAAAATGGAGAGGGTGAAACATTTTTATTTAACTTAAGTGTCAACCCTAAGACCATCCGAGACAGTAATTGCTTCATATATGATTAATTAAAAAACTGCAGCCTCTCTTGTTGACACTTCTTTCCTTTCTAAATGCTTCAAAAAGCTTGTGTGCATCGGCTTTGTTCACCTATTGGCGGCTTTCCACACTTCTCGATCTCTAGCAGCTCTCTATTCAGGTCCTTATTCGTTAGGCCACACTGTATAACCTTGTTACATGTCTTTTTACATCTGATTCCCGCTACTCTACCCAGAACATTATTACCTTTCCCCATCAACAGCTAGTTGTCATCGTCCCTCCTCTCCACATCCTCCAATAATCTCAATCTATCTTTTCTCATCACAACACGAATGTTCTGTATTCAGGTCACAAAGTTCCTCTCATCCCTTTATTAGCAATCTTTAACCCCCCACCCCCACCCAGCCTATAATTCAAAGATGCACTTCAAATCCATGTAATCATTCCCATATCTAAACTCTTAAGCCTACGAATATTCTCCTGCTTTACTGCCCAAGTCTCACTACCGAACAGCAATACATTCCTAATACATGCTGCATACAAGGACCCCTTTTCACAGAGGGAGAGCCCTTTCAGTGTCAGGAGAGGTAAGCTCACTAAACTTCGTTCAACCTCTCCTTATCCTTGCTGCCGGGCTACCTCCAGCCCCACCTCCAGCACATATCATGTCCCCTAAATAACAAGAAATTCCTTCACACCCTCAAGTGATTCTCCAGCTATATTAATTCTTTCCCCCCATCCCCCTCTGTATGCTCTTCATTAAATACGACGCACTCAGAATTAGCATTTTTTTTAGCCTACATCCTATTTCACTACGTCTCTTATGCACCCACTTATCACAAACATTTCACAAAATTTTTTCCCTCACACTTGTGGCAAGTTGTGCATGGCCACACTTGTGCTGCTATGATAGTACCGCCACCTGCTGTACATTTAATCAGTTTCGTTTTATCTGCATTTACTCTTACATATATGTACCCATGCCATCTCATAATTTTCTGAATCTTTCCTCCACTACCCTCTCATCCTCCGCGATCAACAGTAAGCCATCAGCAATATTCTCTCATCCTCCACGATCAACATCAAGTCTTCAGCACCACCCTCTCATCCTTCACGATCAACACCAAGTCATCAGCATACAATACCTCTCATGGGAGCCCAGTTCTAAAGTCATGTGAGTGAGCTTCAAGCACCATAATAAAAAAGAAGGGGCTTAAAACTGACCCCTGATGCAATCCAGTGTTCATGGAAAATCTGTCACTCAAACTTCCATTCACTCTCAGCTGGGTGCTAGTACCCTCGTGCATTGCCATCACCACTCTGATCAATCATTCCTTAAAATCAAGCTTTCTCGTAGCCCATAATGTGAAACGTTTCAGAAGACATATTTCAGCATTTTTCTCTTTCTAGTTATCTCTTTTAAAAAGAAGAAAAGGTAGCATTACTCGAAATGCAGGGCCTATACCCGGTCTATACCCAGTACATAAGTTTGCACGACTGTGTATTAATCCCTTCCTTTGATGCATCAGCAGTGACTCTTGTTTAACCTATGAGCTCCCATGGTTCCTGTATGAGGGATTGTGCTGGAAGGGTACTAATAAGCGTACCGACCTCTGTCTGTCGGCTCATAGTCGCAAAGCTCATAGTTTCCTACCCCGGGTTTCCCCTCTTCATTAACTTTTGAAATTACCCAGCTCCCTCCTAAACTGAGGACGCTGGACACAAATGTCTCTACATGTAATGTCTGCAAAGGAAAGTTAAGTACTATCTTTTTGCAATGTTCTTCCCATGTCATGAGGATGATGCAAGATAAAATGTGTATTTACTGTCACATATAGGTGGCAGGCGGAGACACCCACCATCCACTCGCCTGATGTACTGCTACCGAATTCTTACTTCACTCATGTCATTCTTTTTTGTGTCCTCCATCCTCTTTTTTTATTTCCCCCATCCTTCCTGTTACCGTCTGTCATTCTTCTTTGTATTGAAGGTGGCTTTACACTGAATGACAGTTTCCTGTAACCAAGGAAACCATTGACAACACTGGCTGATAAACATATAACCTAATTGCTGTGTGAAGTGGATCTTATTATGGTGCCCCTGTTAACTGGCTGGAGACAAATGGGGTGTCCATCCAGAACCAGACCTCAACATTCTTCCCCGCGCCTCTGCTTACAACGGTTAATTGCACGGGACAGCCCTGCAGAAGCGATTGCGTGCCTGCGGTTGATGAGTCTGCTCACCTAGACAGTCGGGGTTACTCAACAACAAAAACTATCAAATGTTTACTTCTGATGAATGAAATTATCTTGGGTATGCCACAATAATCATCTAAATTATCTGCCTTGTTTGAACTTAACACTTTCAGGTTCGAAGAGTTTCCTAGTATTAAGTTACATCATTGGGCATAAACTAGAAGAATTATAAATGACATTTATATTCTCAGGCTCGAGAGGTTAGCCTGGCAGATTCAGTTACTAGGTGGCTGCAAATCAAAACTAAGAGAAACCCAAAATGCCACCTAAAACGGTTCCAACTTGAGAAACTCAGTGATGAGGAGTGGGTTTCAATTTAAGCAATGGCAGTTTGAAATCGATTTAAGGTTCTCAAGGCTGTTGAGGACCCTACTGAATGTTGGAATACCATTAAGTGTGATACTCCAGCAGTAGCCGATAAATATGCTGGAGAGCGCCAAATTTTAAGCGGGGAAAATGTCTCACTGGGGATGCTGGCTACATCTGATGAGTGTCATTCTGCCAGACTGATTGGCAGCACAGACGTAAATCTCCTTTCACAAGTTTCACTGAAAAGGGACAAAACGAATTATGTTAGCAAACTTGCTGAAGAGATAGATGATCGCTTTTATGCCTTTGATATGTTTATCAAGCCCAGAAGAGGCTCTATTCCTGATCTACTTTTTCAAGTAAACTCTTCAGATTGCAAGGTGTTGGCAACTGTCAAGGGCTGGTGAGTACTGAGCTCAATGGGCTGGATAGAGCAGCTGTATATGCTGGAACTTTCACTGGAGAGCTTCCAAGAGCTGGTTTGCAACCATTAGTCTCTATTTCATCAATTGACGATGCCGTTCCCTTTCGAGATGAAATCAGGAAAGTATTAGTTATGTTAAATGTGGTAGAGAGGCTGGCGTTTGGGAATGGAATGGAATATGAAGTTTAGGCCAAAGGCCAAGCACTGGGACCTGATAGGTCATTCAGCGCTTTGATGAGTGAGATATGAAAGAGGATAGTTTAAAAGAATGAGTATAAAAATAGAGAAAACTACTACACAATAATCATGCAACTAAAATCGTAGGTAAAATGAAAACAGATGTAGATAGCAAGCCCTAAAATATAACTATGACAACACTAATCACAGCTTGCAGTATAGCCCTGTCTCCTTTAAAAACGCCATAAGGCTAGAAACATTTGCCCTATTACCTAAAACAACTGATAGGGATCCCCTATTTGTTAAAAATTTCGCCCGAGAGCAGGCATAGGTCGGACAGTCCAGTAAGAAATGCCTGCAAGTTATTGTGACCTGACGGATGTCACACTAGGGCGGGACCCCCTCGGTCCAAAAGGAAACCATGAGTCAAACGCGTATGGCCAATTCACAGCCTAGTCAACCTTGTCTCAAAACCCCGACAAGCCTGAGAAGAGGATGACCAGGCATAGACCGATGGCCGAATCTCTTATACTTCGAGTTATTGGCCAGGGAGGGGGAAGCCCATCTCGCCTGCCACTCAGACCAAACAAAGTTACGGATAACGATCTTCAGATCAGAATAGGGAACCTTATTATACCCAACAGAAGGAAGAGAACATGCCGATTTTGCCTCTTTATCAGCAAATTCGTTCCAATAGAGATTAACATGTGATGGAATCCAGCAGAACGAAACATATTTATACTTTGTAGCCAGGCGCCAAAGCCAAGACTGAATCTTCCTTATTATAGGGTGGAATGTGTTAAACTGCTTAATGGCGGTCAAGCTTCCATAGGAGTCTGAATATATTGTAAACGTCTTTCCCGGCATTGAGTAAGTCTCTTCAAGAGCCTTCTAAATAGCAGTTAGTTCTGCAGTGAGAACAGATGCATTATTTGAAAGCCGTCCAAGACGTACACCCCCTTTATGGACGACAGCACAGCCTACACCAAGGGGTGACTTTGAGCCATCAGTACACAACTTTACTGAGTTTCTGTGGAGAAGGTCATGGCGCAAAAATTTCGATTTAGTTTCTTCATCCGAAAAGATTTTTCTACATATGGTTTTGGGACACACATTAGGTTCTGGAATGAGCCAAGGAGGGAGACTGCTGTAGCTTACTGGTTAAATTTTTTGCTCCCTCAGCGATGAGTCACCCACACGAAGCATGCGAATCTGGAATTGTATAGAGGCTCTTGGACCACAGAACTTAGATGGGTCACACTGCAACAGAACATCAACACAAGGATTGGTGTAACGATTGCTCTTAATTCGCGCAATGTAGCGAAGCCCTAACTCATCCCTGCGTAAGTCCAGAGGAAGCTGGTCTGTATCTACATATAAACTCTCCACAGGGGAAGTGCAGTAGGCACCCGAGCACAGTCGTAGTCTCGTATTGTGGAGCACATCAAGTTCATGAAGTTTGGTCTTACATGCAGAGGAATAAATTTGGCATGCGTGGTCAATCTGTGACCAGCACAAAGAGTTATAGAGCCTGAGAAGGGAGTTCCTATCAGCACCCCAATCAAAACCAGAGACCACCCTAAGGATATTTAATGGTTTCTTGACTTTAAGCTTCAGATAATCAATGTGCTGTGACCAAGAGAGACGTGAGTCAAAGATCATGCCCAGAAACTTAACCTCCTTCTCAAAAGGGATGATGTCATTGTTTAACTTTAAGTGTGGGACAACCTCCTGGCGTGTGCTTCTAGTGAAGCGGACTGCAACAGTCTTGGAAGGTGAAAAGCAAAAACCATTATCATCAGCCCAACGACAAATAGTATATATGGACTTCTGCAGGTGATGACTAATCTCAACTGCGTCGTAGCCAGACACACAAATTGCCAAATCATCAGCATACAGGGAGCCCAACACAGGGTGGGAAATCTGATCGAGAACACCACTGATAGCCACAGCGAAACAGGTGTCACTAAGAATGCTGCCTTGGGGAACACCCTCCTCTTGCCTATAAGGGCTGGATACAACATTTCCCACACGAACCTTAATGTAACGTTCCGACAAGAAGGAGCGGATAAAACGAAACATATTTCCCTCTATGCCATATTGAGACAGCTGAAGAAGGATACTAGTGTGCCTGGTTGTGTCATACGCCTTCTCGAGGTCAAAGAACACCCCAATAGTCTGACAATGGTTGGCAAAGCTTTGCTGGATTTTATTTGAAAGGATCAGGAGGGGGTCTAATGTCGAACGGTTCTTCCGAAACCCAAACTGGTAAGGAGAAAGCAACTTTTCAGATTCTAAGTACCACACTAACCTTGCATTAACTAGCTTTTCCATCATCTTACAAACACAGCTGGTCAATGCGATAGGCCAATAGGTGGTGGCCAAAAGGGGATTTTTGTTTGGCTTGCTGATGAGATGATGAGGGAAACTCTCCAACTGGCAGGAAAAATGCCCGTTTCCCAAATTTTGTTAATGATCTTTAGGAGGAACTTAGTAGCCACAACAGGCAAATTTGTGAGCATTGAATAGAGGATGTTGTCCTTACCTGGAGGTAATTGATGACAAAACGTCTTCCAGTTCCCGGAGTGTGAACGGAACATTGTGGGCAGCATTGCAAGAAGATGGAGAAGGTAGAGGCCTGTCAGGAATACCATTCCCTGATATTTGAGAGGACTTGGAGACATCAGCAAAATGCCTCCCTAAGGTCTCCGCAACCTCAGCAGGATCAGTGATGAGGTTGCCACCTATTTTCAATATTGGGTTGGGAGACGGGATAAATTTGCCTGAAAGCTTTCTAATTTGTCCCCATATAACCTTAGAGCGAGTCTTGGAATTAATGCCATTGATGTAAGATATCCAGGAGTTCCGCTTGGCCTTACGAAAGTAGCGACGCTGCTTTGCCATGGCACGTTGGTAAATTTGGCACATGGCAGCTGAGCCACTGGTCTTGTAACGCCAATAACATTTCCTCGTAATTTTCCTTAGTATGGCACAGGTTTTATTCCACCAGAGGACCGCAGGTTGACGCAGTTTACCTTTCGACATAGGGATGGCCACACGGGCACTGCTCATAATCACAACAAAATAATCGTAGGCTTCCAAGTGACTAGAGAAGGACTCGAAAGGCCTAGCCAGAAGTATACCTTTTTTGTAATTCAACCAATCAGCCTCCCGCTCCCTCCACCTAGGAGAGGAATGAGCAGGAACATTTTTCACACGCTTTAAATGGATTGGGTAATGATCACTTCCATTCAGAAAGGGATTTACTGACCAATGAAAATCCATAAGGATGGAGGGAGAACACAAGCTCAGGTCAATAGCAGAGGAGGCTCCACTACAGACATTGTGGTAAGTCATAGAGCCACCATTGTAAAATGAGATATTATATGATTGGAGTATGTCATCTATAATCCTCCCACCAGCATCCAAAATTGTACCACCCCATAGCAGATTATGGGCGTTAAAGTCCCCAAGAAGGAGAAAGGGGACAGGAAGCTGACAGATTAAGTCTTCAATGTTATCCTCACTGAAACCACCTCCAGGTGGAAGATACAAGGAGCATACCGTGAGCGAATATTCCAATACAACCGTAACAGCAACGGCTTGGAGAGTCGTTTGCAACTGAACAGAAGAGTGCTGCAAGGACCTGTGAACAATTATTGCTGTACCCTCATGCGCACGATTTCCTGGCGGAGGAGGAGACCAATGAAAGGCATAATTCAATCCAGGATTGTGTACCTCAGAGCCCAATATGGTCTCCTGGAGACAAACGGTACCTGGATCAAAGTCATGGATCAGAACTTTTAGTTGCTCAGACCTAGAGCGAAGACCCTTACAATTCTATTGCAAGATGTCAGAATGGAAAATTACCTGCTAACGTCAGAAGCCCCAGCCTTTCCATTATGCGGTTGGGAAGATGAAGGCACACGTTTGGTATCAGTGTGCAATGGCAGCTGACGGCTCCTCACGGACTTGTCAACATTGGATTTGGTGACTGGGAACTTAGAAGTTTCAGACGAAACAGACACAGGTTTTTGTTGCTTTGGGAGGGGATGGACAGCTGTACCAGATGCTACAGGGGGGTCTGAGACAGAAGGTAAAGGAGAAACATCCATCGAACGGTCATCAGGTGAACAGTCCTTATCAAGATTTGAGAACTTATTGGATAGTGGGATACCACCAGTATCCGTAGGGGGAGAAGAGTTCCGGGATCTCTTAGAACATGGAGGACAAGTGAAGTCATTGTCAGCCTTTACATTCATTGAACGAGAGTGCTCCTTCACAGAGGGAGCAACTGCACTCTGCATTCTGATTGCCTTTGAAGGACGAGGTGACAACGACATTGCTCGAGAGTGCTTCCCCACAGAGGGAGCAACCGCACTCCTCTTACTGACGGCCTTTGATTTATGGGGAGACAGCGAGATTCCTAGAGAGTGGTCCCGCACAGAGGGAGCAACCGCACTCTGCTTACTGACGGCCTTTAAAGTGCGAGGTAACAATGAGTGGGCAGAGGACGACCGAGAAAAGGAGGGGCCCTTACCAGAGACAACATCAGTACCAAGAAGGGCTTGGGATGAATGCAAATCTGAAGAAGTTGAAAGACCAACAGAAGACCTGTCGCCAGAAGCTGGAAGAGGCTTAGCAGGTGACTGAGGGACATTCTGCTTAGTGCTGCTAATAGTTGTGCGAGGAAGTTGAGGGGACTGTCCATCAGAACGATGGGATTGAAACCCTTGGACGATACTTGAAAATTTGGAGCTAGGGTGTTTGTGGGCTGTCAACAACCAATGCCGAGCACTTCCAAAGCTAATATGCTCATTATCTGCGAGCACAATGATTTCCTGCTCGAACTGGCACCGCAGGCACGTTTTTGAATTGGGGGAGTGAGCACCACCACAATGCTTGCAGAACTTAGAGTTAGAGCATAATTCAGGGTCGTGACTGGCAGAACAAATAAAGCATAATTTCTGACTTTTGCAGGAGTCCTTCACATGACCATATTCGAAACAGTTATAGCACTGTGTTGGCCTACGGCGTAACTTCTTGACATGAAATCTCAGGTGTCTGATTTTGATGTAGTCTGGCAGATGAGGTGATGAAAATGTCAGACAGATAGCGGACTTTGCGCCTTTCAGCTTCTTTACGTCAATAACATTCACAGGACAATGACGCAGTATCTCTTCATCCTTAAAATCACAAAGATCACTGCTGTAAATGACTCCTTTAGCAGTGTTGAAGGTTTTATGTGGGGAGACAGACTGAAGAACCGAGTCAGGAGATGGAGTGAATTTAGACAAAAGGGTAGCCTGTGTGTCATTCCCCACTTTGACTAACAAATTTCTCCCATACCTCTTCAAATACCCCTCAGGGATATTCCCTATTTTCCTCTCAAGACATTCAGATCCCTTGATAAAATTGCTGAGTCCGTCCTTATGTGTGGCGACATGCCAGTATGGCTTAGGAACATCCCTAGGAATGTCTGGAATGCCATCGTCATCCTCAAAAGGCTTAGGTATGAAGTCAAAGTCACTGTCAGACAGATTCGCTGCACTGAAAATTTTACCCTTGCATCTAAGTAATGCAGTACCTTCATCTAAAGCTCGTAAAGCAACCTGTGCAGAAGCGCTCTCATAGAAGGTAACATAAGCATCAAATGAGGCTCCATCCTCGCACAAAATCAACTTTAACCTGCTCATGACACCAAAAAGCCTCATGGCAGCATAAAAAGTATCGTATGCGATAGCTTCCCGGATTCCAGCACAAAAAAGTACCCTTAAATGCGGGTTTTCGTTGGCAGGGGACTCGAAAGTCTGGCTGTCCTCCACATGAGCACCAAATTCGGGGGGAGTGGATTCCATAATAAAAGAAAAGAAACTTTCATTCCTCCACCCCTCCACCCACCATGGAGCCCAACAAGGGGAGGTCAGATGCCAGGGAAAACACCACTGGCGACCCCAGAGGTAGTGGGAGAGTATACGCAGGTAACCAATGGGGGACCCGGACGAGGGCAACCCCAGGACGATAGGAGCTACCTTGCCCCCCAGTGCCCACTTTGCCCTAGCCAACGCATGACCAGCCTATTGACCTGATCGGGCCCAACCAGGCCACCCGTCTAGCCAGAATGAGGGACCAAAGAGGTGTATTGCTAGTTGCAGGGCGCATCGTGCAGCATCGCTCAACCCCCAGGACTCCCGTCTCCCAGCATTATGGGACGCCACGCACGGCAAACACGTGAGGACGCGACTGTCCTGCCCTAGGTGGCAAGTGGGCAGGAACTAACATCACCAGCAGGCCTCCTCCACCAGTGATGTGTGGGGTGCTTGGTCCACGAGACCGACAAAACGAACCCTACAAAGGTAGGCATGCCTCCAAAGTAGGTGGCACTGCCAGCCACGCTTCAAGCCCCACCACCACATCAAGGTGACCCCCCCTCAGCGGGGGCTGGCGTTTAGGGCATCCCTGAAGAACTGATCAGAGCTGGGGGTGAAGCCATAGTCCGGGGATTACATGCAGTTAAAGAAGCCATTTGGCAAAAAAGTATCATTCCACCTGATCGAGAAAAGGGTTTGTTTATCCCTGTCTGGAAAGGGAAAAGAGATCTGAGTGACTGCAGTAATTCTCTTGGTACTACATTGCTCAGTTTGCCAGGCAAGATTTACCCAAGTGCCTGCTATTCCTATGTGGGGCCATTTGCCAAGGTATCAGAAGCATGAGCATATTCGGATTCATTCCAAATAATTACACAGCTGTTTGGATCCTAGCACTACAGCTTTGCGTGGAACAGCATCTTGACTTTCAACAAGGACAGTCTGCAACTTACAGTAAATCGAGCAGCACAATGGCAGCTCCTGTGACTCCGGGGGATTGCTACAAGTACTGTACTATGTTCATAACTGGCCCGTATTCAGACACTGAGAGTTCTGTCAAATGTAAGCTTAGGAGGGAGCATTTGATTTCTTTCTGTAACTTCTCGAGTGGGAAAGGGGTATATCCTTGCCCCCTCACCTTTCAACACAATTACTTTTAACTCAATTAGAGAAATGAACCACATCAGACATTAGGTGCGCCATAGCTTCATCCCTTGTTTGTTGAAGTAACTCCTAGGAAGGATGCTGCGGAAAGCGAATGGAAAAGTGAATGGTGGAGTCATCAGCATATGAGAGAATAGGGTTAGATGTACAACTTGGAAGGTCTTTGATGAATAAAAGGAAGAGAGTCAGTGATAGGACAGAGACCTAAGGAACACCACCTTTGTTAGCTCTAGGGGATGAGTGGTGGCCGTATACAACAGCAGCTATAGAACCACCAGAAAGGAAGCCAGAGATGAAGGAACAGACAGAAGGACAGAAACCGTAAGAGCGCAGTTTGGAAAGTAAAGATTTATGCTAGACTCAATCGAAAATCTTTGAGAAGTCAAGTGCAATGGCATAGCTTTCCCCAAAGTTCCGAAAGGAGGATGACCAGGAGACTGAAAGGTAGGTGAGAAGAGTGTCAATGGAGCGTCCCTGGTGGAACCCATACTGACTATCAGAAAGAAGGTTGTGATAGGAAAGATGCCTTAACATTTTTAAGGATAGACTCGAAAACATTTGAAAAATAGGATGTTAAAACAATTGGGCGATAGTTAGACGGCTAGGAATGGTCGTCTTTCTTTATGACAGGTTTAGTGACGGCAAACCTCCAGCAAGAAGGAGAGATGCAAGATGATAGACAAAGGCGAAATAGTTTACCTGGGCAGGGTATAAGCACTGAAACAGTTCTTGAGGACAACAGGAGGGACCCCATCAGATCCATGTACCTTATTAGTATTGAGGCCAGTGATGGCAGAAAATACATCAACTGAAGAAATTTTAATGTCAGATATGAAGAATTCAGAGGGGGGAAATTATGCAGAAACAGCGCCGGAATCGTATAAGGTGGAGCTAGAGTCGAAAGTCTGAGTAAAGTGTTCTGTTTTATCAGTAGAAGAAATAGCTACAGAGCCATCAGAGTAGCAAAGAGGATGGAAGAATGATAAAGCAAAATCGTTAAAAAGGTTTTTGGCAAGGTGCAAGAAGAAGTGGGAAGAATTCGAGTTGGAGAGTTGAGAGCATTTAGTACGGATGAAAATATTTTTAGCTGAGCAAAGAACAGATTTCACATGATTCAGGGCGGAAACATTAAAGTGATGAAATTCAGGGGTGGGTTGGTACCAGTATGTTTTGTTGACCTTCTTGTTATAGACAGCGTTAGAACAAGCGTGATTAAACCAAGTTTTTTTTTTTTTTTTTTTTTTTTTACATTAGCCACACCATATGAGAAAGGAATGTATGCGTCCATGCCTGAAACAGTAACCTTCGTAATGTGCAAGGCACACTTAGATGACTTACGGCCATGGAAACGATAATCATTTCAGGGAAAATCAAAGATGAACTGTCTGAGGGCCTCCCAACCAGCAGGTCAAAAGTGTCATAACCGACGCTTCTTGGAAGGGTCCATAGGCCCTACTGGAGTGATGGGACAGGTTTAGGTGATAAGGTTGTGATAGGAGGAGCCCAACTGAGAGAAAAGATTAACAGTGTAAGCAGAAGGATTAATTTTTAGGAAGAGGTCATGTATGTTGGAACTCTCTCCAAAGTGGTCATGGATAAAGGCAGGGTGCTGTACAAGCTGCTCTAGGGTATTAAGAGCAGAAAAGATGTAGGCTTGTTCACTAGGTGGATCAGTAAATGGAGAGGAGAGCCAGAGATGATGGTGAACATTGAAATATCCCAGAGCAGATATTTCTGAGAAAGGAAAATTGAAGAATATTTCAGAGTGAGTTAAATTAGGGGATAAGTAAACAGCACAGAAATAATTAGTTAGAGAATGACAGGAAAGTCGAAGCCAGAGAGTAGAGAATTCAGAAGATTCAAGTTCAGGAACATGAGAGGAAGATATGTTGTTTCATACATATACCCAAAAGCCGCCTTTGGTCTTGAAATCAGTATAGAGAAAGTTGGAGGATACAGAGTTGGGTTTGCTATCAGGTGCCCCTGACAGTTGAGTCTCAGTGAGAAAGAGAAGGAGAGGCTTTCAGGAGGAGAGGTGTGTCACTATTTCGCGCAAGCGTATTTATAAATTCATGACACAGTACCTAAGTGGGAAAACCACAAACTCTACTGGAATTCCCACTGGGCATCACTCAGTTCAACCGTATTTACTTCGATCGGATGGTTTTCAGAACATTTCTCACTGTTTCACAAGTGATCATTCTTATGCACGACATTAGTGCCTCCACTGAGTGATTTATTGTGAGCGTATATCGGTCACTTTCTTTCCATTGACCGTTGAAGTTCGAACACGGCCATCCCTCGCCCTCTTTCATAGTTTGAAGTTAGTCAGGTTTGGATCGTCGTGAGAGTAGGATCGTTTGTGCCCAGCATAAGGCAGCGCAGCTGTTGTACAGCAAGTTCCTGAAATCTCCACCTAGACGGTGAATCGGCGAAGAGGGTTAAGCGAATTGCAGCATCTGAGGTCCTGCATAGGTGCCCAGTTCATTTCGCTCCACTCCCCTCCACTGGCCAGTATTTCTTTTCATTTTTTCTAGGTTTAAGTGTTAACTTTTGAATGAGCGAGTGAGTGTATTCTCCTTGTTATTTTGAATTCATTTTTAAGACTCATGTAACGTAAATTTATTTCATTGTAATTAATAAATTTACAGTTCTTTTTCTTTGAGCTTAATGTAGTTAAACTCGTGTTTTATTTCTCCACATTAAACTTATCTTAGTTGCCGCTCCTAGTTTGCACAAACGCTTTACATTATTCATAATTGGTACTTAGGCCAGTTCTTTTGTATCAAGCTTAAATCCATTGTGCCAGCCAGGAGTTAATACATCGGCAAGATGGCAAGAACCTGTTTATTATTATTAGCATTAGTTATTGATTGTCAGGGATGGAGTCACTTTCTCGAGAGGCTAACAGTACAACAAACAGCACTTGTGAGTAATTAGTCTCTGCTGTGTACTAATTGGGAAGTTTATAAGTTCTCGTCCTTAGAGAATCAGCAAAGTAAGCTGGCATAAAGTAAAACTTACTGCTTGATTTTCACAAGTCAATTCCTCGTCTCTATTTTCAAGCAATTTATAAGCAGTTTTAATATATAAATTCACATCCCCCCGTGACATCTGGCGATCCCATTCCAGGATATTAACTCCTAACTCTAAAGTTATTAACCAGATAATACTCACTCACTCACACTTGGGTATTTATCATTAAAGTTTATAGGCACTATCTTACTGGTGGTTATTATTTCATTACTATAAATTTTACGTAATAGTTTTCACAGTCAGTTGTGTTTGTTTTTTAATTTACTTTCCTTACCAGTTTAACTAGATAAAACTGGTCACCACCAACCTGTGCCTATATTCTTTACTCTTGATTATTGGCATTTCTCTGCAAAATAGCAGTCAGTGCTTAGTCTTTAGTTTACTCATCCTTAATTGAGTTAGCATGACAATGGTTCCTCAGGTTGCTCTGTCAGGCAGAGTCTAGTTCGGCCTGAGGAGTACAGAGGTCGACAGATCCAAGCTAAGCTTATTGATGGATCAATGAGATTGTTCCCTGAGGCATGTATCCAGGTGGCATCTCCATTTTACACTGGTACGACAATCACAGTTGTCGTGCCAGAACCTTTGTTTGACCTTATCATAGGCAATATTCCAGGTGCCAAGCATAGTTGCACCATAGCTGATGCTACTCAGACTTCGGCTACAGTAACATGAGCCATGGCCGAGGCTCTTAACTGTGTTACCCTGGTGACCATTGCATCGCTGCAAGATCTGATTTGTAGCTAAGATGTTGTCCAAGAACAACATTCTGACCTGACACTCTCTGCTGTGCAGAAGAAACAAAAGGGTAGAGTGATTAAATATTCACGGGGAGGTCAAGCCAAGTTCCTTCATAAACAAGGACGGCTGTACCATGAGTCACGAACACCCCAGGGCGAGGTTCGACTGCACTTTTGTCGTTCCCGCTAAGTATCACCTAATTAGAATGGGGTCATTGTTCAGCCTCAGGAGGTCACATGGGCAAAAGGAAAACCCAGAGCCATATCCGTGCTGACTTTTTCTGGCCAGCAATGGGACCGGAAATAGATAGTTTTGTGCTTTCCTGCAATGTGTGTCCATGTACCACCAATCAGGGACATGTCCTTCTTGTGCCATTTGAATCCACACCCATAATCTCTGAAGCAGTTGAGAGATAGGGCAGTGGCAATGTGGGTGCAGATCTGATGTCTCACCCTTTTGTCCCACAGGACACATTACATCCAGGACCTGTATATACATATGTACCATAGGTTAAGGGGGAAGTTCGAGAACCCTGTAGGGACAATCTGAGGCTGTGTATGAATTACCTTGTGGTGTCTCGAGCTGTGGGCCTCTCTGAGGATTCCTGGAGAATGCACATTATCCACATGAGTGTTCACACCCACGGTGGGTGTTAAAATGTGACCTGCCCGAGATTGCGTAGGGATTCTCAGCTTGCCAATGTTAATCGTAAGTGTAGAGTAGGGTTTAACCAGTAAACTGGATCCTTTGGCTTAGCGAATTGCTGCATTTGATGTCCTGCACAGGCATCCAGTCTTTTCGCTCGGTTTGACCACGTTTCCTGGTTAATAATTATGTAGGTTTAGGGTTTAACCAGTAAACTGGGTCCCTTGGCTTAGCGAATTGCAGCGTTTGATGTCCTGCACAGGCGCCCAATCTTTTTGCTCAGTTTGACCACGTTTCCTGGTTAATAATGTATCCAATACGAAAGTAATGACGACCTCGAATGTACAAAGCTTGGCTGTCACTTAAAAATTTTCGGTTAGGGCGTACTTTTTGTAGTGTACATACTGACTGCTAGGCAGAGAAATTGTAATTTAATAAAGATTGTTCGTCGCACTGACACTTTTGATGCTCCACCTCGATTGCTTTCGCAGGTGCAGCTGGCAGGTGTAGCAATTTTGTCATGGAGATCAGCTGATCATCTCTGCCTCATGCTGCCGCCTCTTCTCTTCTGTCTCGTTGTCATTATTTACTATTGAATGGTATTACATAATTTTACATGTAGGCACAGTTACACCACAACTGTCACACATACACAGTGTATTACATACATCACGCTACATAACAATTAGTTGTTAATGTAAATGTAGTGAACTTTTCGCTCAGTTTGACCTTAGTACAGGATTTTTCACCGTCGTCACGGAGTTTTTTCCTCAAGCTTACATCTATTAACGTAAATACGAGGTTTTTATGCTATGGGAGTCTGTGATTTTCTCCTGTAGCAGGATAGTACACACACCACAGTGTGAATCTTGTGTGACTGAGTTAGGATTTATATGTATGTATTCATAAAATTTTTCTCAAGAAAAATTTGATTTTGATGGGGCGTAATGTCATGAATTCACACGAGCTTATTTAAAAATTCGTGACATAGTACCTTAGTGAGAAAACCACGAACTCTACTGGAATTCCCACTGGACATCACTCAGTTCAACCGTCCTCGTATTTACTCTGATCGGATGGTTTTCGGAACATTTCTCACTGTTTCACAAGTGATCATTCTTATGCACGACATTAGTGCCTCCACTGAGTGATTTATTGTGAACATATATCACTCGCTTTCTTTCCGTTGACCATTGAAGTTCGAACAAGGCCATCCCTAGCCCTCTTTCATAGGTTGAAGTTAGTCAGGTTTGGATCGTCGTGAGAGTAGGATCATTTGTGCCCAGCATAAGGCAGCGCCGCCATTGTACAGCGAGTTCCTGAAATCTCCACCTGGATGGTGAATTGGTGAAAAGGGTTAAGCGAATTGCAGCATCTGATGTCCTGCACAGGTGCCCAGTTCTTTTTGCTCAGCTCCCTTCCACTGACCAGTATTTCTTTTCGTTTTTTTCTAGGATTAAGTGTTAACTTTTGAATGAGTGAGTGAGTGTATTCTCCCTATTATTTTGAATTCATTTTTGAGTCTCACGTAACGTAAATTTATTTCATTGTAATTAATAAATTTAGTTTTTTTCTTTGAGCTTAATGTAGTTAAACTCGTGTTTTATATCTCCACAATAAGCATATTTTAGTTGCCGCTACTAGTTTGCACAAACGCTTTACATTATTCATAACTGGTACTTAGGCCAGTTCTTTTGTATCAAAACTTAAATCCGTTGTGCCAGCCAGGAGTTAATGCACCAGCAAGAACCTGTTTATTATTATTAGCATTAGTTATTGATCGTCAGGGGTGGAGTCACTTTCTCGAGAGGCTAACAGTACTACAAACAGCACTTGTGAGTAATTAGTCTCTGCTGTGTACTGTTGAGAAAGTTTATAAGTTCTCGTCCTTAGAGAATCGGCGAAGTAAAACAGCATAAAGTAAAACTTGCTGCTTGATTTTCACAAGTCAATTCCTTGTCTCTATTTTCAAGCTACATATAATTATTTTTAATTCATAAACTCATCCCCCCGTGACAAGGTGGTGTTCAACAGAGAGAAAGGTAGAGGAAAGGCCACGAATGCTACAGAAATGAATAAGAAGTGAGTCAGCCAGTGGTTCTAGGCATATTGATTGGTCGTCACTGGGAGAGGGGATGATGGCTGGGGTTTTAGTGGTCCCCCCCCTCCTGCGGGACTCCGAGGCCTTGTATAGAGATGCCATTTCTTTGTTTTGCTTAAATCTTGAGTAGGAAGTGGAGTGTGTAATGTACATGTAATTTGGTGTTGCAGAGGAACTTGTACTGGAGAGCATGATGGCCTTCTCTCCGTGTTACTGAAACACTGAACAAGTTCATGAAAAGGGGATGGTCAGAAGCTAGTCCAGATGGCTAATGAAATGGGAGCTCCAACTCTCCCTGTCGTCAGTTTTACATCCACCTTGAGAGTACCGCCTTGCCCGACTGGTGCTACAGTCTTCTCCCTTTAAGTGGGAAGTGGTGACACATGGACCTGTGTGATGTAGGATGACTGCTGCCCTTCAGGAAATGGGCTGAGAAGCTTGTGATCAGAGGTGGGCACAGTAAAAGAATGAAAGAAAAGCATTTGGGATCCGAATGCTAATCCCCAGCCAGACAATGCTGTCGGCAAAGTCCAAGATTTTGGTCATATCTTGATACCCTGAAGGTTTCATGTTGATAACTCAAGCTGCTCATGAGATATAATGGTGCTAAAGGCGGGCGATAAAAACTAGTTGACCTTTGGCAGCTATTTTGGTGACCTTGACCTTGACCCCGAATGCCCATTTTCGAGCTTGTCCAAGATTTTCGCCATATCTTGATGTAGATAGCTCAAGCCGTTCATGAGATATAATGGGAAGAGACACACACACACACACACACACACACACACACACACACACACACACACAGGCAGGCAAAAACATTACCGCCCTGCCTTCTAAGGTGGGCTATAATGAAGGCTATATTTAATCCCTCCACTCCAAAAGTCTGTCTTACTGTAAGCTGGATAACATCGCCCAGTAGTATCAGGAATAAAATGTAAAATTTTCTTTACTAAGTTGACGGGACTGAAGTAGAGAATTTGAATTCCGTTATTTCTTTTATCTTCTATTATATATATTTCGTTGACAGAGATAAAAGGAAATTGGCTCTGATTTTAAAATTGTGTGTTCGTACTGCACAGTATTCTCTTAATTAATGTAAATGGAATTGAGAGATCAGTGGGGGAGTTCACCATAAACTCGATGCACTGCCACCTTCAGGTGACTCTATACAGAGCGACAAAGGAAATGGTTTCCAGTACCCCAAGAACCCTTCACAATGTTGGATGGTAACCTTGTGCCTGGTAATCTAGTGGACTCAGGGTTTCCAGTCAGCTGAGCCAGTAATTGTAGACACCCGACGAATGGTGGGGTTAATTGTTCACATAACGTCACTAAAGGAAGGGCAAAACTGGCCACCTTCGACTTAAATATCGGGACTGAGGAGCCAAGCGCTGGGCGCCTACTCGTTTAGTTGGGCGAAAAGAAGTCGGATGTTAAAGAGATAAATATAATGAGTAAGACTGATTACCGACAGCAACATGAAAAATACTTTCCATCATAATGAATGAGTAAAAACTGATAAGGAGAGTAGCTTCATAACTTTGTGTGTGTGTGTGTGTGTGTGTGTGTGTGTGTGTGTGTTTAATTGCTTCTTGATTTCATTCACATGACTCTGAAATGCCCTTTCCAATCTGTTCCCCCTTTCTGCTAAATTATTGTCTATTAACATTTCAACCAGTTCCTGGTAGAAATCATCCTATTTCCTACCTTCATCTCTCTTCTTAATTCCTTCCGTATTTGCTTTACTCAGTATGGTGGTCCTCTTGTGTTATTACTGAGAAGTAGGAGAAAAGTTTTTACTTACAAAAATGCATCTACTTACTCGGCTGTGATACCATAATCGAAACAGCTGGGACCTGATCAGCACATTACTAACTGGCTGTGTTCTGTTATTTGGGCAACACTTTTGTTTAAACTTGCTATATTATTTTAGAACACCATTTAGTTAAACCGAGTACAGAGCTTGACTCATATAAAGATACTATTTAGGTATGGCCAGTTGTAGCTAAGGGTGGCCAGCTCGGAGTGAGGTGATATGACGTGTTGTCTCTCTGACGCCTTAATTGTGTGTGTGTGTGTGTGTGTGTGTGTGTGTGTGTGTGTGTGTGTGTGTGGATGTTGGTATTGCTGTATATACTCGTATATTGCCAACTTGCCCGTGCAAATTTATTAATCTTGAAGACATCTCGAATTACAAACGTCAGCTTGGTGGTTCTCATTTTCATCTTAGAGTAGTGCTGGTTGTCCGACTCCCATGATCAGTGGTGATTATTATGTCATGCCCTATAAAGTTTTTTTTTTTAGCTGCTCATGTGGCACACCTCATTGGCTGGGAGCTGTTGGGATGTTGGCTTGTACGAGTACTGGAAGTAAATAGACAAAGCCAGTGACATTTGAGCTATGTGCAGGATACTTATAATAATGATATAAGTAATTTAAAAGTACACACACACACACACACACACACACACACACACACACACACAAAGTTATGAAGCTACTCTCCTTATCAGTTTTTACCCATTCATTATGATGGAAAGTATTTTTCATGTTGCTGTCGGTAATCAGTCTTACTCATTTTATTTATCTCTTTAATATCCGACTTCTTTTCGCCCAACTAAACGAGTAGGCGCCCAGCGCTTGGCTCCTCAGTCCCGATATTTAAGTCGAAGGTGGCCAGTCTTGCCCTTCCTTTAGTGACGTTATGTGAACAATTAACACCACCACCCGTCGGGTGTCTACAATTACTGGCTCAGCTGACTGGAAACCCTGAGTCCACTAGATTACCAGGCACAAGGTTACCATCCAACATTGTGAAGGGTTCTTGGGGTACTGGAAACCATTTCCTTTGTCGCTCTGTATAGAGTCACCTGAAGGTGGCAGTGCATGGAGTTTATGGTGAACTCCCCCACTGATCTCTCAATTCCATTTACATTAATTAAGAGAATACTGTGCAGTACGAACACACAATTTTAAAATCAGAGCCAATTTCCTTTTATCTCTGTCAACGAAATATATATAATAGAAGATAAAAGAAATAACGGAATTCAAATTCTCTACTTCAGTCCCGTCAACTTAGTAAAGAAAATTTTACATTTTATTCCTGATACTACTGGGCGATGTTATCCAGCTTACAGTAAGACAGACTTTTGGAGTGGAGGGATTAAATATAGCCTTCATTATAGCCCACCTTAGAAGGCAGGGCGGTAATGTTTTTGCCTGCCTGTGTGTGTGTGTGTGTGTGTGTGTGTGTGTGTGTGTCTCTTCCCATTATATCTCATGAACGGCTTGAGCTATCTACATCAAGATATGGCCAAAATCTTGGACAAGCTCGAAAATGGGCTTTCGAGGTCAAGGTCAAGGTCACCAAAATGGCTGCCAAAGGTCAACTAGTTTTTATCGCCCGCCTTTAGCACCATTATATCTCATGAGCAGCTTGAGTTATGAACATGAAACCTTCAAGATACTGTATGGCCAAAATCTTGGACGAGCTCGAAAATGGGCACTCGGGATCAAGGTCAAGGTCACCGAAATGGCTGCCAAAGGTGAACTTCTTTTTATCGCCCACCTTTAGCATCATTGTCTCATGAGCAGCTTGAGTTATCAGCATGAAACCTTCAGGGTATCATGATAATATGACAAAAATCTTGGACTTTGCCAACAGCATTTTCTGGCAGATGATTGGCATTCAGCTACCGAGTGCTTTTCTTTCATTCTTTTAACGTGTCCACCTCTGATCACAGGCTTCCCAGCCCTTTCCCTGAAAGGCAGCAGTCATCCTACATCACACACGTCCACGTGTCACCACTTCCCACTTGAAGGGAGAAGACTGTAGCACCAGTCGAGCAGGGCAGTACTCTCAAGGTGGATGTAAAACTGATGACAGGGAGAGTTGGAGCTCTCGTTTCATTAGCCATCCGGACTAGCTTCTGACCATCCCCCTTTGATTAACTTTTTCAATGTTTCAGTAACACAGAGAGATTGCCATCATTATCTCCAATATAAGTTCCTCTAACTGTCAACACCAAATTACATGTACATTACACACTCTGATTCCTACTCAAGATTTAAGCAAAACAAAGAAATGGCATCTCTATACAAGGCCTCGGAGTCCAACGGGAGGGGGGTGACCACTAAAGCCCCAGCCATCAGCCCCTCTCCCAGTGACGACCAATCAAGATGCCTAGAACCACTGGCTGACCCACTTCTTATTCATTTCTGTAACATTTGTGGCCTTTCCTCTAACTCTCTCTCCGTTGAACACCACCTCTCCTCCCGTAAACCTCGCCTTCTCTTTCTCACTGAGACTCAACGGTCTGGGCACCTGATAGCAAACTCAGCTCTGTATCCTCCAACTTTCTCTATACTGATTTCAAGGCCGAAGGTGGCTGTTGTGTATATGTATGAAACAACATATCTTGCTCTCATGTTCCTGAATTTGAATCTTCTGAATTCTCTACTCTCTGGGTTCGACTTTTCTGTCAGTCTCTAACTAAAGTTGTTTACTTATCCCCTAATTTTACTGACTCTGAAATATTCTTCAATTTTCCTCTCTCAGAAATCTGCACTCTGGGAGATTTCACTGTGCACCACCATCTCTGGCTCTCATCTTCATTCACTGATCCACCTAATGAACAAGCCTACATCTTTTGTGTTCTAAATGCCCTAGAGCTGCTTGTACAGCACCCTGCCTTTATCCATGACCACTTTGGAGAGAGTTCCAACATGCATGACCTCTTCCTAACAATTAATCCCTCTGCTTACACTGTTAATCTTTTCTCTCAGTTGGGCTCCTCCTATCACAACCTTATCACCTAAACCTGTCCTATCACTCCGGTAAGGCCTATGGACCCTTCCAAGAAGCACTTGTTATGACACTTTCGAACTGCTGGTTGGGAGGCCCTCAGGTTGTACATCTTTGATTTTTCCTGAAATGATTATCTCTTCCATGGCCGAAAGTCATCTAAGTGTGCCTTGCACATTACGGAGGTTACTGTTTCAGGCATGGAAGCATACATTCTTTTCCGTATCCGGTGGCTAATGCAAAAAAAATAACTTGGTTTATTTACGCTTGTTCTGATGCTGTCTATAACAAGGAGAAGGTCAACAAAACACTCTGGTACCAACCCACCCCTGAATCTTATCCTTTCAACGTTTCTGACATGAATCATGCAAAATCTGTTCTTCACTCTGCTAAAAATATTTTCATCCGTACTAAATGCTCTCAACTCTCCAACTCGAATTCTTCCAGCTCCTTCTGGCATCTTGCTAAAAAACTTTTTAACGACTTTGCCTCATCATTCTTCCTTCCTCTTTTCTACTCTGATGGTTCTGTAGCTATTTCTTCTACTAATAAAGCAGAACTCTTTGCTCAGACTTTTGCCTCCAGCTCCACCTTATACGATTCCGGCGCTGTTTCTCCATCATTTCACTGCTCTGACTTCCTCATGTCTGACATTAAAATTTCTTCAGTTGATGCATTTATCACTGGCCTCAATACTAATAAGGTCTGATGGGGTCCCTCCTGTTGTCTCAAGAACTGTTTCTGAGCTTATACCCTGCCCAAATAAACTATGTCACCTTTGTCTGTCATCTTGTACCTTTCCTTTATGCTGGAGGTTTGCTCTCATTAAACCTGTCATAAAGAAGGATGCCCATCCCCAGCCGTCAAACTATCGCCCATTTGGTAACATCCTGTTTTTCAAAAGTTTTCGAGTCTATTCTTTGGCATCTTTCCTATCACAGCCTTCTTTCTGATCGACAGTATGGGTTCCGCCAGGGATGCTCCATTGACACTCTTCTCACCTACCTTTCAGTCTCCTGGTCATCCTCCTTTCCGGACTTTGGGGAAAGCTATGCCATTGCACTTGACTTCTCAAAAAGACTTTCGATTGAGTCTAGCATAAATCTTTACTTTCCAAACTGCGCTCTTAAGGTTTCTGTCCTTCTATCTCTGCCTTTATCTCTGGCTTCCTTTCTGGTGGCTCTATAGCTGCTGTTGTATACGGCCACCGCTCATCTCCCAGAGGTATCAGTGGTGGTGTCCCTCAGGTCTCTGTCCTATCACCAACTTTCTTCCTTTCATTCATCAATGACATTCTAAGCTGTACATCTAACCCTATCATCTCATACGCTGATGACTCCACCCTTCACCTTTCCATTTGCTTCCCGTGGCATCCTCTTAGCTGTTACTTCAACAAACAAGGGATGAAGCTATGGCGCACCTAATGTCTGATTTGGTCATATCTCTGACTGAGTTAAAAGTAACCTTGTTTTTAATGCATAAAAAACTCAGATCTTACATCTTTCAACCCTAAAAAATCTTCCGCATGAAAGTCCTCTAATATTATACAATATCCAACTCAATCCTGCATCATCTTTAAACATACTTGGGGTTTCATTCTCTTTGGCTTTGTCTTGCAAAGATCTTATTACCTCTCTTGTAAAATCTGATTCCAGGAGATAAGGTGTGCTAAGCTGACTCCGAGCCTTTTTTTACCCCTGCACAGTTGTTGACTTTATACACGGGTTTTATTCGCCCCTGTGTAGAGTACAACTCTCACGTGTGAGGAGGCTCCCCACATACAGCTCTTCTCAGCACGGTGGAGTAAAGGATTTCCGTCTCATTAAGTCTCATCCTCTAACTGGCTTCCTTCATCCTGTCTCTTCCCTGCACTGTTGCAGCTTTATCTCTTTTCTGTCACTGCTTCAATCATCACTGCTCTACTGAACTCTGGTTGCATCTCTCCTCCACTACGACGGGTGTGTTGGACCCGTCAAGGAACCCATTCTCATCACTTTTCTGTCCAACTCTCTAATGCAAGAGTTTTCCGTTACTCCCAGCCCTTTATTTAATATGCAACAGGTCGACTCTGGATCCGTCTCCCTCTGTCTGTATTTTCTTCTGCCTATGATCTCCAGTCTTCAAACGCAGTGTGTCCAGGTATCTCGAAATGAACGGATCTTGAAATTGGATCTCTGTTGTCTTGTTTTTGCTTTTTCTTGAAAAGACCATTGTGCAGGCTTCTGGCCTTGGGTTCCTTCTTCCTTGTATTAAAAAAACGAATAACCACCGTTTGAGATATATATATATATATATATATATATATATATATATATATATATATATATATATATATATATATATATATATATATGCTAGGCTGTGTCATACAGAACTGATGTATGGGTATTAGTGGGGGTATTTTTCCTTGTCTTACGATGAGGTATATCAGAAAATTTTGCATTAACGAAATCTAAATCCTGCCCCCTGCCTTAACCGAGAGGCGATCATGGGTTTATTGGAATGTAGGCCCCTCTCTGCCTGCTCCACCAGTGTTCCCCAAGGAGCGTCTCCTAAACTAAAAAATTTCTTTTCGTGAAACCAAATATAGAATAAATGAATATTAAGAGCCATGACTGAAGGGGTTAATTGGCCTCGTGTAGTCAATAAGCTACAACCTACTCCTTCTGAAATACCTGAAATTAGTACCGGGAGAACTTATGGTGCAGTGGTATAGGCCATGAGCCAGCATAGGGGGGAACTTGTACCCTCCCCCCCAGGATCCTCCGTGGGTGGCCTCATTTTGTTCAGGAGACACTTCTGGTCACAAAAACAAGATGTTAACAGAAATCCGTAGGGATCGAAAAAAGTTATGGTCAGTTTTCCAAGATTGCCGCCATGAATTCAGGCATTATCACTAATTCACTCAGTTATCTTACAGACGACATATATTTACTCATTTATTGGTCAAAATCACGTTTTTAGTGACCAGAGTGTTCAAAAATTATGTAAACCGTGAAACAGTCCAGGTTTTGATATACAGCAATATATCTAATCAAAATATTGCACATAAAATGACTTTTTTTCTGGAATACTTAAATGCATTGTTTATACTTTCTTTTGAAAGTAAGAATACACATATTAACAACGGTTTCTATGAACACTAGATATTATGCATGAATTGATCATTGTCATTATATGCATGATATTCACTTCAGCAACCATTTTGAGAGGTCATCATGTTCAAACAGTGAACATGTGCGTTTGTCTCATTTACAAGTGTATATACTGCTCCTAGC
>NC_136955.1:28253873-28286373 GCF_032717465.1 Coenobita brevimanus
AAAATACATCAATGGGGAAAATTAGTTCGTGGGGAAATAGGTTACGTAGAAAAGTAGGCGTTAAAAAAAAAAAAAAAAAAGGCATTAAGGAAAATAGGTCCATGGGGGATTGTGCTCCGAGTGGTGAAAATGTCCACTGATGAAAATATTCATGGGGTGAAAATAGGTCCATAGGGGCATACTCGTACTGTAAACATACATGGAAATATTTACAATAAATGGGACCTAAAATATCCAACTTTTAACAGCGACCATTGCCTGGAATTAGGCTTACCACTGCACACCTTGGACCAGACAACCATTAGCCAGACCCTATTACCACTTCGCCATCCAGTTATTATATTTCATAATTTACCTTCATTTAGTCATTTAAGCATAGACAGCCAACCGAAACGAAAGGAAAAATCCCTGTTTAACTGTGTTGAGCACCTCATTTCTCCACCTCATTCCTCTAAAATTCACGGGCACCCACTACCCTCTCTCTCTCTCTCTCTCTCTCTCTCTCTCTCTCTCTCTCTCTCCTGGTAACAATTGAATGCTTCGAACTTGTTCACTCTGTGTTCGCAGGTTCAACCCAAAAGGAAGTCGTGGAGTGGAACCAAATATACATATTTGTCACTTGCTTGGCTGTATACGAGAAACAAGTTATTAAATAATCAGTATGATATATTCGTGTTATCAGAGTCAAACCTTCAAAGTAAATATTACAATTGCTTTATCCAGTAGCACAAGCCCAAAGCTGAAGGAATATTTTTCGACAAAAATACATCGAAGGCAACTTCTGTGCTCGTGAATGCGACACTGCCACATACACGGGTTGGCTGGACAAGGGTGGCTAAGAACTCCTGGCCGCAATAGTACCTAACAGAAAGTAAACCAGGCTTGGCCGTTGGGTTTGTCCTGTACTGATAATGGTTGCTAAGGTGATAAAAGTGTAAAAACTTTAGGATTTATATAAAACTTCTAAGAACCATGATTCTTTTGAGGAAGAACAGTTTTCTCACACAGTCAGACCTTTCACTTCATGTATGTTTCAAAATTTTATAAATGTGTACTGGCACAAAATTTCTGGCAAAAGTATATGGAATCAGTAGTCATCCTCTACGTCACTGTCAGTCAGCTTGCACAAATCCTCATCATTATCGTCTTCACTACCAGTGTCATAGTCCTCTACATCCTTGTCAGCAAGAATCCTGCAATCTCTCATAGTGTCCCATTCGACTAATCAGTGTTATAAGCTCGCTAATGCGGAACATATGACGTAAGGTCATACAAAGAAGAATGTGCTTGGGGAGTTTCCATTGGCTATTAGTAGCAGCACTGCATAAGTCCTGACGCAGGAACAGAACTAAACGGCTAATCTTTGCATTGATTGGACTTGTCACATCACCTGTTATAAGAGTGAAAAGAAATTTTTCCAGATCTTTTGGAAGTACATCATCCTGTTGTTCTAAGTCTCTGGCAGTTGAAGGTCAGATGGTTGATCCACAGTCCTTGAAATTTCTGATTATATTTTCATGCAGTTGGAGTGCAGCATCACTAATTTCTCTGTACAACTCAGTTCATATAGCTTTTGAGCAAAAGTATCCAGTCCAGTTGAAGATGCATACACGACACATGACTGGAATTTTGAACCTCCAAGCTGCACAAACGATAACTGTTTCCCATAGTGCTTTGTGAATTGCATCATCAAATTTTCTATCCGGTATCTATGAGTTTCTTCTAGTGCAGCAGTATAATTTACTTTCAGATCTTTCAGAAGCATCACATCTGGACTCTCTATTAGTCTATCTTCTATTATAGCACACACTTTACGAAAGGCACTACTATGGGTTGCTTCCATGTCAGTTTGTTGCGACATCTTACTATTATCTGTGCTAAGCCAAAGTGGCTCTCGAGTATAGTCTTTGCGACAGCTTGGATGATATTGAGCTTCACATGCAAACAAGTCATAACCCTTAATCTTCCTTAATAATGGGTACTCATTTTTAGATTCTGCTGACTGAAGAACTGTTTCACCTCCACCAAATTCAAACTTGGCAAGTGGTTCTGTTGTCCATGCACCTTTCCTTTTCACTTTGCATCTTCCTTTTTTATCACAAAATATACACTCTGCAGGAAAGATAATTCCTACATTTGATTTATTCCTCTGAGACCTGGATGTTGAGGGACTTTCTTCAGGTATGAGGCGATTCAGGTTGCCAGTAAAGCGTTGATAACAGTCCAGATGATAACCTAAATTTTGTTCCTCTGAATAAGAAGAAGGGATTTGTATGCATATTTCTGACATTCTGTACGGTGATCCTTTGGGCTGCACCATCCTCCGTCTACATATATCCTGAAGTTTGTTGAAACTTTCTTCAGAAAGCACTGTGGATATATCGGAAGTGCTTTCGGGAAAATGTATAATACATTTTGGTGAAAGATCACCACTTTCCTTAACAGTCTCTAAAATACCACCACCACCATCTAAGTCAGGTTCCCCTTTATGTCTTTTCCTTGGGTTACTCATGCTTCTAGCCCAAACATGCATATGCAGCTACAACAAACACCTGGAAAGGACGGTAGCGTATTAGCACACATAATATCTAACATTTTTTTAAATAATTTGAGCGACCATTAAAATTTTAGAGGACCTACCCAAAGACCAAGCATGCTTTATTTTCTGTTAGGTACTAGTGCCTGTATGGTTAAAAACAGCCCAAGCTTATTATTTAACTATCACAACCGTGCATGGTAAGGGTTGGGAGTAGAATATACACTTGTAAATGAGACAAACGCACACGTTCACTGTTTGAACATGGTGTTGGTATGACCTCTCAAAATGGTTGCTGAAGTGAATATCATGCATATAATAACAATGATCAATTCATGCATAACATCTAGTGTTCATAGAAACCGTTGTTAATATGTGTATTCTTACTTTCAAAAGAAAGTATAAACAATGCATTTAAGTATTCCAGAAAAAAAAAAAGTCATTATATGTGCAATATTCTGATTAGATATATTGCTGTATATCAAAACCTGGACTGTTTCACGGTTTACATAATTTTTGAACACTCTGGTCACTAAAAACGTGATTTTGACCAATAAATGAGTAAATATATGTCGTCTGTAAGATAACTGAGTGAATTAGTGATAATGCCTGAATTCATGGCGGCAATCTTGGAAAACTGACCATAACTTTTTTCGATCCCTACGGATTTCCGTTAACATCTTGTTTTTGTGACCAGAAGTGTCTCCTGAACAAAATGAGGCCATCCACGTAGGATCCTGGGGGGTGGAGGGTACAAGATACTCCCCCTGGCTCATGGCCTAGTAGCAAATCCGGATCACACCCAGAATACCACGAGTTTAATTCTCTGACAGGTCACATTCTTGGACGTAGTTTGCTTCTTCTCTATTTCTCTTAATTCTGCAGTACATTTGGAAACCTCGATGTAAATTCAAGGGTTGTGATTCGTATTACAGATCAAGAATGGAACTTTCCAGAAACTCATTATCCGCCTTAATTACTCTTACGTGGAGTCAATGAGTATTAATCCTAAACCTTCCTCTTCCTTGTTCTTCATGTCTATATTTATAAACACTCCTGAGCTGCATCCTTTCAGGCTGGTGATATATTTTCTATAGTATTCTTACCTTCTCGCGGTGACGCTGAGATAACCGGTCGGCTCTGCTTCCCATGTATGCAAACATAAATCAACTCCCTCCCTCTCCTCAGAACGGAGGATGGTGGACTCCAGGAGGAGGGCAACCTTATTCTGATGTCCACTGGGTTCATATCCAGATAAGCCGGAGGTAGTAGCTGCAACAGTAACAGCAACACCAGCAGCAATAGCAGCTGCCGCAGCAGCAGCAGCAGCAGCAACAGCAGCAGTAGTAAGAATAGTAGTAGTAGTAGTAGTAGCAGTAGTAGTAGTAGTAGTAGTAGTAGCAGCAGCAGCAGTAGCAGTGGTGGTTGTGGTAGTAGTACTCCCTGTAGATTCTGTTGGGCCTATGTTAGAATGACCAGATGGAGGGGTGAGATTTAGCTTTCACCAGACCTTTCACGACACACACTCTTCTCTTGGCTAAATATAAGCGTCTAGGAGAGGTCGGTATAAAATAAAATCAAGCCACCAAAGTGAAGAGATAAAAAATGAATATCTGATGACATATTATCTGTTCTTGCTACTGTCAATCCATTTATGACAGTTAGTTCCAAAATACTGCTAGAGTTATTATAGGCTTTATCTAAACCCTATTGTTTGAAAAGTGTTTCCTAGGATGTATTAACCTCCTGATGGCACAACTGAAAGTTGTCATCAGAGCGAACGGGAATTATGTTGTATAATGTACACAGTTGATCGTATTTACATTTGACTTCATACATTCTCGTGCCATTCATTTCACAAATAAACAAATGTGTGGTGTGTGTGTGTGTGTGTGTGTGTGTGTGTGTGTGTGTGTGTGTGTGTGTGTGTGTGTGTGTGCTTATCTATCTATCTATCTATTATATACAGTAATGTTCAATCGTTTTTTCTGACCCTTTTTAAACTTTTTCAACCAAACTTTTCCAAGCACCCTTTTTATCAAAGTTTAATCGTATTTGCAACCTATTTTTTGTGCCCTTTTAAACTTTTTTTAAACAATCAAACTTTGAGCTATATGGAATAGAAGATAAAAAATAACATATTTTAGTGTATAAATATTCAAGTACCCACCCGAGAAGGAGACCCCGGGGATGGCGAGACACCCACTCCAAGAGGAGGCCACGGGGAGGTGCGCAGGGGTCCCAAGCCACACCGGCCCACGTCCCCCGCTACCATATGCCCCTCTTCCACCCAGCCAGACCAGCGGGAAGTGCATCGCCCAGGTGCCTTACCCTCCAACCAGGACAGCACTCGCCAGACTCAAGGTCGGACTTGTTTTTACACAGTCCCACGTAGGCCCTCAGTAACGTCCACCGGACTTGCCACTAGAGGAGGAATGACCACTGGTCTTCCCAGTCCAACACACCCCAAGGGGAGCAGCAGCACAGTAATGTCCACCAAACTTGCCGTAGAGGGAGCGTCCACCAGATCTTCCTCTTCTGCCACTCACCTACGGGAGCAGGGGCATGGTGACGTCCATCGGACTTGCCATCGGAGGAACGTCCACCTGACTTCCCCCACCTGTTGTCCCAGGGAAGGGAGCAGAGCCTTGGTAGTGTCCACTGGACCTGCCATAGAGGGGACTTCTACCGGATTCCCCTCGCCCGCGACTTTCCCACGACAACGGGACCCCGGTAACGTCCACCAGACTTACCGCAACGCAGGAACTTCCACCTGACTTTCTCTCACTGCTGCCCCCTGGACGAGTGGTGCCCCGGTAACGTCCACCAGACTTGCCGGGAGGGAGGAACGTCCACCGGACTTCCTTCCTCCACTACCCCGGGAGGGAGCTTTGGTAACGTCCACCGGGCTTGCCAGGCAGAGGGGACATCCACCGGATCTCCTTCCACTGCCCCGGAGTGGAGTTCTGGCAACATCCACCGGACTTGCCAAGCTGAGGGAACGACCACCGGTCTTCCCTCCTCCACTACCCCAGAGGATCCCGCCAAGGGCTGCATCCCTGGCTCTGCCCGCACCTCCAGAGGCCAAGCGAGATGACCCTAACGCTCTCGCCATACCAATAGGGGTGGAGATTGCTTCCCTACACAGTTCCGGTTGGAGGACGTCTGGAGTGGACCCGTCGTGAGCCTGGGCATTGTGTCCCTGCAGCCCTACCCTCAACGCCCCCCAGGAGCGAGCAGCTGCAGGCAGCTCCTGACAGCCTCCCCTTCCCAATGAGACCGCAGCCTACGATCCTCGAGGGGTGCCCTGACAACCCCGCGTGAGGACCAGGCCGGACCCTCCACTAGGACTCCCACCACAGCCAAGGGCAGGCATCGTGCAGCACGCCTACTGGCCCTAATTGGCTCCAGTCCCGAGGGCCACCACACTAATAAGGGTCCCACCAGGAGAGGGCCACCCACAAAGCCACCCTTCAGCCCACACTGGATGCCCGATTACGCAGCCCGAGATGAGCGCGTCCCCCGAGAGTGCACCCCAGACAGCCCCCCTCCCACACCTGGCTGCCACCTGCACCTACCTGTACTTTAGTCTCTCTTTTCCACTTGTGTATCAATTAGTGTTGTATTGTGTTATGTGTATTGTGCAGTCCATTGTATTTTTGTAAGGTAATATACATGTAAGACTGGTTAGCCTGTGTTTGAGCCCTATTCCTTTGTTACATGCTCTTGCTTGGTCCTAAACAAAAGAACGCAAGTCCATGAGTGTATTCTATGCACTGAACACGCTGCATAACAAAATTTCTTAACTTATGGTATATTGACTCAATTGATGTTCTGATTTATATTTTTGACGTTCATCTTCGATAATTGAAAGCAATTTAGGATGCGACGGAAGCACACTGGAAAGTCCAAAAACCGTGAACCCGCGACTGCCCAAATTTACCATCGGCAGACCATCGAAACTAGCCCAATTCCGCAGGAAAACCGCGGACTTGGCTACCCTGCACTCGTTGTTCATGTGACAGGAGGCGGTATCGATGCAGGGTTGTCAGGTGCTTCAGTGCATATTTAGCACCTCTTCATAATATTTTTGGTGTCAATGCAGCATATTCTGGGTCCAGCTCCTACTCATATACTGGCACGGACTTGGGTTCTTTTGTTCTGGACCGGGCTAGAGCATGCAAGCAAGGGATAGGGTTCAAACATGGGCTAAGCAGTCTTACATGTATATTACCTTATAAACAAATACAGTGGACTACACAATTAGTACACGAACAACACTATATATGGTACAAGTATGGTATATGGCACAACACTATATACCTGTATGGCACAAGTATGGTACATTGCACAACACTATATTTGACACAAGTATGGTCTATTGCACAACACTACATATATCAAAGGGGAGACAGGTATCTCATAGGACTATGACACTGTAGGTTACCACAATTATAACACAGGGGTCGTGACATTACATTTGGGGCATAGGGGTGTGGGTGCAATATTACACACACTAAGTATCACACAGGGACAATGATAAACAGGGGTCACAAATATTACACAGGGGTGTTGATATGGCATGTAGGGTATGGTATTACACAGGGGTGTAGGGCACAACATAACAGATCACACACAGGGGCGATGCTAGGGGTTGCAAACATTACACAGGGACAGAGTACAAATACTACACAGGGGAAGTGTGCACCCAGGGGTCTATGACACGTTACAGGGAGGGGTTACAGTATTACACAGGGACACAACACTCTGGGGGGGGGGGATTGGAATTTCCACAGGGGCTGTAGCACTAGGGATTGGGCACAAGTGTTGCACTGTGTTGGTGGCGCTGCTGGTGGGTGCCGGGGCACACAGAGGGCTAGGTCGCAGAGGAGTAGACTGTAGCACCAGTCGAGCAGGGCAGTACTCCCGAGGTGGATGGAAAGCTGATGACAGGGAGTGCTGGAGCTCCCGTTTCATCAGCCCTCAGGACTAGTTCCTGACCATCCCCCTTTGCTAAACTTTTTCAGTGTCTCAGTTACACAGAGAGTAGGTCAGCATGCTTTCCAGTACAAATTTCTCTATCTACACCAAACTACATGCACAGTACACACTACACTTCCTATTCTAAATTCAACAAAAATGGCGTCTTTTAATCAAGCCTCGGAGTCCCCGGGGGGGGGGGGACCATAAATGCCCCCACCGTCCGCCCCTCTCCCGGTGACGACTCAAGGTGCCTGGAACCACTGTCTGACTCTCTTCTTCTTCATTTCTGCAACATTCGCGGCCTTTCCTCTAACTTTCGCTCTGTTGAGCACCACCTCTCCTCCTCTAAACCTCACCTTCTTTTTCTAACGGAGACTCAGCTGTCTGAGGCAACTGACAGCAAACCCTTTTCTGTATCCTCCTACTTTCTCTATACTCATTTCAAAGCCAAAGGTGGCTGTTGTGTATACATACGCAACGACTTATCTTGCTCTCGTGTTCCTGAACTTGATTCTTCTGAATTCTCCACACTCTGGCTTCGGCTTTCCTGTCATTCTCTGACTAAATATATCTGTGCTGTTTACTTATCCCCTAATTCTACTGACTATCAAAAATTCTTCGACTATCTTACTTCTACGATGGAACACATTCTGTCCATTTCTCCTTTCTCTGAAATCTCCATTCTTGGAGATTTCAATGTTCACCACCACCTTTGGCTCTCCTCTCCTTTCACGGATCCACCTGGTGAACAAGCCTACATCTTTTCTATCCTTAATGACCTAGAGCAGCTTGTACAGCACCCTACCCGTATCCCTGACCGCCTTGGAGAGAGCTCCAACATACTTGACCTCTTCCTCACAACTAATCCTTCTGCTTACTCTGTTAATCTTTTCTCTCCGTTGGGCTCCTCCGATCACAACCTTATTACCTTAACCTGTCCTATCACTCCAGTACAGCCTGTGGACCCTCCAGGGAAACGTCGTCTGTGGCATTTTGGAGCCGCGGACTGGGAGGCCCTCAGGCAGTACTTCTTTTATTTTCCCTGGAATGATTATTGCTTCCATGGCCGTGAGCCATCTGAGTGTGCCTTGCGCATTACGGAGGTTATTCTCTCGGGCATGGAAGCATACATTACTTTCTCATATCCTTTGACTAATGCAAGAAAGCCTTGGTTTAATCACGCTTGTTCTAATGCTGTCCGCAACAAGGAGAAGGCCTACAAAAGGTACCGGAGCCAACCCACCCCCGAATCACATCATCTTTACGTTTCTGCCCGGAATCGTGCTAAGTCTGTTCTTTGCTCTACTAAAAATAATTTCATCCATACTAAATGCTCTCAACTCTCCAACTCGAATTCTTCCCGCTCCTTCTGGCACCTTGCCAAAAATCTTTCTAACAACTTTACCTCATCATCCTTCCCTCCTCTTTTCTACTCTGATGGTTCTGTAGCTATTTCTTCTACAGATAAAGCAGATCTCTTCGCACAGACTTTCTCCTCCAATTCCACCTTAGATGATTCCGGTGCTGTTCCTCCATCACTTCCCCCCTCTGACTTCCTCATGGCTGACATTAAAATTTCTTCAGTTGATATATTTTCTGCCATCACTGGCCTCATTACTAACAAGGCATATGGGCCTGATGGGGTCCCTCCTGTTGTTCTCAAGAACTGTGCTTCTGTGCTTACACCCTGCCTAGGCAAACTCTTTCGCCTTTGTCTGTCAACTTGTACCTTTCCTTCTTGCTGGAAGTTTGCTCTCGTTCAGCCAGTCCCAAAGAAGGGTGACCACTCCCAACCCTCCAACTATCGTCCAATTGCTTTAACGTCCTGTATTTCAAAAGTTTTCGAGTCTATTCTTAATAGAAAAATTTTAAGGCATCTTTCCTATCACAACCTTCTTTCCGATCGTCAGTATGGGGTCCGTCAGGGACGCTCCACTGGCGATCTTCTCACCTACCTTTCAGACTCCTGGTCATCCTCCTTTCGGGACTTTGGCAAAAGCTTTCCCATTGCACTTGACATCTCAAAGGCTTTCGATCGAGTCTGGCATAAATCTTTAATTTCCAAACTGCCCTCCTACGGTTTCTATCCTTCTATCTGTGCCTTCATCGCTAGCTTCCTTTCTGGTCGTTCTATAGCTGCTGTTGTAGACGGCCATCGTTCTTCTCCTAGATCTATCAACAGTGGTGTTCCTCAGGGCTCTGTCCTATCACCAACTCTCTTCCTTTTATTCATCAATGATCTTCTAAGCTGTACATCTAACCCTATCCACTCATACGCTGATGACTCCACCCTTCACCTTTCCATTCGGTTCCCGCAACGCCCATCTCAACAGTTATTTCAACAAACAAGGGATGAGGCTATGGCACACCTAATGTCTGACTTGGCTCGTATCTCTGACTGGGGTAAAAATAATATGGTTGTCTTTAATGCATCTAAGACTCAGTTCTTACACCTATCAACCCAACAAAATCTTCCACAGGTATACCCACTAATGTTTAATGATATTCAGCTTAATCCTGCATCATCCTTGAACATGCTTGGGGTTTCATTTACTCGGGACTTATCTTGGAAAGATCATATTACATCTCTTGTAAAATCTGCTTCCAAGAGATTGGGTGTGCTAAGCCGACTCCGCTCTTTCTTTACCCCTGCACAATTGTTGACTCTATACAGGGGTTTTATCCGCCCCTGTGTGGAGTACAACTCTCGTGTATGGGGAGGCTCCCCACATACAGCTCTTCTCAATATGGTGGAGTCAAAGGCTTTTCGTCTCATTAACTCTCCTCCTCTTACTGACTCCCTTCAACCTCTGTCTCTTCGCCGCACTGTTGCATCTTTATCTCTTTTCTATCGCTACTTTAATGGTCACTGCTCCTCTGAACTGTCTGCTTGCATTCCTCCACCTCTACGACGGGCGCGTAGCACCCTTCTGGCAGCAAACTCTCATCCCTTTTCTGTCCAACTCTCTAATGCAAGAGTTAACCGTTACTCCAAGTCCTTCATTTATGCAACAGGTCAGCTCTGGAACTGTTTCCCTCTGTCTGTATTTCCTGCTGCCTATGATCTCCAGTCTTTCAAACACAGTGTGTCCAGGCATCTCAAAATGATCGGATCTTGAATTTGGCTCTCTATTGTATTTTGTTTTTCTCTTGGAGGGAACTGTTACTGCGGGCTCATGGCCTTTGGTTCCTTCTTCCTCACATAAAAAAGAAAAAAAAATACAGGTGGCAGCCCGGTGTGGGAGGGGAGCTGTCAGGGGTGTGCTCCTGAAAGGGGCACAGGTCTCAGGCGGTGTGCTCAGGAGTCCAGGGTAAGCTGGAGGGTAGTGGTGTGGGCGGCCCTTTCCTGGTGGGGACCCTGGGAGTGTGGTGGCCCTCTGGACTAGGGCCGAACAGGACTAAGAGGTGTTGTGCACAGTGCTTGCCCTTGGCCGTGGTGGGAGTCCTGCAGGAGGGTCCGGGCTGGTCCGGGCCTGGGGTCAGCTGCAGGGCGCCCCTCTAGATCGGAGGGCTGCGGTCTCACTGAGAGGGGAAGGCCGTCAGGGGTTGGCTGCGGCCACTCACCTTAGGGGAGTCCGTCAGCTGCTGGGAGCATTGGGGGCTGGGCTGCAGGGACAGGACACTCAGGTTCATAATGGGTTTGCTCCAGGTACTCTCCGATGGGGGCCCTGTTGGGGAGCAGTCTCCACCCTTTGTAGAGGAGTGGAAGCAGGAGGGGCATCTCGCTCGGCCTCTGGAGGGGCGGGCTGAGCCAGAGACTGTACCCTCGTAGGGAGCCTCCAGGGTAGTGGAGGAGGGACGACTGGTGGTCTGCCCCTCAGCCTCAGGGTTTCCATTTGGTATTTTTCATTACCAAATGTGGGCCAATTTGGTAATGAAAAATTCGTTTGGCATTGAATCAGAATAATGCATTACCAAACGGATTTTTCACATGTATGAGGATACACAGGATGGAGATGGTGGATTGTCTGCTCTCTCTGATTAATCTGCTAGCCTACATAGCGTGAAAATATCAACATGCTGTTAATTATAAGGAGAGTGATTACATGTATTTCCACTTGTATATAAAATTAGTGAAGAATAAATACTAGCTTTACAAATTTGGTAATGAAAAGTTAAACTTGGTAATAAAAATTGAGGAGTTTGATAATGTGGCCGACTTCTGATCTGGCAACCCTGCTCAGCCTGGCAGATCTGGCTGACCCTGCCGGAACTCCACTCCGGGGCAGTGGAAGGAGGTCCGGGGAACACTCCTTCTGCCTGGCAGGTCCTAAGGACGCTACCCAGGCTCCCTCCCAGGGTTGTGGACGAAGGAGGTCCGGGGGACAACCCTCCAGGCCGACAGGTCTGGGGGACACTGCCGGGGGACCACTCGTCCCGGGGGCAGTAGGAAGGGAAAGTCTGGCAGACTTTATGGCTTCTGCAGCAGGTCCGACGGACTCTACCACCCTCCTGCCGCTGGGGGAAAAGTGCAGCTGAGGGACAGAGTGGTCTCTCCCCTGGTGGCAGGTCTGGTGGACTCTACCACGGGCCCGCCACCCTACTGAGGACTCCAGGCGAAGGTCATCTGGCTGATGGTCTGAGACGCCTGCTCCTGAAGCTGGGTGGCAGAAGAAGATCTGATGGACGCTCCTTCTACAGTAGATCTGGTGGATACTACTGTGCCGCTGCTCCCCTGGAGTACAGTAGGTCTGTGAGCACCAGAGGTCGCTCTTCTTCCTTTGGAGGCCGGTCCGGTGGACGCTGCTACCGAGGGCCTACTTGGGACTATCTTAGGGCAAGTCCCACCTCAATTCTAGCGAGAGCTATCCCCATCAGAGGGTAATGCACCTGGTCGATGCACTTTCTGTGGGTCTGGCTGTGTAGAAGAGGGACATAAGGTCACTGGGGATATGTACCGGTATAGCGTGGGACGTCTATAAGCCTCCCCATCGCCTCCTTTTGGGGTGGGTGTCACCTCCCCATGTCCTCCTCCTGGGGTGGTGGTGTCGGGTTAGCTCCGTCTGGTGGGTATTTCATTTTTTTTTTTTTTTGGGGGGGGTGGCAAAGTATTTTCAGAAAATGGCAGTCCCTTTTTGTAGTTATAAAAGAGCACAATAAATTCTAACACAGTATATACCAAGAAATTCACATGCTTCATTGAAAACGCACACACACACATGCACGCACATGCGCGGCCTCGGCACACACACACACACACACACACACACACACACGTACACACGCATACAGCAAAAAAGTTTAAAAACTGATGAAAATTTCAAACTTTCAGAATCGAATACCAGTTCATTCAAACTTTTTCCCCATACCATTTTAATTTTTTTCCAATCAATCAAACTTTCTGAAAAAACATTTTAAATGTTTAAATGTTTAAATGATTGAACATTCCTGACTATATATATATATATATATATATATATATATATATATATATATATATATATATAATATATAATATAGGGTTATAACTTTTTGATTTATTTCAGATAAAAAGCCTGTATCATAAATTCATAAAGTTTTGTATAAAAAAAAAAAAAGCCCTTATTCCTCTCAGTTTTTAAAAAAGGTCACCCCCCAAATTTAATAATGGATTACCATATATTTAACATAACCACACACAAGTTTCATCAGTGTCTTAATATTCATATAGATTTTTTATAACTTTATAAACTTGCGCAGAAGATTTTAGAACCGTTTAGAACTTTCTAGAACAGTTTGTAACGTTCTACTATCGTTTAACATTGTTTAGAACATTCTAGAATAATCTAAATATTATAAAACGGGACGCAGGTTTCAGCATCTACGTTATCTTCGCAGCTTGCTGGTGAAGAGTCAGCAAAATAATTGCTTAGTGTGTTACTGTTATGTAATAAATATTTTTGTTTTTCAGATAAGCATGATGTTGCACAAAAGTGATACTATCGTACAAAGAACAAGGATGTCAGGACCAATAATTTGATGCGGGTCCAGCAGTCACATAGAAGAAGATGAATTGTGCCTTTAGGAAAATCTTCATTAGAAGAAAAATGCAGAATGCCAAACCATATGCAAGTTGTTGGACCTTACCAGTTTACTGGAGCAAAAATCAGATTAAGAAAAGAATGAATAGTCGAAATTTCCATAGAAGTTACAACATTATGGGAGAATAAATTGAATTTTCCACATGTGTCAGACCAAACAATACAAGCAAAGCTTGACAAGGTGCTAGAATCTTACGATGAATGTGTTAAGAGGGGAAAATATGATGCCCTAAATAAACTTTTTTATATCACAAAAGTAAATGGTCAATGGTTATCCACTGAAGATAAACAACTCTACCACCTACAGTTGCAAAGGAAAGGAGAAGTAGGTACTCAATAGGTCAAGTCGCAAGTAAGGAAACCATTCACCCTTCAAAAAGACGAAAACTGCCTGATGAACCTATATTACCATCAACATCTTACGATCTTTCATCTAGTGGTAGTTGCATTGAATCTGATGACAGTGAATCTAAGGATGAGGATGAGACTAATTATCCACCAACCAAAAAACACAACAGAAGTAAAGTTGCAACTAACTTGGTGACATCCGCTGGAGTATTACAAATGAAGCTGCTAAAATATGCAAACAATTGCACATGATGGTATTGACATTCCAGCTCCAAGTCAAGCAGCAATTTACAAGTCAGTATACAAAGAGGCTGCTACACTGAAGGGGGAAATGATTGAAAAGTTACAGTTGGAAACATGGTCTTTACATTTCGATGGAAAGCGGATGATGAAAATGAGTATCAGGTAGTACTACTTAAAAATAAAAGAACCGAAATAAAATTGAATTCATTGCATTTGGAAAATGGCAAGGCTAAAACTATTGCTAAAGGAACTGTAAAAGTTATTGATGAATACAACTTATGGCATGCAATAAAATTATCATTGCTGATACAACTAGCGTTAACACTGGGAAAAAGAGTGGAGATGTTGTCAGATTACAACAAATGTTCTCGGATAAGAGTTTCAACAAACCACAATTTATCGGTTGTCAGAATCACATTCTGAACAGGATTCTCCATTTGGTGATGGATGAAGAACTTGGCACTAACATTAATTCTTCAAACATCGAATATCCATTTGTGTCTCAACTAATAAAGATTTATGAAATCTAAGATCACAGTTTGTTAATGGAACAGAAGAGATCCTCGAGAAGTAAGAATGGAGAGATGACATGAAGTTTTTGTACCATTTAACGCGAGTGTCTAGGTTGTCTGAATATTAAGGGCAGTTTCCTTTTAACTTTCACAAAATTCCAAATATCAGTAATCCGAGGTGGAATTCAAGAGAAATTCTCGCTATCCTTGCATTCATTCTTATATCTACAACAAGGGAGACTTTCGAGAAGATATGCAGATTCATTTCGTATGAATGGGCAGAGTACTGGTTTACTAATCAGATGTACAGTCATGCGTACTAATTTCTGCTCAGGGGTTACCCCTTCCTTCCCCCCTCTACCCTGGACAGAGGGAAGGGGGGAATCGCGAACAAGTCTACCCCGCCTTCTGCCCCCAACTCCCCCACCCTCCACCTCCAGCTGCCAGTTACTGATTAGACGCAAATTTTCTCATGTCCAGTAAACATGACTAAACTGTCGTCGCACACGCTTTCAACGGCCAAGATTTGGACTATATTTTTAGAATAAATTATTACCGTATTGAATTGCATTCTCAAATTGAAAATATTCACCATCATTGTAATCCAGTGTCGTCCGCTGCACAATTCTGGGTTCCAGTGCTTACCTTTTCACTTCCCCCAGCTGTCTCTCTCTCTCTCTTTCTCTCTCTCTGAATTTACTTTTCCCACTCACTCTTTCTTTTTAAATTTATATAACTTTCTCTTTGCTTCTTTCCCCTCTCCCCCTTCTCTCTCATGCTTTGTCTTAAGTCTTCCTCGCCTCTCACCCCTCCCCTCCCCCCACCTTAGGCCTGATCAGCAGTCAGTTATACCGTCACCGCTCCTTCGTATATCGTGTGCAGGCAACATTTATCACACACACTTAGGTCAGTTGTATGGAAAGCTAATTTTTTTTTTATATAATTGTATTTCTCTTTATGTGCCAAGTTCACATAGAGAACACCAGACCAATATTCGTAATTTTTATTAGCGTGACCGTTCCACTTCACATAGCTGGGTAGCTGGGCTTATAAACTGCACACACACACACACACACACACACACACACACACACACACACACACACGACTTAAATTTTGCACTGACAGCGTGGCGACTACAAATATAGTCATTCTAACAACTGGATCTGCTGGCTCCAAACCTTCCCTGTCCCAGTCAAACTCCTCATTCAATATGGTAATAATTTATTCTAAAAATATAGTCCAAATCTTGGCCGTTGAAAGCGTGTGCGACGACAGTTTAGTCATGTTTACAGGACATGAGAAAATTTGCGTCTAATCAGTAACTGGCAGCTGGAGGTGGAGGGTGGGGGAGTTGGGGGCAGAAGGCGGGGTAGACTTGTTCGCGATTCCCCCCTTCCCTCTGTCCAGGGTAGAGGGGGGAAGGAAGAGGTAACCCCTGAGCAGAAATTAGTACGCGTGACTGTACACCTCCGGACAGAAATTCGTGATACAGGGTGATCTGCCACTAGAGGTCAGGTTAATCGCACACGTCTAGCCCCCCTAACTCCCCCTCCTTACCCCCACCAAAACACTGATTCGTTAGGCTGATGGATCGGAGATATGAAGCTTCGCTCACTCTCACGTCTTGCCGCATGTAATGTTTCTTTCATTTATCTTACTATTAGGTGTATTATCAAGTGCATAGATCCATCTTCAGTTCCATGAGAAGTGATTATATCGGAGATGTAGCAGATTGCAGTGCAATCACCCTAATTTGTAGAGTTTGGCTTAAAAATATTTATCCAACTTTTTCTAAGCGATAGACTAAAATGCAAGTAACAATTAAAATTTATTTGGCCACATAAGTCCCTCTCCTGCCTTGTCATCAGGACAGCCACATATGCACCACCTACTTATCCACCCACCCAGTCATCCCATCCAACACAACCCGCTGACCGCATCCCGGTGTCGTATGCACGGAGTGACTTATGCTGAAAGTTACCGTTCCGCTCAGTACGCATGCGCCGAGTGGCCGTGTAGCTTCTCTTTTGAAAGTATCTGCATGTTATCTCAAATTTTGTGCCATTTATCAAAACATTGTATGAAATACATGTGTCAGGAAGATAGTTGGACGTCTTATTGACCTGTAGGTATCTATGGGTCGATATATGGATATATATAAATAAATATATATATGTATGTTAAAGGCAGGTTGTGAAATTAGTCATTTCGTGAATTAAAATTAGTTTAATTTAGGTTTATTTAGGTTAGGTTGATCTAGGATAAGGTTAGGTTAGGTTAAGGTTAGGTTAGGTTTGGTTAGGTTAGGTTAATTTAGGCTTAATAGAGAAGGGAACGGTAACTTCCGCAGGGCTCTCACTTTTTAGGGAAATTTCACTAGATTGGGAAATTCGAATGATTTTAGTGACAAATCTAGGGAAATGGAAAAATTTAGGGAAATCTAGGGAAATCTTGGGTCAGTATGAGAAAAAAGTTAAAATATCTGGAGTCAATGACACCACTGCCATCAAAACGGGTGATCAAGTACAGCAGTCAAACTCTTTCAGTGTCTGTAGCTTCATTTCTGCTCAGTAAAATCGTCTAGGGTTACTCAAATAATATAACAAGTGTCATACTGTCATTAGCATTGTCAAAGCGTTAATCTACCTGTAAAACTGTTCTGTGATGGATGATGTTTAGTGGAAATAAGGCCACAGTATTTTTTATGTTTTTATTTTACCAAAGCATAATACCAAACATTTCAGTGGAATTCTAAATAATATGTAATTATAAAGTGCTTATATATTTATCACTTCTTTCTTTTCAATTTAGACATAGAAATGCCTAATCTAGTGTCCAAAATACTGTAGGCAAATATTTTTTTCTATATACATATTCCCTTTATATATTTCTACAAAGTGTATATGATTTTGATTTTGTGTGTGTGTGTGTGTGTGTGTGTGTGTGTGTGTGTCTCCGACTCTGGGCATAGGCTTCACAGCCTGCTCCCAAGGCCCAGTAGTCCTCCTGCATATCATACACCTGTACATGTCACCTTTTTTCCCCTATTTTTTTTTTCTCCCTGAGAACTCGTCTTCATTAATAGAATAACATACTTATTAAAAGTACGTATTCATGGTTCCACTTCATTGTAAATTACTGTCTTTGGTTTTACTTTTTTTTCTATGACGAGTAGATATCGGCTTTATGTATCTTTGTGGATGAATGAAAGTTATGCTCTTTTATTTTGGTGTATTATAACAGTGATTGAAAGACATTCTTTTGCAAACCATCTATGATGGGGAGTCTCCTCAGAACAATGCAGTAGGCCTACTGTATGATTCTTGCCAACTGTTCGTCAGAAGTATACAGCATATATGTTCATATACAATACTGATAGAAAGTTATTGTCATAGACATGCTATGATGATCTAATGAAAATAAAAACTAACATTTTTTTTAGCAAACTTAAATGTATTTCCAGTATTACTAGTCGGTCTCATTATAAAAGAAAAAAATCATGTACAATTTTAAGCATTTAATGATAAATAGTAACTGGGTTAGTAATTAAAAAGTGCCAGTAGACATAAAGTTAGTAGTGTATAGTTTTGGGGAAATTGTGACCAATCTAGGGAAATTTTCACATCTATCTGGGGAAATCACAGATTGGCAAAGTAGGAGCCCTGCTTCCAGCCTAAAGTCACTCCGTGCATATAACACCAGCCACCCACCCAGCCCACAGATCCCTGCTATCCACCCTGCTAACCCACGAATGCTATACACGAAGGTCACCCAACAAAACCACTCAACACATTCACTCATTCACTTCTCCACCCTGAATCCATCCAGCGTCCCAACCCAACTACCTTATATCATCCCGACCACGCAATCGTCTCAGCCACCCTGGCTACCAACCGTACCCACTCACCCTGGCAACTCACTGTCCACACTTCCCAACTACCTATCTTGCCCACCGACCCCTACCACCCACCCTCTCCACTCACGAATTCCACCTATCCTGCTCACCCAACAATGCCATCCATCGCATCCACCCACACAACCCTCCCACCTCTCCCTGAACATTCCCCATCCAGATCACCCTGCCCATCCACCCACCCTGTCCACCCACTCCTCCCACCAACCCACCCGTCCATCCACATGCCCAACCATCCTTCTTACCCAACCCCATTCACCCATTTGAACCCGACTTATCCATCAGACTCATCTTATCCAAACCTAACTTACCGATCCCTCCCCGACCACCCACATATCCATCCACTTACCCACCCAGCCCACCAAAAGCATATCACTAACCAATTTACCCCAACAACTCACCCAAAACCACTCCACACACCACACCCAACAACAGTCCCCCCACCCCAGCACCTACCCTGGCGATGAACCGAACTACCACACCCACCAACTCCTCATCAACTCCACCCACCCAACCAGGTGACTCTCTCACACACACACACACACACACACACACACACACACACACACACACACACACACACACAGACTGAAACAGTAAGTGCGCGTCCATACGTGTGCTCGAGTAAATGCTGGCAACATGTAAGCAACACAGTAACGAACACGCTGCAAACGTGTTGGGAACAGCAGCGTCCAGATCATGTTGGCAACATTATGAAGTCTCAGCTGCCTGGTATGGATACACTTATCCCATCGCCTCTCTTGCAAGTGTTCGAAGCTGCACTGAAACATCTTTGGATACATCTGTCCAAATACTACAGCAAACATGTTCCCGAACATGTCGCCTGCTGTGTTGCCAATATATGGTCGAGAGCACGTGTGGACTCGCCGTAAGACAAACAAAACACACACACACACACACACACACACACACACACACACACACACACACACACACACACACACACAGGGAGAGAGTAGTTCACAACAACTTCACTCACTAATCATCCTCAGTGGTTGTTTATCCCCGAGGAAGATTGGCCCCACGTCTTACGGAATTACTGTTTGATGGCTGACTGTATAATCACTGGAAGATATGAACAGCATGTAATATTGAAACAAGCATAGTTATGATATTTAATATTTTACTAAAGTATTCGCTCATTAAAACTATTGCCAATTGGATGGCATATCAAGGAATCCTAATAGAAATACATCCATATTATAGCTGAATTAAAGGGTATATGTCGGAGATACGAGTCCGTGTACTGTGCAAGCTGCTACTAGAACAATACTAGACACTTCCACATCTCATCCGTCCCCTTCACCATCCCCCAATCCTCCCTCCCTCCTTTCCCACCCTTCCGCATCTGTGTGTTGTTACGGAACAGAGAGAGATAATGAACACTTCAAGTGAGAATACTGAAAATCACTACTGTCCCGTAAAGTTCCAGATTCAAAACAAAAGAGTTAGGTAAAATTACAAGTTAAAGTTTAATGCTCAAACTAACAACTAAACATTCAGGACTCATAAGGATAATGTAATGGCAAAAAACAGGTTAAATATATGGTTAACTGCAATAGCCTCTATTAACACGAAATTAGCAAGAGTAAATTTATCTAAGTCAGCCCTGATAAAATGAGAAAACCGGATAATGCTCAGTTAATGCAAGATATATTATTACAGATACAAAATATTATTAATAATGGCTGACATCAAAAACTCCACATGAACCACAAAAACCTTACCAGGCCTACGAATTAACACCTTATGCTATACAGTACAAGAAAAAAATGTAACAACACTTACACTCAAATTACACAGCAACTAGATGGTCGGAGACTTCCTGAGCACTCACAATAACAATACTCTGTACAGGGGAGGACAGAGATGTGAACAAAATGAGGAGTAGATCTAAGTGGCAATTAATGCAGAGACTGAGCTCATTATATAGGGGCCGGAAGAGCTTGATACAACTTGTAAGAAGGACGCGCAAATGAAGCCAAAGGGACAAAGAATTGACACTCCTGCTCTGAACAACAGAAAGAACGACTTACTCTACTATAAGGAAGGAGAAGGGGGGAGTGAGGTAGAACACGGAAGCTTGGTCACTATGGAAGCCACGAGGCGAATCGTGATCAAACATGCAGCATACTGTACGTTAGAATTATACAAAGGATGATGAAATCATAGGCTATGTAACACCTCCCCACAAAAAAAAGAAATTTACAAAGGAAATTTCTTATTACTCTAAAACAATCTGTCTAAAGTCTAGATAAGCAATCTGCAATAACATTTTCTTTCCCCTTGACATGTTGTATGTCTAATGAATACTCCTGAAGAAGTAGACTCCATCTTGTGAATCTCTGATTTTTATCTTTAAACTTACTAAGGAATTTCAGTGGGTTATGATCGGTATAAATGACTATGGGGTCAAAACCAGAACACAAATAAAATGAAAAATGCTGTAAACCCAAAATCAAGGCCAAAGCTCTTTCTCAATAGTTGAGTAGTTCTTTTGAGGTGAAGTGAACTTCTTACTGTAATAAGATACAGGGTGTTCAATACCTTGATCATCCTCTTGCAGCAAAACAGCCCCGGCTCCTGTATCACTTGCGTCAACAGCCATCTTAAAAGGCTTAGCAAAATTTGGAGTAGCGAGCACTGGCTGACTTAATAGGATAGCTTCAAGTTTACTGAAAGAGGATTCACAGTTATCGGTCCAGACAAATTTAACTTCCTTTTTCAGTAGGTCTGTAAGTGGTGATACAAGAATTGAAAAGTTAAGAACAAATCTCCTCTAATAACCTACCATTCCCAACAATCTTTGTAGCTCTTTCCTACTTTTAGGTCTGGGAAGATCACTTATAACCTGAACCTTAGCTGCTGGAGGTGCAACGTGTCCATCACCAATTACGTACCCAAGGTACTGAACTTTAGCTTAACCAAACTCACACTTTGATAAATTAGCTACAGGATTAGCCTGAACCAAACGCTCAAGAAATTTACTGACATGGCATAGGTGATCTTTCCAGTTGTCACTGAAGATTAATACGTTATCAATATAAACAACACACCCTGCCAAACCCTCTGTTACAACATTCATGAGCTTCTGAAATGTGGCTGGTGCATTCTTCATACCATATGGCATTACAGAACATGCAAAAGTCTTTCCTAGTGTTACAAAATATGAGATCTCCCTAGCACGTTCAGTCATAGGTACTTGCCAGTATCTCTTTAACAAATCAAACTTACTTATGTACCTAGCCTTTCCAATCTTGTCTATGCAATCTTCCACGCGAGGGAGAGGGTAAGTGTCTGTTTTGGTTATCTGATTAACACGTCTGTAGTCGATGCAAAGCCGCTGTGACCCAACTGGGTTAGGGACCAGAATGACAGGAGAACTCCACTCACTCTGACAGGGCTAAATCATCTTATGGTCCAACAGGTAGCCAAGCTCCTTCTGGATGAGAGGAACTTTCACGGGGTTCACACGGTAAGGAGGCAGTTTAATTGGCTTTGCATCTCCAACATCGACATCATGCATCAACACAGTGGTTCTTCCTGGAGTGTCACGGAACACTTGCGGGTACTCCTGCAGTAATGCCGAAAACTCCTGCCTTTCCTCGGGAGCTAGATGAGAAAGCTTAGTCTGGAGATCATTCATGATATCAGGATTCTTCCCCAAACTATCACTCAGGCTCATGCTGCATGGGAGAACTTCACTTGCAGACTCAGGTGGAACAGCTACAGTGCAGACTGGGTTATTTTCGTCCCGCCTGTGATATAACTTTAGCATGTTGATGTGACAAAGTTGCTTGTTCTTTCTACGATCTGGTGTGGCGATGACATAGTTGACATCACTGAGTTTCTTCTCCACAAAATAAGGACCACTAAACTTGGCTTGAAGAGGTTGCCCAAGCACTGGTAGCAGAATCAAAACCTGATCTCCTTGCTGAAAGTGGCGTAACCTAGACTTCTTATCATACCAAGTCTTCATCTTCTCCTGAGCAGCTCCTAAATTCTCTCTCGCCAGCTGTAAAGCAGTGGACAGCCGTTCTTTGAACTTCATCACATACTCCAGCAGGTTGACGTCATCTTCCTCCAACAGCCAGCATTCCTTGAGTAGCTTAAGGGGTCCTCTTACTTCATGGCCAAACAGTAGTTCAAAGGGTGAGAAGCCCAGTGATTCATTTGGAGATTCTCTTGTGGCAAATACAACGAATGGAAGACCTTTATCCCAGTCTTTCTGATGTTCCAAACAGTATTTCTTGAGCATCGATTTGAGTGTTTGATGATATTTCTCCAACGCTCCTTGGGTCTGGGGATGGTAAGCTGAAGACGTGATCTGGGTGATGCCCAACTCTTTTAGAGACTGCTTGAAAACATTTGACATGAAATTACTTCCCTGGTCTGACTGTACCTCGTTAGGCAGACCAAACTTTGTGAAGAACCCTAGCATTTCCTTAACCACGTTCTTTGCTGAGATATTTCTAAGTGGAATGGCTTTAGGATAACGAGTAGCCATATCAATCAGGGTCAACACATAAGAAAATCCTGAAGAAGTCTTAGGAAGAGGGCCCACAATATCCACCAACACACGGGTGAATGGCGCCTCAAAGGAGGAATGGGAACTAGAGGTGCAACCTTTTTGGTCTGATTACACTTCCCCACAACTTGACAGGTGTGACAAGACTTACAATACCAGGAAACATCTCTGAAGATACCTGGCCAGTAGAAGTTTTTCAAAATGCGTGCCACAGTCTTCCTCACTCCAAGGTGTCCTGCCAAATTGGAATCATGAGCTACTCTAATGATATCCTGCCTTCAAACACGAGGGATGACAACTTGATGTACAACCTCCCACTCACAGTCGGCTGATACTGTTGGGGGTCTCCACTTCCTCATAAGTACTCCTGACTTTATATAATAACAAGTAGAAGCACCAGCTGACTCTTCCTCATTGCAAGCAGAGTTAGCTAGACCTTTCAACTGAGGGTCAGCAACCTGCAACTCAACCAACTCTTGACGAGACAAATTATCAACACTACGGGGTACTGCCTCATCTGGTGAGTGGTCCAAATTAGCAAGAAAAGTGTCAGCAAGGATAACATCATCATCATCATTATCCTCTAAGTCACCAGTAACTTTAGACTTAGCCCTAGTGACAGCACATGCAGAGAACACGTCAGGGACATCACAATCCTGGGTCGCAGTCACTGGCTCACTAGACAACTGAGGAGCTGGACACACTTGACTTCCACCAATATCATTTCCAAGTAAGAAAGTTACTCCTGACATTGGGAGTGTCTCAACCAACCCAACCATAACGGAACCATTAACAAAACCAGACTCTAAATTCACTCTGCACAGAGGGACAGAGAAGTAATTATTCCCTACACCTTGTAAGATTACAGTTTCATCAGAGGAATTAACATTAGAGCTTAGAACACTGGTCAGCATAAGGGATTGGCAAGCACCTGTATCACGATATATTTTAACTGATTTCCTGTCATTACTGTCCAGAGGACTGACAAAACCATCAGACAGGAAATTAGCTCATGAACTCTTGAGAGTGTCACCCACGTTACTGCTCAAAAGAGGAGCTTCATCATGAGAATTTAATTTACCCCTCAAAGCAGGTTCAGTTAACTCGGTTAAAGAATTCTGGGAACTCTCAAGGGTGGACACTAGACCAATTGACTGAATATTTAAAGACTCCTTTTTGTTCACATCACGCTTGTCACGGGGTTTTTATAATAACACAGCAATTTTAAAATAAATGGTTAAATATTATTTAATTTGATAATAATATTCAATAATATTGAAGAGCAAAGACAATGATTGTCTTGCTACATCAGGCAACGATTACTTTACGCTGACTTGCTAAGATTCTCAAGAACGAGAATTTATAAACTTTCTCAACAGTACACAGCAGAGACTAATTACTCACAATCGCTGAATTACTGTACTGTTAGCCTCTGGAGAAAGTTACATCACCCCTGACAATAAATAACTAATACTAATAATAATAACATCAGGTTCTTGCTGATGCATTAACTCCTATGGCACAACGGATATTAAGTTAATACAAGACTGGTCTAAGTACCAGTTATGAAAGCAAACGTTTATGCAAGCTAGGAGCTATATGGAAAATAAGCTTAATTTGGAATAATTGAAACAAGATTTTACTTTACATTGAAGCTCAAGAAATAGAACTGTTAAATTTATTAATCACAAAAAATAAATTTAACGTTACAATTCAAATCAATTAAATGAGACGCACTCGCTCACTCACACAGAAGCTAAATACTTACGCCTAGGAAAAAACACCTTAACTAAGCTCTTAAAACTAGGAAATACACAAAAGAAATACTATAGTCGATGAATGCTGCGTATCACCCAAGCTGAACTAGGATGGAAGTACTGAAGAACTGTGGAGTTTGGGTACTAGCTGACCTCACACTGCTAACACAGGACCTCTCTCCGTCGCAGCAACAACTGGACTGAATTCAAATACATTGTATGGGCAGGACGCAAGGCGTGGCTAACGGTTGAGGGAAGCAGAGGCAAACGATAAAGAAACAATTGTATCGCTCAGTAGCGCACTTAGTGACGTGCATTAAATCGGTCACTTTTTGAAAACGGTGACGAATGTTTTGAAAAGTATACTCCGAAATGGAGAGAGAAACGGTTAACTGAGCGATACACAGTGAGTTTTCCACTAATAGTTCGTGGCTTCTCACAAAAGGGAAATGTCGCGAACTGATTCGTGACATTACGCCCTTAGAAAGTTAAATTTTTTCCTTATGGGAAAAAATTTGTGGATATATATATATATGTACACATCCTAAGTCATTCGCACAAGATTCAAACTGTGGTGTGTGTGCTATCCTGCTACAGGAGAAAGTTGCAGTCGCCAGTGAGCGAAAAAACCTTGTATTTACGTTAATAGAAACAAGCTTGAGGGAAAAACTCCGTGACGACTGTGAAAATCCTGTACTCAGGTCAAACTGAGCGAAAGTTCGCTACATTTACATTAACAACTAATTGTTATGTAGTGTTGTGTATGTAATACACGGTGTAGGTGTGACAGTTGTAGTGTAACTGTACCTACGTGTAAAATGACACAGTAATACAAATTTATAGTAAAATAATGATGACGAGGCAGAAGAGAAGGGGCGGCAGCATGCAACAGGAACGGCCAGCTGATCTGCACGGCAATGCTGCACCCACCAGCTACACCTGCGAAAGGAATTAAGGTGGAGCATCAAAACTGTTATTTCTGTCTCTCTCTCTCTCTCTGCCTAGCAATCAGTACTTGTCATTATTAACCAGGAAACGTAATTCTTGAATTCACAAATTGCTTAGAACCCTTATAGCTTACTGGTTAACGCTTATTAACTAGGAAATGTGCCAATTCTTGAATTACTCAAATCTCTTAGAACGGGCAGTTTACTAGTTAACCTAACATTATTAACCAGGAAACGTGCCAGTTCTTGAATTCACAAATTGCTTAGAACTGGCAGTTTACTGGTTAACCTAACATTATTAACCAGGAAACGTGCCAGTTCTTGAATTCACAAATTGCTTAGAACGGGCAGTTTACTGGTTAACCTAACTCTACACTTACGAGTAATACAGGAAGCTGAAAATCGCTACGCAATCTCGGGCAGGTCACGTTTTAACACCCACCGTGGGTGTGAACATTCATGTGGGTAATGTGCATTCTCCGGGAATCCTCAGAGAGGCCCACAGCTCGAGACATTCCACAAGGTAATTCATACACAGCCTCGGACTGTCTCTGCAAGGTTCTTAAACTTCCCCCTTAACTTATGGTATACATGTATGTACAAGCCCTGGATATACTGTGTCCTGTAGGGCCAACGAGTGAGACGTCTGGTCTACACTTTTAACTGGGAACCAGGCTGGTCCTTGGATTACTCAAATCGCTTAGGATGCCTATTACGGAACCCAACATACAACAGTTGCTAGTTAGTAAGCAGTTAGTAGGTGAGACATCAGGTCTACACCCACATTACCACTACCCTGTCTCTCAACTGACTCGGAGATTACAGGTGTGGTTAGAAACGGCACAGGAAGGGCATGTCCCTGATTAGTGGTGTTACTTTGACACACACTGCAGGAACGGACAAAACTATCTATGTCTCGTCCCATCCCTGGCCAGAAAAAGTCAGCTCAGATACGGCCCTGGGTCTTCCTTTTGCCCATGTGACCTCCTGAGGCTGAACAATGACCCCATTGTAACATTGCTAGGCGGTACTTGGCGGGAACGACAAACTGCAGTCGAACCTCGCCCTCGGGTGTTCGTGACTCACGGTAGAGCCGTCCTTGTTTACGAAGGAACTTGGCTCGACCTCCCCGTGAATATTTTATCACTCGACCCTTTTGTTTGCTCCGCACTGTAGCAAGTGTCGGGTCAGAATGTTGTTCTTGCACAACAAGTTGACTGCACATCAGATCTTGCGGCGATTCAATGATCACTGGGGTGACACAGTCTGGAGCCTCAGCCATGGCTCGTGTTACCGCAGCAGCCGAAGTCTGAGTAGCATCATCATTGGAGCAACTATCCTTGACTCCTTGAATATTTCCAATGATGAGTTCAAATAAAGGTTCTGGCATGACAACTGCAAGTGTCATACCAGTATAAAATGGAGATGCCACCTGGATACATGCCTCAGGGAACAATCTCACTGATCCATCAATAAGGCTTGCATGGATCTGTCGACCTGTATACTGCTCAGGCCGAACTAAACTCTGCTTGACAGAGCAACCTGAGGAACCATTGTCTCTCAGGACCTTCACAGGAATGTCTCCCACAAACCCTGGCTGAACAAGGAAGGTACTGTCACCTGTGGGAGGGCCTGTGGAGGAAGCAGCTAGCCACTCATGAGGCTGCTGAATTGATGTGGCAAACATTGTGCCTTGTGAGTTATAAGATGGAACATTGGCCATCTGTGGAGGGGGGTTCACTGTCACTGTGGGACTAGTGAACTGTGGGGAAGTACCCACACTGGTAGGGACGTGACCACCAGGCTGCTGCTGAGGAATGAAGGCTGCATTCGCTTCCTGCCTCTTTTGAGCTGGTGGTGGAAAAGTTTGTCCCGACGGTCGGTTGCGTGGCTGATACTGCTGCTGGTTAGGGTACTTGTTGTACCCCTTCCACTCAGGTTTCTGAGTGTTTTGCCCCTGTTCCTTCCACTGCGGTTTTGGACCTTGGCCATTATTCTGAGAATGGCCTTGGTGCTGGGATTCAGTCTGAGACGATTTCCCAGATTTGGCAGTATCTTTTCTGCTCCAGGTGTTTTGCTTACGAGTTTGATACCCGTATGCAGTAAAGAATGCGTCAGCCTTCTCTACCATTTGGCTGGCATCTTTCACCTGGCAGATCTTAAGCTGTGCTATGAGCTCAGCAGGCCACGACCTCTCTAGCTGTGTACGCAGCATAAGGTCAATTATCCCCTCACGCGTGGAAGGAGTTTCATCTTTCTCCATCCACTCACCTAGGTAAGCAGTGAGACGGTCGAGGAACTGAACAGCTGTCTCCTTGTCTTGGAGACGAGCTAGCATGAACTGAGCTTTGGCGTCGTCTACTGTGAGACCATACGCCTTAATGAGTGCAGCTTTCATCACTTCATACGTGAGATTGTCTCCACGAATTCTGTGGAGAATATCGAGGGCAGGGCCCTCAAACAGACTAAGAAACTGAAGCCGCTTAGCTGCATCATCGAGCTGGTAAAGCTGAGCCATGTCTTCAAATTGAGCTATGTATGGCTCGATTCGCTCGCCATCTTTGTATGGGGGAAGCTTGATGTGTGGGGTCGCCATAACATGTGCAGGGAGAGCGCTCGTGGAGCTTGAACCAACTGCACCAGATGTGTCTGAAGCCAAGGAATCTCGCTTGAGCTTCAGCACTTCAAGTTCATGTTTCTCGCGTGCTTCACGTTCGGCACGTTCATATTCACGTTGTTCCCGCACGTGTTCTAAGTCGAGTTCGCGCTGTTTTTGCTCGTGTTCACGCTGTTCTCGCTCGTATTCGCGCTGTATCTTACGCTCTTCGCGGGCATCATTCTCGCGCTGCTGCTCCTGATTATGCCGTGAGAGTATGTATTCTTTAATTTCAGTTGGGTCTGTAAGACCCATATCATTGGCTTCCTGTAAAAATATGGTGGTAGCCATGTCGCTAACTCAATCTAAATAACTAGCGACTCAGTACTGATTGCTGCTTCGCAAACGAATGCTAATAAACACAAGTAAAGAGTACAGACACAAGCTAGTGGTGACCAGTCTTATCCAGTTAACTGGCAAAGAATAAATCAAAAATGTAAATGACTGGGAAGACTCAATAATAAACACAATGGGTACGCCGACTTCCCAGGAGCGAATAAAATCGTCTGGCGTTACCAAGAATAAACTAGAGTTAAGTACTCTATTGATTAATAAAGCAAAAACTCACTTGCTAAATTAACGGTAACCACCAGTAAACTTGTGCCTATAAACTTTAATAATAAATACCTAAATATGAATGAGTGAGCACTATCTCGTGAATAGCTTTAGAGCTAGGAGTTAATATCCTGGAATGAGGTCGCCAATTGTCACGGGGTTTTTATAATAACACAGCAATTTTAAAATAAATGGTTAAATATTATTTAATTTGATAATAATATTCAATAATATTGAAGAGCAAAGACAATGATTGTCTTGCTACATAAAGCAACGATTACTTTACGCTGACTTGCTAAGATTCTCAAGAACGAGAATTCATAAACTTTCTCAACAGTACACAGCAGAGACTAATTACTCACAATCGCTGAATTACTGTACTGTTAGCCTCTGGAGAAAGTTACATCACCCCTGACAATAAATAACTAATACTAATAATAACATCAGGTTCTTGCTGATGCATTAACTCCTATGGCACAACGGATATTAAGTTAATACAAGACTGGTCTAAGTACCAGTTATGAAAGCAAACGTTTATGCAAGCTAGGAGCTATATGGAAAATAAGCTTAATTTGGATTAAATGAAACAAGATTTTACTTTACATTGAAGCTCAAGAAATAGAACTGTTAAATTTATTAATCACAAAAAATAAATTTAACGTTACAATTCAAATCAATTAAATGAGACGCACTCGCTCACTCACACAGAAGCTAAATACTTACGCCTAGGAAAAAACACCTTAACTAAGCTCTTAAAACTAGGAAATACACAAAAGAAATACTATAGTCGATGAATGCTGCGTATCACCCAAGCTGAACTAGGTTGGAAGTACTGAAGAACTGTGGAGTTTGGGTACTAGCTTTTTTTTTTTTTTTTTTTTTTTTTTTATGCGAGGAAGAAGGAACCAAAGGCCATGGCCCGCAGTAACAGTTCCCTCCAAGAGAAAAACAAAATACAATAGAGAGCCAAATTCAAGATACGATCATTTTGAGATGCCTGGACACACTGCGTTTGAAAGACTGGAGATCATAGGCAGCAGGAAATACAGACAGAGGGAGACAGTTCCAGAGTTGACCTGTTGTATAAATGAAAGACTGGGAGTAACAGTTAACTCTTGCATTAGAGAGTTGGACAGAAAAGGGATGAGAGTTTGCTGCCAGACGGGTGCTACGCGCCCGTCGTAGAGGTGGAGGAATGCAAGCAGACAGTTCAGAGGAGCAGTGACCATTAAAGTAGCGATAGAAAAGAGATAAAGATGCAACAGTGCGGCGAAGAGACAGAGGTTGAAGGGAGTCAGTAAGAGGAGGAGAGTTAATGAGACGAAAAGCCTTTGACTCCACCCTATTGAGAAGAGCTGTATGTGGGGAGCCTCCCCACACATGAGAGTTGTACTCCACACAGGGGCGGATAAAACCTCTGTATAGAGTCAACAATTGTGCAGGGGTAAAGAAAGAGCGGAGTCGGCTTAGCACACCCAATCTCTTAGAAGCAGATTTTACAAGAGATGTAATATGATCTTTCCAAGATAAGTCCCAAGTAAATGAAACCCCAAGCATGTTCAAGGATGATGCAGGATTAAGCTGAATATTATTAAACATTAATGGGTATACCTGTGGAAGATTTTGTCGGGTTGATAGGTGTAAGAACTGAGTCTTAGATGCATTAAAGACAACCATATTATTTTTACCCCAGTCAGCGATACGAGCCAAGTCAGACATTAGGTGTGCCATAGCCTCATCCCTTGTTTCTTGAAGTAACTGTTGAGATGGGCGTTGCGGGAACCGAATGGAAAGGTGAAGGGTGGAGTCATCAGCGTATGAGTGGATAGGGTTAGATGTACAGCTTAGAAGATCATTGATGAATAAAAAGGAAGAGAGTTGGTGATAGGACAGAGCCCTGAGGAACACCACTGTTGATAGATCTAGGAGAAGAACGATGGCCGTCTACAACAGCGGCTATAGAACGACCAGAAAGGAAGCTAGCGATGAAGGCACAGATAGAAGGATAGAAACCGTAGGAGGGCAGTTTGGAAATTAAAGATTTATGCCAGACTCGATCGAAAGCCTTTGAGATGTCAAGTGCAATGGCAAAGCTTTCGCCAAAGTCCCGAAAGGAGGATGACCAGGAGTCTGAAAGGTAGGTGAGAAGATCGCCAGTGGAGCGTCCCTGACGGAACCCATACTGACGATCGGAAAGAAGGTTGTGATAGGAAAGATGCCTTAAAATTTTTCTATTAAGAATTGACTCGAAAACTTTTGAAATACAGGACGTTAAAGCAATTGGACGATAGTTGGAGGGTTGGGAGTGGTCACCCTTCTTTGGGACTGGCTGAATGAGAGCAAACACAGGACCTCTCTCCGTCGCAGCAACAACTGGACTGAATTCAAATACATTGTATGGGCAGGACGCAAGGCGTGGCTAACGGTTGAGGGAAGCAGAGGCAAACGATAAAGAAACAATTGTATCGCTCAGTAGCGCACTTAGTGACGTGCATTAAATCGGTCACTTTTTGAAAACGGTGACGAATGTTTTGAAAAGTATACTCCGAAATGGAGAGAGAAACGGTTAACTGAGCGATACACAGTGAGTTTTCCACTAATAGTTCGTGGCTTCTCACAAAAGGGAAATGTCGCGAACTGATTCGTGACAACGCTCTCTCCTGAAACATTTCTCCGTAGTATGACCAAGCTTACTACAATAAGAACATTTACTTTTCTGAAATCTAGAGGTGAAGCTGGGATTTACTTCGTGAGAAACATCATCTTTATTCTCTTTCCTGTTACCTGTACCCTGAGTAGAGGCAACGTACTTACTCTCAGCTTTCCTTTTTTCTTTAGAATATCTCTTGTGAGTGAGAACATATTTATCAGCTAAAACTGCAGCATCAGACAAATTATCTATTCTTCTCTCATCAAGATATAGGCTTACATCTTTATTAATACACCTTTTGAAGTCCTCCAGCAAAATCATCTGCTTAAATTTACCAAAATCAGAATGCACATTCTTAGAATTTAACCACTGCTCTAACCGATCTTCTTTGATTTTTGCATACTCAACATGGGATTGCTTATCTTGCTTATAAGTTGTCCAAAATTTTACTCTATAGGCTTCAGGAACAAGCTCATAGGCCTTAAGAATCAAGCTCTTAACTACATCATAATTATCAGATTGATCCTGAGGCAAAGATGCATAAGTTATTTGAGCTTTACCGGTGAGAACAGTTTGAAGGAGTACTGGCCAATACTTTTTGGGCCAATTAAAACCTGTAGCTACCCTCTCAAACAACTGAAAATACTTTGTTAAATCAGATTCATTAAAAGGAGGGACAAGTTTAACATTTTTAGCCACATCAAAATCATCAGAGCTAGATGATCCAGTTCCACCTTGTTTCATGCGATACTCATGGTCTGCCTGAATCCTAGCAATTTCGATTTGTGCCTGTGCCTCCTGAATACGAGCCTGAGATTCAGCCTCCTT